>NC_090937.1:161255383-161575383 GCF_040938575.1 Ambystoma mexicanum
ATAGGCAATTACAATCAATACTCCCGAATAGAAACAATAACTCAACAGTTCATTAAATCCCTAATTCTGTCCCAAAATGACCCTTTACGGTGGCCTCTCCATCAAGGTGCTTGACCGATCACGACCCAGAGGGACTAGGTTAGCGCCGGACAGTGGAGATGACCTCACAATTGGCCGCCAGGTGCACCCGGACCCTGTATCCGGATATGGACTAATTAAGATCCCACTCCTGGGCGTCCTGCCAGCTCCCTCACGTTGTCCCAGGACTTCGTTTGCTACACTCGGGTCCCTGAAGGCCAGTACCACAGTATCCCAGGGCTGATTCCCCCCACTAGGTACTCTGACACAACCCACCATGGATTCCCTCTGCACTGAAGCACAACCCTTGGTGGACCGTAGCCAGTGTAAGGTTTTATTTAACAGGGCATCCTTCGATTCATACACATCCCTCGCCAGTTTAGGAACCCCGTGGAGGAACACCCTAGCGTGTTTGAACTGACAAGGAGGTAGGGGCTGGAAGGGAGCCCCACTACCCCGTGGGCCATAGACTTTCTTTTTCCCTGGGTAGGTACATTGTGGGCCCTCTCTTTGTGGAACATAGACCCGCAAGGGGGTAGGCTTTACATTGGGGTCGGGCGACCAGTGGGGCTCTTTAAATTTAGCACTTCTTGCACTGGGGTTGATGGCAGTTGCTAGTCCCGCGTTCCCCAGCCCCAAGCTAAGGGAGGCGATTGTAGGAACTACAGTAACAGGGTTCAGGGTAGCCTGTTCCCCCTGATATACCCATGGAGGATCGGGGGGACCCTTGCCCATGTTTGGAGTAATCAGAGGCACCCCATCCCTCAAAGCCCACCCCTTAGATTCCAAGAGGGATGAGAGCAAAGTTCTGATAGCTGCTAGCTCCACCAGCACTTGATTACATTTACAGCCAGCCCCCCTAGGTATATGGACACCCCCAGCTGGGGTGTCAGTACCTGTTCCAATGTCAACGCTGGTGCTACTACATGGTCGATCGTTGGTCCTGAGTGGGGAGAGATGGAGATAAGGGCTGGCTACTGAACAGGATGAAGACCCTTGCTCATTACAAGGGTTACGAGAGCGGAGGAGATGGATATGCATGGAGCCGTCGATAGGCTGTCCCTCCTCTGTGGGAACGGGGGCAGGAGAGGAACTGGATAAGCCCACAACCATTCCAGAGCCAAAGTTACAATCGCAGTCCTCTACAACATCCTCTACAACATCCAATGCATGTGCAAGTTCTGGACAAAACGCACCCACTGAGGTACCAGGGGACATGCCAAAGGGGAGGCTGGATGGTTGACAGCCACTGGTAAACTCTGAATGTCGAACCAGTTCCCCCTCCGTCCCCGGGCATGGTTCACCAAAGGCAGGAAGCGGAAATGATGGGCAAGATGACATAGTGGGGGCCCGGGACTCCCCTGCAGCGCGAGTTGGACAAACTAACGTGCCGCCCTTGTTTGGGGCTATGTCTGCGAAGTCTCCCAAACTCAGCCGTCCATCCGTGGTAACTTCTGAGGTTAGAGATGGCTCCTTGGTTACCACCTTGGTTGCTATACCCCCTCCTCCCCCGCGTAGGTGAGACAGGCCAGCCTGACCACCCGCCTCTCTAACACCTCCAACACAAAGACCTTCCAGATCAGTTTTGCTGTCCCTTATGTCTTGGAGAGTTTGCTGGGCTTCTATTTCTGGCGAGAGAGAAGTGAGGTGGCTAGAAGTCACTTCCCCGACAACAGGGGCAGTGTCGATGAGCGAGGAGACTGCAGTAAGGGCCTTGGCTCCAGTAGTTCCTCCTTGGTGGCTCAATCTCTTAATAACCACAATTTTACGTGCTGATGACTGCTCAATACTAATAGGGGCGGGCTCAGAGCAGCACAGGGGTGGGGTGAGAGGCAGGATGGGTGAGGGTTTCTTGAGAACAACATGGCCCTTGTAGGACCTTAATGACTTTAGTAGGCGCATGGCGGATCCCCCCAAGCCAAGACCTCAAACACGAAACAGTTCCTGGCTTTTACTCCTTTACTCCTTCGGACACAGTCACAAAAGCACTCCCCTGCACTTACTTGCTCCCCAGCCGCGCCTGGAAAGGGCCTCCCACCACGAACGCCGAACACCTGCGGCGCCAAACACCGCGCCCTTGCCCCACCGCGGGCTTCACCGCTACGGGGCCGTGGAAGAAAGTTTATGAGCCTGGGCCTGGAGTCAGGAAGCAGCTGTATCCGTGTGCCGCCTCAGGGTCAAAGGGACAGTCCAGAAGATGCACCACCACGGGTCCGCAAACACCCTCCGCGGGACGCCAACACCCGCGCCCTTGTCCCCGCGGGCTTCACCCTGGCGGGCCGAAAGTCCTGGGAGAAGTAGTGGAGGGGGCGTGGCTTACACGCAAGTATGGAGGCCCTCCTGGGCCAAAACACCCTCCGCGGGACGCCAACACCCGCGCCCTTGTCCCCGCGGGCTTCACCCTGGCGGGCCGAAAGTCCTGGGAGAAGTAGTGGAGGGGGCGTGGCTTACACGCAAGTATGGAGGCCCTCCTGGGCCAAAACACCCTCCGCGGGACGCCAACACCCGCGCCCTTGTCCCCGCGGGCTTCACCCTGGCGGGCCGAAAGTCCTGGGAGAAGTAGTGGAGGGGGCGTGGCTTACACGCAAGTATGGAGGCCCTCCTGGGCCAAAACACCCTCCGCGGGACGCCAACACCCGCGCCCTTGTCCCCGCGGGCTTCACCCTGGCGGGCCGAAAGTCCTGGGAGAAGTAGTGGAGGGGGCGTGGCTTACACGCAAGTATGGAGGCCCTCCTGGGCCAAAACACCCTCCGCGGGACGCCAACACCCGCGCCCTTGTCCCCGCGGGCTTCACCCTGGCGGGCCGAAAGTCCTGGGAGAAGTAGTGGAGGGGGCGTGGCTTACACGCAAGTATGGAGGCCCTCCTGGGCCAAAACACCCTCCGCGGGACGCCAACACCCGCGCCCTTGTCCCCGCGGGCTTCACCCTGGCGGGCCGAAAGTCCTGGGAGAAGTAGTGGAGGGGGCGTGGCTTACACGCAAGTATGGAGGCCCTCCTGGGCCAAAACACCCTCCGCGGGACGCCAACACCCGCGCCCTTGTCCCCGCGGGCTTCACCCTGGCGGGCCGAAAGTCCTGGGAGAAGTAGTGGAGGGGGCGTGGCTTACACGCAAGTATGGAGGCCCTCCTGGGCCAAAACACCCTCCGCGGGACGCCAACACCCGCGCCCTTGTCCCCGCGGGATATCTCAGGGCCTCATTACGAGATGGGTAGTAGCCATGGTGCTATTAGCACCATGGCTGCCTCCCAAACCATGCCCGTGTCCGGTCTCGTTCAATGGGGACTTACCAGTGTAGTCCGACCCTGGTGGGACCGGTAAGTTCCCATTGAACATGCCATTCCCCTGACCCTGGCGGGACCGGTAAGTCCCCATTGAACATGCCATTCCCCATTCCCATTGAGCCCCTATAGGGCTCAATGGGGAGGGCCTAATAACGGGCTCGCAAAGGGCAAGCCCGTTATTAGCGCTGTGGTCCCTAAGCGGGACCCGTAAGGGACATGTGGTCAGACCACACTTTCCTTATGGTTCCCTCCAAGGGACCTCAGAATCGGGTGGTAAGGGATTACTGGCACTGGTCTCCTTACCAGTGCCCGGTATCCCTTACCGCCCGACTCGTAATGACCTCCTTAGTGTAGCTAATGATCACTAATGTAATCATCAATGTGTCATAAGGGGTCTGAACAGTAGTGCCCCACAGCTGTTGGTGAAAGGTAGTAGTGGCAAAATGTCTCCTGATACTATTGATGTGATTCACTTGATAGTCCTGGGCACAAAGTTAGCCATAGTGTGTCGTAAAACCTATATCTGGGTTTAAACCAATGATGTTTAGATTTAGCATCTTCAGGTTCTTGAGCTATCAATGAAATCACATCAACTGTTCCAGAAGATACCTTGCCAATACCACCGCTCCCAAACAGCTCTGGGATACTACTGTCTGGAGCCATTTATGGTTGTGAACTCAAGGCATCGACAATGGCAATCTTGCGTGTTGGGTGTCTAAGGTTGATCATAATTCAACAGATACAACAAGCTTGGTAGGCGAACAAAGGACTATGTTGAATGAGGGGGAATTATATCAGGCACCCCTAATTTAACTATTACACAATTTCTCAAATTAGTATAACCACATACACCCACCTGATACACTCTGAACCAAGTCCCAGTGTTCCCATTATGCATATAACACAGTTCAGTCTAAAATCTCTGGCAAAGTATCTCCAATGCTGATTACCTACAATTCCCCATCCAAAATGTGTAAACCATTTGCATAGAGTCCTACAAAAGCCAGAAACCTAACTGGAGCAAAATAAAAAGCATTACATGTAAAATACTCATATTGGAAATCTAGAAGATACCCATTAACCGCCCAAATTACAACCTAAACAGAACTGGATATCATAGCTTGATGAATATCAGACCAGGGGTATAAAGCCACAATAATTCGCAACCCCAATTCCCGAAAGCCTGAGGGTTCATGCTACATATGTAAACACTTTCCTTTAACATCTGAATTATTAGTTGCTACAACTTTCAACTGACCACCATAAAAGGTCATCAGGTCCGTCCAACTGAACAATTAAATCCATGTCAGACAAATGCCCATCCTGACTTCACAAATTGCCTCAATGTTCTGCACCCAGAGTAAATTGTTCAAAATCATACCACTGCCATAACTCAATACTTTAAACTAGCTGGCATTATGATTGCATACTAGCTGAAAACATGTTTAATTACCCTTTCAGCAAATCGTGGATTATCACCTATAGTAAGGATTCACCATCTCTGACCTTGAACATGCAGACAAGGTTTGTGGGAAGTTGCCCTGATTAATCAAAGGTCTAAGACATGTAAACAATTCCATGGTTATACATATTCAAATTGCTTTATCAGAAGTCCATCCTCTCATTCTAAGTCATTCACACTTAACATTATTTAACATCCACCTGTAAAAAAGGTTGTGTGTGGAAAAAACTCATCAGCCTCATAAGAACCAAATCTCTGTTTGCATGACCTAATATTTCTAGTCAAGTACAATATCAATTGGTGAGACAGATCCTCACACAGCGTGAAATAATTTTTGACATTCCAGAAAAGTTTACATCCAGCATTGTACCAAACACATTTCAGAAAGCAGAAGAAACAGTGACGGTACAAACCTAATGCTGACAATGAGTTCAATGATTGACTTCATGATTGCCACTCCTTCACACTTCCAATGCAAAGACCGAATATGTATGGCCTGATCTGGCCACTTTCAGTTACCTTTCAAATTGAAATTTAAAATGATCACAGTCACCCGTTAACCTCAATTACCAAAATATCGGTGTACAATCATAAACAAATGTACAAGAACCCCACAATTGTTTAGACCACTCAGCATCAACAGATAACCACAAGTGGTGACATAGTTTTTTCTCACCACCAACTGCAAAAGCTCTTAAGCAAAATCATGAATAAGTTGTCTCCACCAATTCTAAAAAGAGAAAAAGATCAAATGACCTCAACTGTGGGTGTCTGCAGATATCATCTCTAAATGCTATGGAGAAATGCTTGAGACACATTCCTGATTATTTACGAAATCTATGCCTGCTTAGAAGAAATTACAAAAAAAGTACAAGCAGTCCAAAGCAGCATGTATCAAGAACCTGCTCAATGGCGCTCACATAACTGTCCTGAGAAACTATAAGAAATTGTCAGACTGATATTCAACCATATCTCCCATAAAAAACAAGCAAGTTGGGTGACCATTAAAAAGTAAGTGGTCCACTGGCATCTCTGATCTCCCTGGCAGATTGAACCTTTACTGATCACATTTCAATCCAAACCTTGTTTTCAGCATGATCAAATTTAATCCACACTTAACTATGGCAAGCAGATGTTGCTGATTGCCTAATAAAAGGCCACGTCACACCTTTCTACAAAATGTATGTCTTGCTGTGACAGCAGCAATAGCCACCACCTCATCACTTCTGGAATAAAATTTTTCAAATATGTATTCTCACAACTAGCCTGCTATGTGTCACACAATAACGTTTGGTGGAGCTGAAGGAGCCAGTAGGTGGAACCGGTTCAGGATATGATAAACACGGCTCCCCTGCCATTGGTCTTCCACAGTGGGACAAATAACCACCTACCTCAAACCTGACTCACATACCAATGGTATAACAGCTCCTGTCACTAACTCTGTAGTCGAGGTGGAAGGAGATGTTGGCCATGGGATGGCTCCATCTTCGGACATGCATGCCTTGTGTGGAGTTATAGAAGACAACTCTCTCCTGAAATTGTGCTATTCCTTGTGCAACTCTGCCCGCCTTCCCAACAATTATGTTTATCCACCTAATGGGGATATCCGGGCCATGGCTAATGGAAACAATAAATCTGAAACAACAACCCTTCATAACGTCTTTTCACCTCTCCTAATTCTGTCCCGGTCTCTAATTATTCCCCTTCTTCCTTGCTCCCGAGTTCCCTTAAAATAGCACCACTCAAACTGGCGCCCAAGCAGCTGTGGATACTAAAGTTACATCTCCATACTCTGAGCACTCTTTCAACTCAGGAGTAATCCCTTCGTCTAGTGTGCTACATTTTGCCATTAAAATTCTGCTGAAACTGTGCAGTCGCATTCATACTGACATTCATGGCGACCAATTAGATTTTATGTGTTCTCATTTAAACACTGAAGATGTATCTGAAGTGCCGATTTATAGCCGAAACTACGATAGGAGCAGCAACCTAGTCCAAAGCCCATAGTCATCGAATCACAGAAAGCGGATGAGGAATTTACACACACACAGGTGCCAGCCTCCTCACCGCGTATGTACTTAACCCATAAGCAGAACCATCAGGAAAATAAGCAATTCAAAATCAATGCTTTACAAGCATGATCAGAGCCGACCCCTTCAAATGGAGGCCCAGATCAATCTATGAATTTGACCATTGTTTCAGTTCTTCCCCAACAATCAAAAACAAAGCCAGCAAAAAAAAGAGACGTTTGCAGAAGGAAACACCTTCGTCGGGATATGGGTAAATTAAACAGCTGGCTGCTAAATGATAATATGAGGAGTTGTGTGGAGGAAATTCAACGTGACTTAAGCAGTTGGCAGAGGGAGGATTGATCCAGGGTTTGGGACCCCCCTCAGTACCTCTCCCATATGAAATCGCCCTCATTATATTGGTGACGGAATACGTCACTATTAGAGCAACTCCCAGTTTGGACGCCCAGATACTATCTATAAGGGAGAAATTAGATGCTTGTACCAATAGCCACATAAATCGTTTCAATCTACTCAGTCTCTTTTCAAAAAATCCAGAGTTACACATCCTAACTACTTGTGACTTTGAATTCATTGAGCCATTGAAGATATGTTTTAGTGGGAAGTCTTGCATTCATTGCATCCTGCAGGCTATAGCTGCACTAATTAGAGAGTAATATGAATTTCTCAATCTATTTTCAAGGTTACAAACTAGACAGAGTACTTACTTCTTCTTCTTCTGTTGACTGCTGTGAGCACTGTAAAATCCCAAGAAAGTTACCAGCTTTAGTACTGCCCTAAAGGCTGACCATGCTACAACCAAGAGTTTTGACAATGCAAAAAGCGGGCACTGGCCCAACAGTGTATTGTCTGGCCTAGAGTGTAAACAAAAGTGAGACTTTAGTTTGACGTCTTGGAATACCAGGGGTCACTGTCTTGTTATAAAGGATGGGCCATCTTTATATGCTCTACTCAAGTTTTCATTGTTCATATTACAGGAAACAAGGCTATGTATGAGTCTTCATGTGGATTGATATGTGCTACATCAGCTGCATGCAAAATAAGGTCCCACGGGTCATCCGTGTTGAGGACTAATTACGGGAACAAGAAAGTAGCTGTGTTCCTCATTGATAACCCTGCTTGATCCTTGTGGAAATGTGCTTTCAGTTGAAATACGAGATACAGTTTGGGCAAAAGAGAATTGTATGCTCATGATCAACGTATATGACCTTCCGGATGGCCACTTCACTGCCAACATCTTTGATTATGTGGGTGCAATTATAACAACTTGGATTAACAGCAGTGTGAAAGATATGATACTGCTGGGAAGGGACTTGATCACACGTTGTGGGGAATTTTCCACTAAGGGTAATTACAAACGTTCCGCTGTTAAAAGTACACTGGCAATAAACAAAGTGAATAAAAAGGGTGTAAGGTGGATGAGGTTTCTTGTGGAATGGGAACTGACAACTATGAATGGGAGGACCTTTAGTAATACTGCTGGGCAACCCACCTGGAAATTGGGAAATAAACGGGCCACCTTGGACTACCTATGTGGAAATCCCCCACTATTGGAGGCTGTAAAAATCTAAAAGTCTGTGCCACCTCCGCCAGCGACCATGCTCTGATACAACTACAGCTGCTCTTTCCCATGCTGACATCTGATGGAAAAGGCCCCAGCATACTGAGTCCTAACCAGGAGGGTAATCATCTTAGGTGGTCGGCTGTTAACATACATAATATCTGATGTGAATAATGCCTCAATGTGAAGGACAACATTGATGTCACACGTCTCCTAACAGCCGACAAACTTGAGTCTTGGTTAGCTCAAACCGCCCACAGATTTGGAAATATTAAGAGTAGACTCCTGGTCTCCATGGATAGGAAGACCACTCATCCCTTTGATTCAGAAATCCAGAAGGCTAAGCAGATTCTCCAAAGGGAATTGAGGCAAATTTCCCAAAATAATGATTCTTCAATAATAAGGCGGTGTGAGGCCAGAAGGCTAAAAAACCTTTATCAAAACAGGGGGAATAGAAGGTGTATTTTAAGGTGTATTTTGGGTTTAAATAAATAATGTCAAGGTATGTTTAGGGCTCTGAGTAGTAGGAACGCTTGATCAATGTGGAAGGTGTTAGGGTTGGTTAGGGGCTGATAGAAGATCCTGTGCTTTGGTCAAGAGTTCTTGTCACATTCTTTAAGAAAGTATGTGACACAGGTCTAATTCCGGCATCATGGAAAAAGTCAATATTGGTCCCGGTACATAAGTCAGGTGACTGATTACTCCCGGAGATCTACAGATTGCTCTCGCTCCTAGATACCACCGGGAAAATGTTTGCCTCCTGTGTCCTGGACCATCTCCAAGCATGGGCTACTCAAAGTAATATTCTATATCCATTTTAAGCATGGTTTCGGCCCGGTTCAAGCACGACCCATAACATGAATTTTTTAGATAGCTTCATATACCATGTGAATTCTAACCATAATTATTCTCTGTACATTGTCTTTGTCGACTTTTGGGCGGCATTTGATCCTGTAGACAGCAACGTGTTATGGACTGAATTGAGGGGGATAGGCTGCCCAAATTGGCTGTTGTAGATAATCAAAGCTTTATATACTGATAGTACTGCACTGATTCAACTGGATAACGAGGGGCTACTCTCCAACCCAATAAGAATAAACAGAGGAGTAAAGCCAGGGTGTATACTTGCATCTTTGCTCTTCAATAAATATGTTGTGGATCTGCCCGCCAGACTGGATTTAAAGGCAAAATACCCCCCCAAAATTGCCTCCACGCCTGTGTCATCTATTCTTTATGACGATTATTTAGTTCTTTTTGATTAGTTATTTACAGGCACAAAAACAATGCTGGAGGAATTGGGTAAATATGCAGAGGATGATGGTATAATGTTAAATTTAACAAAAAATGAAATGATGCTAGTATCTTCAAAAAAGGTAAACAGACTCACCCTAAATATGACCTGCGGAACAATTGAAAATATGGACACAGAGTTGTTTGGGGCTAGCAATGTCAGAGCTTAGACTACACGAATATAGAATAGAAGACAAAACAAGGAGGACAAAGCAGATAATGCTACTAGCATGAACGTTTGCAAATCAATATGCTGTTTTTTCACTCAGGGGTATACTTGTCCTTTGCCAACACTGGGTATGTCCGTCGGTAATGTCCGGTCTGGCGGTGCGTGGCCTCAGGATGTGAAATCGCTGAATACCATTGAGGTTTATTTTTGGTGTACTATTTTGGGCCTACTCCACTCAACCATGAATGAGTATATCCGGATTGCTTTCCTTGAAGGCTGTCACAACGAACCTCTGCGATGTCTATGGATACCTCTGTCCCCAAGCACCAGTGAAGGAGAGAATAATATACTCCCTCACCAGTTATTGAGGCCACAGGTGTAAAGAGTCGGGAACACGGGTACCAGGTGCTGCAAAGAAAAAGCAGGTGAGTGTGAGTACAAGGCAGTAACTTGGGAATGACCAATAATCAAGACAATGGAGTGGGACCTACCTAACATGGAGAAGAACCAGGACGGGAAGAACCCCCTCACTTAGGGGCTTGACGTGGAGTTGAACCGAAGTCCAAACAAAATAACCTTGAGCCAAAGGGGAGTTCTAGAAACAGTTCCAAGAAATGTCCAAAGCCAAAGGGTCCAGGATCCGAGGAAGGTAAACTTGAAAGTTCCAAAAGGCAAGTCCAAAATCCGTAAGAAGCAGGTCCAATGATGCAAGCCAAAGAGTCCCAAAATCCAATAGGCAAAGTTCAGGCAACCAAATCCAAGGAGCAGGCAAAAACAGTCCAGAAACAACAAAAGCCAGGGTTCAGAAGCCGGAGGGTCAAGATCCAGGAAAAACACAACGCCACTCGAAATGCTGAAAACAGCTGAGAAGCGCGGAAGCTCGGTTTCAATGTCCTTTTAAACCGGTGCTTGGGTCACGTGATCGCTTCTTCACTGGGTCACGTGAGTGGCGTCGCGTATCACGTGACCCTTGCAACCGGGAAGTGGCAACATGATTGGTTGGCGGGCTGCTCCTACAGCAACACGTGGGCGTTGCCCACGTGACCAGGAAGCCGGGGTGGTGAGGATCGATCCACCCCAGCGCCATCACGGCCACAGTTTCCATGACAACGTGCGCCAGCTCCCTCTTGCGGGGAGCCCGGCGCCACGGCCTCTGAAGGGGCGCGCCCGGGAAAGGCCACCGCCGCAGGTAAGGTGTCGCTGGGAGGTGGGCGGTGTTGCGCGGCACATAACAGAACCCCCACCCAAAGGCCCACGTCCACGTGGGCAGGACGGATGCTCCTGATGGAATCGTGACACTAAAAGGGGGGCATGAACATTAGATGCAGGCTCCCATGACCTTTCTTCCGGGCCGAAGCCGGCCCAATCAATCATGTAGTACAAGACCCCATTACGAAGACGTGATCCCAATATGTCCTTTACCTCATATTCATCTGAGGACCCTTGCACAAGAGGAGCCGGTGGTAGCAGTGGCCTTGTGAGGGGCCGGCAAGGTTTTAACAGGAAAGTGTGAAACACTGGGTGTATGCGCCAAGAGGAGGGTATGGTCAGACGAAACGCCACTTGGTTAATGACCCTCGAAATCCGGTACGGGCCAACAAAATGGGGGAGGAGCTTACGGCAACCTGGTATTCGTAGGTGGCAGTTGGACAACCAGACCTTATCCCCAACCGAGTAGCAAGGGGCTGGGGCACGATGTCTATTGGCCGCACGGCACATGGCGGTCTGGGCATCCTTCAAATGCACCAGGGTCTGAGCATGTACGCTTTTCAGATCCCTAATGCAGTCGGCTGCCGCAGGAGTCAATGTAGCGGAGAAGTCAGGAATGGGAAAGACTTTGGGATGTTGCCTATACATAGAATAAAACGGAGAGAAACCAGTGGCAGAATGAAGTGAGTTGTTATATGCGAATTCCGCAAGGTGCAAAACTTGAAACCAGGTATATTGATGTTGAAGAGAGAGACAGCGAAGATACTGTTCTAGTGTCTGAATACAGCGTTCGGTCTGGCCGTCAGTCTCGGGGTGGTATGAAGACGAGAAACGAGCATCTATGCCCAAGAGACGAGTGAGGGAACGCCAAAACTTAGAGGTGAACTGGGGACCCCTATCGGAAATGATCACTGAAGGCAATCCAAAGAGACAGAATATCGACTGAAAAAACAGTCTGGCTAATGTCGGTGCTGAAGGAATGCCGGTGCATGGGACGAAGCGTGCCATCTTGGTGAATGCATCCACCACGACCCATATGGGAAAGGCCACCGCCGCAGGTAAGGTGTCGCTGGGAGGTGGGCGGTGTTGCGCGGCACATAACAAAGGCCTTGTTACAGAAACGTAGAGGAGAGCTCTTTTTGAAATCCAACACATCTTCATTGTGTCCCTTATTGTGGAATTTAGGAGCTATTTTTAACCTGGATACTACAGGTAACATTCGAGACAATTTTACCATGTTGATGAGAGACCTGTGTGATGGTTTAAACTGGTATCCTGATTTTGAACGATGTAACAACTACTCTACGTTAAGGGAGACATTTATGAGGAGGCTGTCTAGATGGGACTGGCGAGAGAATTATGAACACCTGATGGTGCAGGTGGTACATAGTTACATGAAACCCAAAATGTATCTACTGAAATGTCCAGGTCTAGTGGTACATCCATTTGGTTTGCAATTATGTACAAACCAACTACCTGTACAGGCTAACTGCGGGACCAAATGGAAGTTACCGCTATATGTACGCTTCTGTGGAATTTGCCAAGTACAGACTAGCAAAAAAAACATTAAGCATCTTTTCACTGAACGCCCACGTCTAGGTCCTGTATACATGACCATCTTAGGTAAAATGACACCTAATTATGACTCAATGAAATCATCAAAATGTTGGGCTTACTGCCTTAATACAGAATCTATTGCAACGCACATAGCACTTTTTTAGAGTATGGCAGCATATACTGAAATATTTGGGTGGACATTTTTAAGATCCTTGGCACTTGTCTTTTTCTATATAGTTCCGACATACATTTTAATAGACCAACTTTTAATAGTAAATATGTAATATTGCTCTTAAAAGTGTAATGTAATGAATTGAAAGTTGTAGTGTTTGAAATATGATATGTTAATTAAAATGTTTTTGTTTTTTTTAGTACTGCATTTTAAATGTTTTTTTGGAACTAACTACTGTGCAATAATACATTAAATTATTACTTGAAAGGATGTCAAAGTTAAATCACTAGAAATGTACATTACGTGACCACTATAGTTTTTAAGTTCACATACAGTATAAGCTTATAACACATTCAATTCCTAATATACGTCTAACTGGAAAATATTGTGTACAAGTAAATTACAAATACAATATTATGTGTCTTCTAATTTAGTGGCCGGACGATGCAAAGGTTTCAACCCAAAAAGTGATCTTACCTTAGGAAAAGGGAATTCAGGAGATCCCTGTTAGAGGGTAAGACACGGGGACACATTAATGCTCGTACATCAAATAACAAACAAGTTATCTATGAGTGAAGTGCTGAAACTGATAACAAGTAATCACTATTTAGCATATGAAGAAAGCAACTTTTTTCTGCGATTGATTGGGAAGCAATTCCTGATATTTGAACTAGAAGCTCGGGCAGTTAAGTCTGGACATTTGGGGCACCTCCAGGCCGGCATTACCCCTGCCATCCGTGCTCATGCCTAATTAGGTACTGCACTTGTAACATTTCGACAAAAACACGTTTCGTATGCACCATTGTCTTATTGATTGTTTTCCTGAGTATTGTTGGAGTAATGTTGACACCAAGTCATGCATCAATTAATGGTTTTAGAAAATTGACCACAGTGCAATACATAAAAAAATAATATTTAAAATTAAATGCTGTGCTTACCTGTGCAGGCACAGGAAAAGGACATTGTGGCGCACCACGATTCTGAAAAAGAAAAGATGTGAGATAATGTATGTGCAAGCACATGCAAGTAGTTATACAGCACACGTCCGAGAGCTTTAAACATGTTCAGGTCCATGGGTGATCCCTAGTTGATCTAAATATTACAAGTGTGTGCCACCTCTTTTCATACATTTGCAAATAAGTTGCCCAGTGCCTCTGCAACAATGAAGTCTTATGGCCCTGCATCAGTGAAGGCTGTGGAGGCACATCCACAAGGATGCGATCGCTCAAGCAGTGAGAGACGCTAGAAGGCATCTCAATAATGGGATGAGTGGATAACAGAACAGAAACCTAAGCAATACATGGCAGAGATAAAAGTTGTTCATAAGTGTTCCAAAGGGCACATGAAAACTGGAAGGGATGAAATCAAAATAGGGTACACAAAAAGGTGCAACATTAAAGTTGCTAATAGTGTATCTGCTCCTACACATACACACACACAGGCACACCCATATGCCAGGTAAAGGGACCAGAGTCTTGTAGCTCTGATAACTGCAAGCCTTTAGAAATTGACCATTTCAGAGCTAAAAAAAAAAACATTGACAATGTGGTTGTGCGTATGCCATGTAAATGTGTGAAAATCCTAATGTTGGGAATAAACAACCAACTGCAAGTACAATCCCCAACGTGTAATTGCCACACAAAGAAAGCATAGCAAGAGAACTTACTGGGCCTAGGATAACTTGTCTGTTCTGGTGTCCAGTATGAACCTCAAGCCCAATTTAAAGAAAAAACATCTGCCTTAGCTTTGACTAAATAGATTATACAGGGACATGTGTTTGCAGTTCCTAGTCAGTATAATGCAGCTTTCCAAGAGGATCATTGCTGGAGGCAGGCTTTGGATATGTATGGAAGAGATGGGGATAGAGCAGATGTAGGGAGACTCTTAGGGAGAGGTACTGAGTGACAAGGATCCAGTCAGAGAGTGAGGGTTAGGGTTAGCTATGCTAATGCAGCACTGAGTGACACATCCAGTGATTTAAGATGGATGAACAACACAAGTGCCTTTACCATAGATTTGCAGAGGTAGGTGACATATCAGTCAATGTCAAACTCTTGAAGTGAGTGGAAGAGGCATGTGCCCTCAGGTGAAACATAGGGGGAGGAGTGGGAGGAGCTGGAATCTCTGAGGGTCGAATGAGGGAGGGGAACTCTTTTTGTAATTTTTCTAGGAGGGAGCAGCAGAGACCTGGTACGGTGGATTATGCATATTTGGACATATCTAGAACAGCATGCCAGCACCCAAATGTGGCATAGGCATGGAGCGCTATCTTCTGCTTATGGTCTTCTTACTCATGATGCCACACTTGCTGTGTGCAAGGGGATGCCGGGAATTGCATTTGGACAATTGAAGTAACAGCAGAGTTTCCGGCAGGTGGGTGACACCCACCAGTCAGTGCCGTCTTTTAAAGTAAGTAGATGAGACATGGGCCATCAGCCGACACTTGCGAATAGAAGAGGAAAAACTGGGAACTAAAGAGGACCGCTTGTATGTGAGGAATGCTTGCCTGATTTTGCTTGTTGGGAGCATCAGAAATTCAGAGAGAAGGGCGACAACTCAGTCAGTGACAATGTCTTGAAGGAAGTGGTTGAGACATGCGTCCTCAGGTGACACTTGGGAAGACGAGTAGGAGGTACTGTGAATGCCTGGAGCAGTTTTGTGGCAGGTCATGCTAGCTTTATTTGGCTGGGAGGGAGCATCGGGGATTCGAATAGGCAGTTACACACAACAGTCATTGCCTATCTTTTGAAGTGAGCGGATGTGAACATGTGCAATTGAGTGGCACCTGTGTTGCGGAGTGGTAGGTAATGGAACTATGTGCAATTGAGTGGCACCTGTGTTGCGGAGTGGTAGGTAATGGAGCTATGTGCAATTGAGTGGCACCTGTGTTGCGGAGTGGTAGGTAATGGAACTATGTGCAATTGAGTGGCACCTGTGTTGCGGAGTGGTAGGTAATGGAACTATGTGCAATTGAGTGGCACCTGTGTTGCGGAGTGGTAGGTAATGGAACTAACCGAGGGCTAATTGCATGGGATGCACTCTCGCCTGATTTTTCTGGGAGGGAGCAAGCGTGACTTGTGAGCATGGGTGACACAAATTCGGACATACTTTATAACATGTCAGCCCACACACAATGTTGAGGCAAGGGGAGATTTACTGCACATGGTCATGTATCTCATATAGCAGCCTTTCCTGTGGGCACTCAACATGACTGAATTGCATTGGATCACATTAAGTTATCACCCAACTCACATTCTAAACCTGTCACAGGTCACTCTGCGGTACACGTGCCAGTATAGGAAAATGCACAGTTAACACACCATTACAATGTACCTCCCCCAAGAGCAACAGAGGAGGTTGAACTTTCAGTTGCATCCACTATCTCAGAGAACGATCTGCAGATTGTTTCTAATGAAGATCAGGAACAACACACAGGATACTTGAACAGTGGCAGGAGCTTCATCATCACAGGTCTCTGCCTCAACCACCCCATCCGTTGATATGTCAGACAATATTGTTGATAAGTAGATATGCAAGGATCAAGACAAAGATCACGCTCCATCTGGGTCAGACGGGAATAAATATTGCTGCTGTAAATCAATGATAAGGTGGAAGAGACGGGAATGACACCACTGGTGCAGAGGCCGTAGTAGTACTACTTGATAAACCATGTATCGTTGCACTACCTACCTATGTCTATTTCTATGCCATATTTATTGTTTGATATATTATCACTGTATGCAACTTATGTAACCATTGCCTTAAGGAATGCCCGGTAGCCTCCGGGCCTGGTCTGCGCTATACAAATAAAATAAATACAAATAAATACAAAATACAAATCTCACCCTCACTGTATACAGTGTTTATGAGAAACAATCTTCCTCATGCAGATCACAAACCACATCACTATGTGATATCCAGAACACCACCACCAGCATTACCATTGCCCACAACGTGTGGCAATACCTCACGGAAAATAAACAGCAACTGACTCTGGCCACTTGAACCCTTTGCTGGAAAAGGGAGCAGTGAGAGAAGACATGGACCAACACAGGTACCAAATCTATGTGGTCGCAAATGCTGCAGACACATGCACAGACATGGGAAGAGGTCAAATGACACAAGGTGCATCCCTACCCATACCATGAACAAGCAGCTTCCCACCACCAGTCTGCATAATCACCACTGAAAAAGCTTAATTGATATCAGTGCTGGGGAGTGGGACAGTGCACATCATTAATACCCAATATTGCAGGACAGTGTTATGGAAGCCTTTGAGAATGTCCAAAAGTATCATAAATCCCATTACAGTCAGTGACAGATGAATGCTAACTTGGCTATAATCATGCAGTAGATGCCTTGCCTTTCTATTTTGGGGAAATCCCTAGATTCCGGTAAGTTATGGCAAAAGTGACCACTCTTGGGAAATTCACAAACAACTTTGTATTTTCTCTCAAAATGGTACTAGCATTGAGCCTGCTGCCTTCCTTTATGGACGCATGCTCCCAAGTACGAGTGGCTGATTTTAATCTGCACGACTTGGTGGACTCACAGCAAGCATTGCAAGGAGGAGGCACTGCGCAGAAGTGCAATGCTGCATTCCTGCTGAATTTGCAGATTCAATGTGTGCAAGATTGTAGGCAGCAGAAGAATAGCAACCAGCTGACATGTTGCCAAGTACACCTGGCATGGCATGTGAACAAATGATGGCATCCATGGACAGTACATAGCTGACACCTGTTGAAAACATATTGAACAGCGGAGCGGAGAGGAGACTTTGTGTGATAACCTCCTTAGGACTTGGGCAACTTAAATACATTTGAGTCATCACTAGTGGGACCATCATCCACACAGGTTCTTGATGTTATATCTGCTTGACACTTCACCGGTGGTAAGGGATGACGACCCAATACAATGTAATGCAATTGGTCCATCTCCATCTAGCCAGTGATACTGAGCGAGTTGCTGTAAAATCAAGTTACCTCTTGACACAGTGCAGTCGGACAGATTTTTGAATGTGGCCAGGGTCATTGTGTCTGGACACAGGAGGATCTTTACAGTGCAATATTCTGAACAATGGACATTTATAAAAATGAACTGTCCTTACATTGTGGAACACTGTGGAATGGTATCTACTCAAAACCAACACACCAGCTGATAATGCTGGTTTGTTATTCAAAACAGGTCAGACACGGAAGCAGAGATCGAGGAATGAGTGTGGTGCATGTGGTTGGGAGACAGATAGCTATTATAGGGAAAGTGGCTGAGATTCCTGACCAGTTGTCTTACATGTCATTGACTATATTGCAAATTTATCTTGAAATCCTTTTTTAGACCAATGACTAATTGCAACGGATGCACATACTGATGTACAGACCTCACAGTACTGCACTACTGGTAAAAGATGCCAGCCCACATGCTGTCTACCCACACTCTGTACAGTGCTACTCTCGAGCTAGGTCTGTGCTTTAAACAACCAAAAAAAACAAAACAATGAATAAATAAAAAAATAAAAAATGGCCTCATATACATATACTGGGAATGTTATCTCTCAATTGTCAAGTGGATTGGGGTAGACAGAAACTATATAGAAATGCTCTAGACCCCCCGGATGGCTCACTTTATACTGTACTGAATGAGGTTTTAAATGAGGCAATGCACCGCATTTATGGAGAGAGAAATGCCTAGTAACTCTAAGGGTTATTGGTGCAACTGATGAAGAGCTGGTACTTTCGCCATTGAGTGTTAAGAAAGACCTTTTTAATTACGACTGGATTACTAATCGAGAGTTATTTTTTAATTTAAATATTAAGCACTTTGAGTTTTATATTAATTCTTCTAATGCACTACATTCATTTTTAGTCAAATATCCCCCAGAAGATGTAGGTATATGATTGTGAAATTGAAAGTGAATTTGTATCCAAAAATTATGTTATAGGTGCTAGGTCCAAAATCCTGGTACAAGATAGACACTGTCGTTACTGTGAGTAAACGGTTGAACCATTGGAACACTTATTCACTGAATGTAATAAGCTGGCAGAAACTCGTATACGTATGCTTTACAACTGCAATTGGGTTATGAGATAGCTCCCTCAGTTGCATGGCAACATTTGTTATGCGATCCACAACCTTCGATGTATATTGCTGCTATGAGATTTTTAAAAGTCTTACTCAATGATGCTTTATTATAATAACTGTATAGGAATAATTTATCTTATTAATTAACTTTTTTTTTTAAATCTGTGTAACGTTTGTCTTAATCATTGTATTTACATGATGTATTGATAGATGAAGGATGATATTTTGAAAGTTGATAATTGAGGGTGAAAAGTTTATGAACAACTGTAATACAATAAATAAATAAATATGAAAAAAGAAAAATGGACTCATAATCAAACCATTTGTTAAAAGTTCTCATGGTCTCCCATAGGGTGCAGCTACCCACTAAGTTTCTCAGATTCTCCAAAAGGGTGCTGCCTTCTACTAAGGTTATTGGGTTCTTTCTCATGTCACAGTCACCCACTACGACTCTCAGAGTTTTTCACAGGGTGTAATCACCCACTAAGGTTTTTGACTCTTTCACAGACCTCTGTCAGGTTTGCAAGAGTCGTGGGGGTGTGCCCCTATTAGGCCAGGCCCTACCCCATGACTACCTCATTTCATCCCTCTGCACACACATTAAAAGTGGTCTCCATATGCCTCCTTTGGTTGCCTGCCACCTCTATGCAGTCCAGCTCCCCTGTATTAACTTCCCACCAGGCTTTAACATTCAGTATAGAGGATCCTTCTGAATGATGGGAGATGCTGGTGTCCAATTATCCCCTAATGCTTGTTGGGGCAGGGTCGGCAACAGGGGTCTGTTGCTGGCCACATGGCCACAGGTAGTTGTGCCACAGGTGCTTATGCCAAAGGCGCTGATTGGGCAGTTGTAGAGATTTAGGTATAGTGCCTGCAATTTTACTCCTGTGCTGCACCCCATCACTGGATGGGGCAGTGGTGGAATGTAGTCTAGGTTCTTGTGCCAACGCAGCACGTGGTACCTCATTTCCAGCAAACCTAGGGTGCGGCACCTTGACCATACCCTTCTGCTGCCGTTTCACCCTCATCTCCTAGCCTTCCACTGTGCATACAACCTCAGGATCCTTCCCCTTGATGGTGTTCCCGGGCAACAGGAAACAATAGATCTACACCCAGGACCATATGGGTGTTGAAGGAGTGCTGAGGTTCCCACTTCCTGGGGGTCCTTGCATGCATTGCCTATCCCCTCCACCATCACAGGAGAAGAAAAAGGTCCTCGTCCACTATCCCCTCCTCCACATACCCCTTCCCCCTTAGGAAGGTCCATAACTTTCTGTGGCACTTCCACATGCTGGTCCTTCCGCTTAGGCTCCATCTTACTGACCTCCCCTTCTTCCTCAGCAGCATCCTTGCCCGGCTGGGTAGAGATAACTTCCTATTCTATGCCAGAGGCAGAGAACAGGCATCCCAAACTCCTCTTCTATGGTTCATCCTGAAGCCCACAACTACTGCCACATGAGGAATATGCCCTTCTGCTTCTCCAATGCCTCATTTGTATCTTTGCGCGGAGCCATGTGAGACCCTGCCATCCCTGCCTCTGTTGGCATATTCAGAAGTCCCTTTCTTCCTTGTTTGTGTGGGAACATCCTCATGAGGCCCTGCATCCCCTGCCTCTTTGATAACTGTTGCTGAGGCCTGCATCCTGTCAATCTCCAGAGGTCCCCCACGATGCCATTACCTTCCCGACCAACTCGGAGGTTTGGCAATGCTGTGTCCTGGCCTGCAAACCTGTGCCCACAAAGAGCACACGGTTTCCCCCCTCCTAATCTGTCATGAGGGAATCCACATCCTGCTCCTTTGAGGAGAAATGCAGATACTCCTTCTCACCCCCAGCCTTCTTCCCATCCCCTCCCAGCATCACAGGTGGGAAATGACAAGTACAACAAATGGCAACACTTAGAAACGTGTTCATACCCCACGAACCTAGACATGTGAATACAAATTAGTCTGAGGGAACCAGAGAAAAAACCCAAATGAACTGTCATACTTCAAAAATATTACTAAAATGAAAACACTGTTTTACTACAATACTACATGTATACAATACTACTGCAATAATACACAAACTACAGACTGCAGTACACAAAAACCATAGAAGGGCCTGCCCTGTTTACTCCTTCCTTCATAGTCCATTGAAACCCACAATAAGCCTATTCCTGCAGTAGGGATTAGTACTTTCCCAAGGATTTATGGGGCATGGTGTGTCTTTGTAAACAGTACATCCAGATCTAGCCCTGATATTCATTTGAGAGCATAGTCACAGTCAATAAAAGCTTTTTAGATACAGTTTGAGTGTTAACACTGTACCAGGCAGAATTAAATGATGCTAAATTGGGAGATATTGACTGGCTGACACATGTCTGTTGACTGATGCAATGTGCAACCCTCTGTACAGTTAATGGGCAAACACACAAAACAGAAACACCTTAAACCTTAGGAGTATTTCACAATAATGTATTTCTCTCGAATGTGTGACAATTTCGCTAATCAGGATGGTGAGAAAGAAGTAATGTACTTCAACCTTTTGACTGTATTACAGTAACATCAGAAGAGACAATTGTTGTCCCAAGGCATCCAACATGAGCAAAGTTCTTGTGACATTTAATGTCATTGAAGATGGTTGACACTGGATACGATAACACAGAAGGGTCACAAATATGTTTCAGTCCAGCTGAAAGAAAGAACTTGTCATTTTCTGGACCAAGACATCATCAACCCTACACAGAGACCAATGCTGTTGGTGTCTCCAATGGTGGCTCTTTTGAACAAATCTTGGGTGTAGAGTGGGAGCTATGTTTGTGTGTACATAGGAAAGCACCCTACATGGCATTTTCAGTGGGATCAGCACTTGTAACCCAAATAAATCAGCTGATGAGCTGCCTCAAGCAAAGCTCCACCCAAGGTCAACATACATGAAATACCACAATCCGCACAAACTTTTATTATGTGTTGTTGTACTGTGAGTCATGCAGGACTGATGAACATCTCTAGGCTTATGTAAGTAGGTTTCTTTCACACTGACAAATCCATAGACATATTGGCTGCAAGAACAATTTTGACAAGTCTGATCTAAAGTTCTATAATCTTCTATTCTTGGGTGGGGGCATGCAAGCAGAACCTGACACAGTGTCGACCCTCATAACCATGGTCACAGCAAACAGGATAAGAATTCATGTGCCCTAGCTTTATCACCATGAGGCTGGGTTGAGACTTTGAAAAGAGAAGGTGACGTGGTTCAACTAATGATGCACAGAATATGATATTTGGTCCCCAATTTGACCAAAGTTCACAGTGGATGCCATCCACGTGGGTTAAGTGCAAGTGTGGGCCAACACAGAATTGGCCATGCATGAGTAGAAAAATGAATCCTAAACTCCACTCGTAATATGAGTGATGTTTCTTGGCAACACTCACACACAGAAAAAAAAGAAGATTGGCTGTGGTTTGATCCTGTGAACAGTACCACATGTTTCTATATTTAAATAAAAAATAAAGATAGGATAAAAAAACTGAATAAGATGGTAATGTGCCATACAAAGTTCAAAAGGTCCACCCCGTGAGCAGCTGTGAAGTTCATAGAATGAAGAAAAGTACAACATTCTATTAAAAGAAATTAGCAGAGTGCCAATGTACCTGGTTTACGTTGTTTTTGGATGTACCATAATGGACCCCACTCTACAAAAAGATATACGACCGGATTCACACACATTTGCATTTGAGGAATTGAGTCGATACCCACAGCATCTCAGATTTGCAGTTGCTTCCTTAAACCGATTCACAAAGCCAAGCTCTTGGGCAGATCTGGAGACATGACAGTCCAAGCGGCACAGCATATGGCTATTGTCCTTGCAACCCTGGGGTTGGGTCTGCTGGACTCAGTGCTGTTTAATGGTCTTTATTGTGTGGCGCACACCTGTTATTCCTTTTGCTTTATATGTGAGATTGATTATGGTTTGCTTAGCTTATAACTTTGCTCTATGGCTATAAGCAATGAGCGGACCTGCAAGGTGTTAGCTTGTTTCAACAAACAGATTTAGATTTCCACTAACAGTTGTACTCGCAAATCAGCGATTTGTGTCCAAACCAAGGCACTTACATTGTTGGGGTCTAAAGGTATGTAGATGGGGATTCCACCCTAAATTATAAGGAATAACAGAATTAATCACTCAAATTAATGTTAGTGGTCTAATTTCTTTCTGAAGTAAGAAATATTTGCATGCAGGGGATGCCTAATGCTACAGAACAAGGACATTGCCACACCACAAGACCACCATAAATATGCAAAATATTGGCAGAACTAAATGCCATTTGTGCATCGGCATGTTGGTAGGTCCATTGCAGACAATGGCATGGCAGAGGAGTAATAATGGTTCCATAAACAGGCTTATTTGTTGCTCCTTATGCGCCCGCTGTTTCCTACCCTCAATTGGTTCCTTGTTGTAATGTCGTTGTAGCACTTCACATGAGGGGTACACCGGAAATGATCCACCTCCCCACCCGACTCATTGGGTCCTTGCCACTTACTCATAATTAGAAAGATGGCACATCATGGGTGGTGTAGCTCTCAGCAGAAGTCCACACACGAGCAAGCCCCTTTAACATCACATTCTTCAACCAGTCTAACTTCATTCCATTTGGAGGTCACATCACATCTTTACTCTAGTAGAAGCTTAAGAATGTATATATGAAATGCAGCTTTAACAAATCCCTTGACATTAACTCGAATGATATTGCACTCGTGCATATCCTGGCAACACAATAATACCTTGAACACTCAACAATATGTCGATTTATGCAAATCCAATGTTCTAATTTAGGATACATGATTGCAAATCACTTTGTGCTTGGTGGCAATGACACCGCTTATGTTGCAGAATGAAACAATATGATTTTGGCCAGTCGATTGATAGCTGATTGGAATCTTTGATTTCATTCCACACACATCATAGGGTTTTATGGAAAGAATGTGCTATTGCAAGTAGTGAACCTTTGACAAATGCTATTCTAGTTTTTCCTCATATATGGCTAGATCTATTCAAATACATCCTTCTTCATTCCTCAATACCCAGTCAGGCAGTCATGACTTGCTCCCATTTATTTATTTATTTATTTATTTATTTATTTATTTATTTATTTATTTATTCACATTTGTTTAGCGCACATGCAGCCCAGAGGTCATTGTGGCGCTTGTTACAGATATGAAAATGACTTGTTGTACATACAGTGAAGTCATTACCTAGTTGCAAGAGAAGAATAGTAGTTACAGGAGAGGAGGAGAAGAGAGGAGAGAAGGAGGAGAGAGTAAACGACACAAAGGAAGAGGAATTAGTTAAACAAGGTGTTTTTCAGTTTTTTTCGGAAGGCAGTGAGAGAGGTTTCTGCTCTGGGCGTGCTAGGTACTGCGTTCCATAGCTTAGGGGCAATGTAGGGGAAGCTTATTCCACCTGCTCTAGCTCGTTTGATGCGTGGGACCCTAAATTGGTTGGTGTGGCATTGCCTAGTTGGTCTGGTGGAGTGAGATCTGGCTAGCGTATCAGACAGGTATGAGGGTGCAGATAGGTTGATACATTTGTGTGTGGTGGTAAGTATTTTGAATGTAATGCGCTCTTTGACAGGTAGCCAGTTGCTGCCTTTCTGGCTTGCGCGATGTGGTCCCTTTTTGGTATATTGAGAGCTGCTCTTAGTGCATTATTCTGTGTTGTTTGGAGTTTATTGAGATTGGAGTTGGAGGTGCCAGCCAATAGCACATTACAATAATCTAGTTTGGCTCCAATGGTGGCACTGGCAATAGAAAGGCAATTATCTTTGGTTAGGAAAGGTTTGATGGCATTAATGAGCTTAGTGCTCAGGGCGGAGGCAGATACAATGGAGTTGACTTGCTTGTCCATGGAGAGGGAGGCGTCAATGTGGACTCCTAGTGTTTTAACAGAAGGTAGAACTGGGATGACACAATTGTCTATGCAGAAGTTGGTGTAGAGTGGGTCGAGGTTTGTGAGAGTGCATTTTTGACCAAGGATGAGAATTTCAGTCTTATCTCCGTTAAGACATAGGCCGTTCCTGGCCATCCATGCTTGGATGGTGGCATATATATTCTGGAGGGTGGCTGCGTCCTTATGGTAGAGTTATGTGAGCGGGAGGAGTACTTGGGTATCGTCAGAGTAGTTGGTGTATGTGATCCCAAGTGCGTCCAGTTTATCAAAGAGAGGTTTGGTAAAAAGATTATAGAGGGTAGGAGCCGTACATGAGCCCTGAGGGACTCCATACCTGATGGTAGTAGGCTCTGCGTTAGCTATATTGGAAAACACTTTCATCACTCTTCCTTCGAGGAAGGACATGATCAAGTTTGTGGCTTGTTTGGAGAAATGTGCGGCCTGAGTGAGATGGTTCGTGAGGATGGCATGATCGACTAAATCAAATGCCGCCGAGAGGTCTAGGAGGAGCAGAAGGGCCGGCTTGCCTTTATCTAAAATTAGGGTAATTTGGTTCTTCAGATCTAGTAAAGCGGTTTCAGTGCCATGACCTTTGCGGAATCCGGACTGCCTTTTACCTAGGACAGTGTTGTTTTCCAGGTAGGACTGTATCTGCATGTGTGCAGCTTTATCTAAGGTTTTTAGAAGAAATGGAACCGTTGTAATGGGACGGTAGTTGTTGGGTTGGGCAGGGTCCAGGGTTGGTTTCTTTAAGAGCGGGCGCACCCACGCCTCTTTAAGGCTGTCAGGGACTTTGCCCGTCTTGAATGAGGCATTGATGAATGCTGTGATGATCGGTGTGAGGGGTGCCGCACACTCTTTAATGATGTTGGGGGGGCACATAACGCCTTTACATTGAGATGGTTTGAGCTGTTTGAGGATGTGGAGAGCATCTGATTCGGTGATTGGAGAAAAATTCAATTTGGAGGTGTGCTTATCTTTAGCGGTATTGACGGAGAGGGTCTGTTGGGGGTGCAGAGCCTTGAAGTTTTCTGCTATTTTATTTTGAAGAAGGTCTATTTTGTTTAGCATTGCTGTTTGGATGCTGTTGCACCAGGCTTTATCCTTAACAATCTCATCTGTACAGATTGGGGGGACAGTGAGCTCTTTAAAGATGGTGAAAAGCTCTTTTGAGTGGGAGTTGGCTTCCAAGATACGTTTATTGTAGGTTTCTGACTTTGCCTTAAATATGGCACTTTTGTATTTTTCGGAAATACAAAGAAAGTCTACTTTGGTGGCATCACAGGGATTGGCCTGCCATGTTTTGAGGGCTTGGCGCTTGCATTGGCGTAGATTTAATAAGTCCTCCGTGAACCATGAGTTGGAGTGAAACGATTTTTTTTCTTTTTTCTTTTCAAGAGGAGCTGCGGCATTGATGGCATGGGTGAGGGTGTCTTTCAAGATCTCTGCTAGAATGTTGGGTTCCGAGGAGAAAGGAGGTGCTAGGCAGGGGTTGTTGAGAAAGGGACGTATATTGTCTGCTGTAAGTTTTTTGGCACTTCTGGCTAGCTTGGCCGGTGCGGGTATAGGTGGTTTGGAGTATAAGGATATGGGGATGCAGAATTGAAGGCAGTAGTGATCAGACCATGGAAGGGCTGTGTTGGAGTTGAGGGTGGAGCCACAGTTGTGATCTGCCACCCAATCTAAGATACGGCCTTTATTATGGGTCGGGACAGTAACTATCTGAGTGAATCCTAGATCTGTGAGGTTTCTGGCGAGAGTGGTAGCTGCTTTGTCGAGTTTATCTTTGTATCCAAGGTTTAGGTCTCCTAGAAGCGGTGTTTTGGAAGTTTGTTTGATATTTTTTCCAAAGAGATGGTTGTCTATGCCTGTGCAGTTATTGACAGGGCCTGGAGGTCTATATATTACATGAATGTTTTCTGTGTCTTTGGGGGAGAGGGTAAGTTTGGCTGAGAGGATGTGAATGGAGTCTTCCCCTGTGGTGGGAGTCTCTCTTAAGGCTAGGGTGTCTTTAAAAATGAGTGCGACCCGACCTCCCGTTTTAGCTAATCTGTCCTGTCTTAAGATCGAGTAACCTGACGGTACAGCTAGGTTGATAGTAGGGCCAGAGGCAGAATGCAACCATGTTTCTGTTATGGCTAAGTCTTGGCTGGTAATAATATCATTGACTTCTAAAGCGTGGGCGTTGAGTGAGCGAACATTTAATAGAGCACATTTAAGGTGTTGGAGCTTTTTTGATTGTGGTGGCTTGAGGTCGGTAATTGGAATGAGCTTTTTGGTAGTGTGAGTAGGCCATAGCTCTCGTTCCCATCACTTAGAGGCATGCTTGTGGTAGCTCTAGGACAACATTTTCTACTACACTGTCCCTCTAGATATAGTTTGTGGTTTTAGCAGCCAGAATGATTTTCTATTCAAAAGTCTACACTTACCAGAATGCCTTACCTGCTGCACACCTCCATCGTAGCTGGACCAGGTGGGCTGAGGGATGAGGAAGTCCTGCGGCTTGCTGCTGCTAGAAAAGATCACACCTGAGGCATGTCACTGTTAGTCAAGTTTAAAAGCCTCTGTTTAGTTCAGTCCCCCTCTAGTCATTGCTGCAATATTGCAATGTGTGGCTTGTCCCTTGTTATTGGTTTTATATTCTTGGTTTATAGTTCCTAGCTCGTTTGTCCATGTTTCTGAACCATTGGGTTTCGATTATTAGTATTTTCTGCTTCCTGGATTCCCTTTCTATCTTTCCTCACTTTTTGAGTCAGCACTTTTCAGTGCTTTCCTGTTCTTGAACAGCCCAGTTTGTCTTTGTTCTATAGTTCTACAGAGTAAACTTGATTGCTCAGATAATCCTCTTCAAAGAATTCCAATTCTTGTTCCCATTTCCTTTCCATGTCTTTGTGAGGGGAATAGAGGTTTGGGGTTTGTAATTGTGTTTTCCCAGCCAGCCCTGTTCCTTAAGTCCCTATTGGAGTCTGTTTCTGGTTTTCCTGTGCACGTTAGCATTGTTTCTCTATTGATTCCGTCATATTTGCGGTTTCCTATGTTTTTCTTTGTGTCCTCTAAGCACTGCTCCTACTTGCCACTTGTCAAAAGTCTTTTGTAATACGTCATCTCCATTTCCTGTTTTAGCCTTATGGTCTTTCTGTTTGATTTGCATGGTTCTTGGGCACCGCTGCCATTTCAGGTGGTGTTTCTTGCAATCGTGAGTATTGTCTTTAAGTTGCCCTATATTTTAACATGAAAGGTGCCAGCTAATACACACTTTCATAGCTTTTTTCATTTGTGGACTTAGAGCTGACAGGGCGGAATCGTACAAAAATGTCAATCTGGGAATTGCGAAGGCCGAAAATACCAACTTTTTTATTTTATTTAAGTTTTATTGGTTTTGAAACACAAGGGTAATGTATACGAGTACAGTCATGTTATATTCACATAAGTACATCAGTATAATATTGGAATTAAACAAGAATAATATTGTTAACAGTAGGTGTTCCAAGTCTCTTTCCCCCCTCGACACCCAAGACGGTCTGGCAGGTTTATCCACTTTGTTGGCAAGAACTTCGTCTGTGCTTAGTACGAAAAGGGATGTTGATCTCAGTTGGTTTGCATGTGTTCATTCAGGGCGACAGGCCTGGTCGAGTCTGAGCTTCTGGATGGAGTCCGGGTCTCATCTCCGGGTGATGTTTACCATGATTTCGGGTCTTCGATTGTTGTTTGTCTTCGCCTTGGGATATGCTTGTTGGCAAAGTCACACCAGGTTACCTCGTGGTGGGCTGCCTTTCCGTGGAGGGCCGCCGTGATTTTCTCCATCGTGTATATGTTTGTTGCAATGTTGGTCCATTCCCTTTTAACTGGGAGACGTGGAGATTTCCATTTGATGACTATTTCTATATCCATCCAAGCACTTTGTTCCAATATATAGAGACATTAGGGCAGTCCCACCACATGTGTCAGTAGTTGGCCTCCATTCCACATTGTCTTCAGCATTTTGGGCTGTTGGTCTGATACATTTTCGATAGTCTGTGAGGGTCGTACTGCCATCTGTGGAGTAGTTTTATCGCATGTAGTTTGTATTGTGCGGCAATGGATATTCGGAACAGTGTTTTGCAGATTGTGGCCCATGCCTGTTGGTCAAAGTCTCTGTTGAAGTCTTTTTCCCATTTCTCTTTAAGGCAGTGATTCTGGTTTTGGTCTTTGCTGATCAGGGCACTGTACATACACGCAATCAGGCCTTTGTTAAGGTTGTGTCTAGGATTTTCTCGAATGGAATTAGTTCTCTCCATATCTTGGTTTTCCATTCCCGTTTGGATAAGACTCCCTTCAAGCGTAGGTAGAGGAAAATCGGGATCGGGTGCAGTTGGAGGGTGTCTTCCAGCTCTGTGATCAAAATGAATTTATCATCTCTCCATAGTTGTCTGACCCTTTCAAGTCCTGCGTCAAACCAGGTTTGGTATCTATCTATAGTGCGTCGGGATTTCTTCTCTGATCCCTGGGGCACAGAGGTGGCTCAAGGGGATGGCCATGTAATCACTCCCACCATCCCTTTTCCCTCTTTCCATACATTCCAGATAGTCTCCAGTATTGGATGGTTGCATAGTTTCCCTGTGAGTTGAGGTCTGGGGACACATAGCCACTCCGATAGCGTCACGGGGGTCAGGTTGTCGTGGTCTAGCTGGATCCATTGCAAGCCCTTCCTGTTTCTGAGGTGGGGGTTGAGGACTCTCAACAATTCTGCCTGCTAATATTGTTCAATATTGGGAAGGCCCACCCCTCTCTAGTCTTTGGGTAGTATGAGAGTTTCGTAGGGTATTCTGGGCTTCTTTCCTTCCCACAGATCCAGTTATTGCCATTTTCACCTGTTTGAAGAAGTCCTCTGGTACTGTCACGGGAAGTACTTGGAAGGGATATAGGAAGCGTGGGAGACTAACCATTTTGATGGCGTTCAGGCAACCCATCCAGGAGATCGTAAGGGGTTGCCAATTTGCGAGGTCTGCTTTGAATGCGGCGAGGAGATGGGGGAAGTTGGCCTTGTATATGTCGGCGATGTCTCTCGTCAGGTTGACACCCAGGTATCGGAGTGTGGGACCTCCGATGGTAAGAACAAGTTGTTCAAATAGTGCTCTTTGGCTCGTGGTGGGTTCGCGTAACGGGAAGAGGATTGATTTAGTTCTGTTAATTTTAAAGCCTGACAGTACGCCATACTGTTCGATGAGGTGGATTGCTTTAGGGATTGATGTCATCGGGTTTTGCACATGAAGTAGTATATCAGGGCCATCTTATATTCTCTTCTGCTCACTTGGTGCCCTTCAACGCCTTCATTTGTCCTAAGCGTTTGCGCCAGTGGTTCCAATGATAGCGCAAATAGTATTGCTGAGAGGGGGCATCCTTGTCTTGTTCCTCTGCTCAGGGAAAACCAACAAGAGTATTGGGAGTTTACTGCAACCGAGGTTCGAGCGAGGTGTATATAGCCTTGATTCCACGTCGGAGGGTAGGGCCGAGGCCTATTTTCGTTAGTGTTGCTTCCAGGAAGTGCCATTCTACCCTATTGAACGCTTTTTCAGCATCAATTGAGAATAATGCAGGTCTGTTTGGCATTTTCTTGGCTTTGTGTATAAGGTGGAGGGTCTTGCGGGTAGAGTCTGCGCCCTGTCTTCCAAGTATGAATCCCACGTGATCATTGTGAATTATGGCGGGCATATGCATTTCCAACCGTGCGGTGAGGACCCTCGTGTAGATTTTGGCATCCGTGTTTAAAAGGGAGATAGGACGATATGAAGCGCATTGTTTAGGGTCTTTGCCTTCTTTAGGGATGACCGTAATCAATGCGTCGGAGAAGGATGCGGGTGCGGTACCAGTTTGGAGAATATGATTAAAGAGCTCGACCATGGCTGGGAGGATGGTGTCGCTGAAGGTTTTGTAGAACCCTGCTGTATAGCCGTCATTTCCAGGGGCTTTCCCTGTTGGGAGCCTTTTGATTGCATCTGCTATTTCCTCACCCGTGATGGGGGCATTGAGAACTTGTGCTGTGATCATGTATTCTGCGATTGTACTCTAGTCTGTTGGGGTATCCGAGGTGTACAATTTCTCGTAGAAGTTGGCGAAGGCTTTGGGGATATCGGTGGGGTGGTCCCTGTGGGGATCTGTCTTGTCCTCTATAGTTGACACCAATCTCTCCTTACGTTGGCCACGGAGCCTAGCTGCGAGCAGCGCGTCGGCTTTGTCTCCTTTCTCGTATTGTTTCTGTTTTAGGTATTGGAGTTTGCGCACAATCTGGTCTGTTTCCACTTGTCGCAATTCCTCTCTCTTGCTGGTGGCCTCCTCTATTTTCCGACCTCTATCAGTGTCGGCGGATTGGGCGCTGAGGTCTAGTTAGGTTATTTCGTTCCTTAGCTTGCTTTCTATGAGTTGGCGCTCTCTCTTTCGTGCCGCTCCTTCTTGGATTAATACTCCTATCCATGTGGCTTTCCCTGCCTCCCATACCGTGTTTATCGAGACTTCGCCTGTGTTATTCCGCTGGAGGTACTGGCTGATCTCCCTCTCAAGGTGTTCATGAAATACCGGGTCTTTCCAGAGCATTTCGTTGCAACGCCACTTCGAACTTCTGTGGGGGAGCGCCATACGACTGAGGGTGACCGTGACCATGTCGTGGTCTGATCATGTTAAAGGTGATATTTCGGATGAGGACATTGCCTCTGTTAGTTCCGGTGTGAGGTATATATAACCAATTCTGGTATATGTGGCATGCAGTGCTGAGTAAAATGTGAATGTCGTTTGCTGCGGGTTCATGTGGCGCCATGCGTCTTTTAGTTTGTAGGTGTCCATCATTTCGAGTATCGCGGAGCGACCAGCCTCAGTTGGAATGTTCGCCTGTGGGTTTCCAGCTCGTCTGTCCAGAGTTGGGTCAGCCCACATGTTGAGGTCACCTCCGAGGATCACTTTGCCTTCTGCTTCAACCATGACTTTGGGAACTATGTGTTGTAGGAACCTGGACTGTCCGGAGTTGGGAGCGTATATGGATGCAAGTGTGATGGTGGTGCCATGTGTCTTGCCTACCAGCACTAGTGCTCTGCCACTTACGTCTGCCCAAGATTTCTGGACTTCAAATTGTAATCCCTTGGTGATCAGGATGCCGACACCTGCTTTCCTAAGCGGGCTCGAGCCCCAAGTTTCAGTGCCTGTCTTAGCGTTTAAGACCCTTCTGTCTTCCCCTTTAGAGTATTTAGTTTCTTGTAGGTAGAGTATGTCGAGCTTTGCTCTTTTTAATTCTCTGGCCAGGAGTGACCTTTTAGTGGGGGAGTTAAGCCCCTTGACATTCATTGTGGTTGGCCTGTCCCTTACCGTGTTGTAGTTATTTGCCATTGATATATGTTCTTGGTTTGTCTGCCGGGTCCCATCTTTTGCTTCTCGGTGCCAATGAAGTTGGGGTGTTCCGTTTGGTGTGCCTGACCGTCTTGGGCTTTGGTGTCTTTATTTACCCCCCTCCCCTCAGGGGAATACAACACAGTATCCCCTACCCTCTGTTCTCTTTGTTCATCTTTCCCCCTGTCGTCGAGGGCTTGCATGTGTACTTGGTGGCGTCCGATTCAGACTGCGTAGTAACTGTCAGTCCAATGTCAGACCACCGGTGGGAACCGTTACCACACTGTCCTGTTCACACATGAAATCAATTTTACATTTTGAGCCCCCTCCCGCTCCTCCTCCTTCTCCCCCAACAATTATAACTCAGCAGAAACTTTTAAGAGAAAAATTATTATGATACATGCAGTTTTCAAGGTTCATCGTCAGCTGGTTGTCCCGCGCCTACCTTCACGGGAGGTCTCGTTCACAATTCTGGCCCCTTGCTGAAGGTGCATGGATGGCATGGGTCGTGATGGGTGCCCCTGTTGCGTTACTGAGTTTCGGGCGCGGGCCACGTGTTGATGTTCTCATTTGTCGCTGTCCGGAGTGTTGTTGCCCCTTCTGTACTTTCTTGAGCCTTTCACTCTCTTTCTCCTTGGTCCCTGGAGTTCCCATCACTGTCTATTCTGTTCGGACCCCTCGCGATCTCCTTCCTTTGGTCCCGTTCCGAGAAGTTCGGCGATGCAGTCACGGATTTCTTCTTCAGATCTTAGCTTGATCCTTCTGCTGCCATGTTCAAAGGTGAGGGAGAAAGGGTATCCCCACCTATATCGTGTGCCCTGGTCTTTGAACCATTTTGTGAGTGGGCTACAGAGGCGTCTCAGTGCTAGGGTGAGCGAGGATAGGTCCTGAAAGATGGTTATCTGGACGCCTCCGAGGGTAAGGGGGCCTCCTGATCTAGCCTTCTCTAGTATCCTGGCTCTGTCCTGGTATCGATTAAATCTAGCGAGGACTGATCTTGGCCCGCCAGGTGGGCCTCCAGCTCTGGGTCTTCTCTCCGTTTTAGGCTCACTGATATCCTCATCTGCTGTCAGGATTTTGATGATGTCGTAAATGGTTTTTTTGAGGTCTTCTTCTGATTCACCTTCGTGCTCTGAAATGCCAAAGAAACATAGGTTGTTTCTCCTCTTGTGATTTTCTAAATCGTCCATTTTTAGTCAGAATTCCTCCTCTCTCTTCTCAATATCTCGTATTCTGAGGGTTTCGAGAGTATCTATGGAGGCTTGATTATTCTCGACTCCTTCTAGCCTTTCTTCGATGTTGTCGTTTCTCTGTGTTATTTTTTCTATTTTACCACCTAAATTGGCTCCCATGTTTTTAATTTCATTGAGCAGGGCTGCGATGTCGCCTTTGGTGGCAGCTGCACCTGTTTCTGAGGTCTCCATTATCTCTGTGGGCCCGATATCAGGGGTCAGTGGGGTTGGAGTGTAAGCGTATGTGGCCAGTTTCACCTTAACGTTCATGAGGTGGTAACTGTAGCAGAGGAGGCACAGGCCCCTGAATCAGGGGCCCAACCCTCTGCACTGCAGTGCTCACAGGTGGCTTCAGAGTAATTCCAGGTGAAGGGCGAGGTCCGGAGTCCCCATATCACTAGGCGGCGGGGGAGTGGTGCGTAGAGCTCGTTGGTTGAGCGTGCGCACTGTTAGGTTGCTTAGTCGCGGTGGGCTGGTGCTTCAGACTTCCGGATCCTTGCACGTGTGGCTCTGTCCTGCGGCGGTTGGAAGCTGGTGTTTGTTCTGGGCAGCCTTGTGTGTTCCTTATCGGTTGCTGCTCTATTTAGGGCCAATGCTTCTTTTTCAATAGAAAGTGTAGAAATAGGGTGGTGTGCTATGTTCTGTGATTGATATGGGTCCTTTGATGTGCTCCAGTGTCAGGATGTGTGGGTCACGAGAAAGGTGACCCTTCCCTCCTCTTTTGGGCGGGTAGCTCACTTGGGCCTGTTACTGTGTGTTAATTGTGGCTGGAGGGTGTGTATCAGCTCTTGCTGGTATTGCTGTCCGCTTAAAGGGCTGGGCGCTTGGGCCTCCATGGGGCTTTATGCGGTTACGTGGGCTGGTGCACCTTGGTATCTTAACACGCTGTGCTGTGGGGCACGCCAAGGGGCATATGAGTGGAGTCTCTGGACTCTGTTGTGCTTTACAATGGTATCAGCGCCCTGTGTAATGTTGGCGGTTGGGACAAGGTGACTCGCAGGTTTGCACTCCTACTGAGGTTGGTCCAAGTGTACTGTGTTCAGGAGGAGTGATATACGATCGTATATGGGCGTTCAAGGGCCCTACATATATTGTGTTCCTATTCGGACGCTGTCAGACCAACGTTGCAGGTATTCTGCTTATTGGAGTGGCTCTGGGCTCCTGTAGGCTTGCGCGCCCCTCCTCCCCCTCTTTCCGCTTGCTGGAGGACATAGACCACCGGCCCCGTGCCGGCAAGGCAGCCTGCACAACACACGGCCCCCAGCGTGGACAGGGGGACGGCACTGTGTTGTAGCTCAAACCTCACGCGGGGTTAGAGAGGGCCCCCCCGCCGGAGGTTTAGCGGCAGTATGCAGTGGCCTCTTGTGCTGCACAGCTCCGTGGGCGATGGGAGGGGTGCTTACCTTCCTTCCTCGGCAGACGTACTCTGCCTCTCCTGGACGCACCAGCTGGCGTCTCCCGCAGCTTGGGTTAGTGGAATGCAGCGCGAGATGCAGGCTTTTCTTCGCTCTCAGCCACAACGAGGTGGGCAGGCAGCACCGAGAGGGAGTGGGGCGGGGCTTCGCTTTAGCCACACAGTCAGGGGTCCACCTCTGATTGCTGCGCAGGCTCTCCAGGGTTCGGCTTCACTTTTAAGCGGACACGTACCGGCCCCTCGTTAACGTTGAGTTTCTTCACCTTCCTGTCTCCGATTTCCACCGGGTTATTTACCAGTGGCAGGGGGTGGTCTTCCGCCAGCTTCTCCTTGATTTTGGGTCTGGGGGGTCACAAGACAGGGGCTCAATTCACATCAAGGACCTACGGCCACGGAGCTCACACGGAGGTGAAACTCATCTGTGCGCCCCCTGGTGGCCAACCCTCCTGACTTTTTTTTAACCCCCCTTACACCACATATAATATTAATATGGGGGGGTCTGCAGGGGTCTCCTCCCGCATATATATGTGGTGTAAAGGGTTTCAGCCGTCACAATAATCACATAGATCCGACAGGGCCTGTAAAAGCAGTTAGGGGTGAGAAATATCCTAACGCGAACGGTAATGATAAAAATGCAGTACTTCTGAGTACATACGCCACATCCCTTTTCATATATTTGTATTTATGTCACATTCTACTTGCACATTTCCATGTTAGCTTGATGGTATCCTGTTTCACGAGTGCATGTTATTTGATAAGTATTTTCTCAATATGTGATCTTGTGTACCTTTCCCCTGCCATTCTCTGCCTTTTGCCTGCTCATTACAAAGGCATCCTCAGGGCCAGGGTTATGCATGTGCTTTCAGGGCCAGGAAGATATATAGATAACAAGATCACATTTCTAACTTTGTGCACATGTCACCTGCACAGGAAAGGAAAACTAGGTGGGTCCACTAAGCAACACACCTAGTAATATGTCTGCACAATTAATGTCAAGCTACCAAAAAAGTTGCTTGGATTGCTGGCTGAATCTCACAACCTCAGCCCACATTCTGGCGCGCAAGAATGCTGATTTGTTGCCCCCCCCCCATATTATGCCCACCATCCCCTTATTGCTCCTCTAAATTCCTGTCCTTTCTCACCTTCACTCCACTTACCTGATTCTTTCAGTGGCGAGGGTTCCCCCACTGCTGCCGCTCTGTGCCCTTGCAGTCTGCCATGGAAGTGGAAGAGGGACTCTGTATGTAGCACCTCCATGCTGATCCATGGCGCTTATCTTAAGTAAGTTCATTGAAACCAAATTCAATGCTCTTAGCACCCTGAGTTTTCACATTTAAAACCTGAGGTGCTAATCGGAGTAATATCTGATCTGGCTACCCAGATCAGGTGGTAACGGCACCCGGGCCCATCGATAACTTGTGCCCGAGGATTATGTAGGTTAACTCCCCAGTGATCAGACCAAGAAAATACAACCCACTAGGGAAAAGGGCTAGGTGCACCCTTATTCGAGAAAGACAAGAGCTTTTATTTTTCATACAAAAGAAAAAGGTGACAGGGTATTATGAATCCGCTGCCATAGAGCTAACTCGTCCTCCATACAAAACTCAGGTTATAAACACAAAAATCATCACATAAGACACACTTGGTATACAGTGTTAATCCCCCACCCGCATTGGCTGCCACCTATGTACATGAAATGATTAAATATAGTCCCTGTATAGTCCATGTTCCAATTGGTTCCGCTGTCTTCTCACCCACCTTCACCTCCTTCGGCCAGCGGGCACGGCCAATCTATATTTTAAAAAGCTTGCAACACATTGCTCAAAGACGATCATCAATCACAATCTGATTTTGTCCGTTTTGACAGTGATATTGTTATGTATAAACGATTGCAGGATTTGAGAACTCACAATGTTTTTAGGCATTGCGCAGTGCGATTAAATTAGCCTTAGGGGGATGACCCCTTCCTCGCTTTGAAGCTAAGCAGGTTTAGTCCCAGTAACTCCAGGGATGGGAAACTCACTGTTGCTGTGATAAAATCTTTTTTTAAACATTTTATTGACTGGGATATAAATACCACAATTCAATTCAGCAAAAGGCAAAAAATGTTCTCTGAGTGCAAAACTCCAAGGACTGACAGAAACATAATTTAAAAAAATAATAATTTGGACTGGATTCAGTCGCTCATCGATGCAGCAACTGGGAATGATCCTGCTTAGCTTCAATGCAAGGAAAGTCCTCAATAGCTTTGAATAAAGCCACAAATATGGAAACATTTCCAGAATAAAAAGCTTTCCTGTCCCCCCACGCCCTCACCAAGTGCCCCCCTCATCTGTGCTGGCTCCCCCACTGTCCAGATGGCTTCCTCACCTCCCCTGCTCTCTCTCTTTCCCCCACACAACACACGCTGTTTCTGTGACGCACTTTACCTTTAAGATGTTGGCTATTCATGGCTATAGCTGAGGCAACAGAAAGCTTTGTGTTGCAAACTCCCACATTTCACATTGTGCCCTCTAGCTCCCCTCTAGCCTCTTGGCATGTGCATATTTTTGGACCTGCAAATAGCCTTTATCATGTATTTCATTTCCGCATATCCAGTCGGCTATAACCTCAAATATCTCTTGCATCAAGAGAAAAACAAGGTGGTGGCTTTTTCATTTCGGAAAACCATGATCCTGCAATGGACCATGGGAGATATAACTATCCTATTTTGAAAAGGGGGCACCCCCTTTTGAGTCAAATATTTAAATAACTGAAGCTCCCCCCTACAATGTCCTGCACCTATTCTCCATGTTTAATATTTTTTCTGCAATATAAATAATCTGGCAGGGGTGACTCTGACCATGCATTCCAACACTGTTACCATTCGATCCGGCCTAGTGGATTGATTGTTATTGCTTAAATTTTGCAAGAAACACAATGGTCTAGCATTTTTAGGCGGGGAAGAGACAAATCGTTGTTCATTACAGCACTGACAAGGGAAGTGATATCATCCTGCTAAAACAAAACAGGAAAATGCAACACTGCTGCAGTGTCCTGTTAGGGGTCAGAAGTGAGAGGCGAACACAAAATGACAGTATTTTTAACATCAGACATATTTATTAAAACAAAAGGGTTGGCTAAAGGCCTCACTGTCCCTATCCTTAAGAGAGTGTCCTTACATAGGAAACTAAAACTAAAGATCAGTCTGTATTTTGTAGTCAAACTTAAGTAAACTGTTCTTCTGTCCAAAACATATATGACTCTGACACTGGAAATAAAACAACTAAGAAGTGTAAAGAAAATTGTCTCCGATCTAGGTTTACCCAAAACGTGCGCAAAATATAAAGCAAATAGATAAATCCAACAAAAATTGCTTCTTCCAAAGATAAGTCCTTAGATCCTTTCCCCTGGACTATTTTAAAAAAAGGATGGTGAAAGTGTCTTTTGCAGACAATGGCCCTCATTCCGAGGTTGAAGTTAAGGGAAAAACGATGCCGGTAAAGGAATACTGGCATAGCTTACCGCTACGGGCTATTCTGACCTGTCAGACCGCTATTTATAGCACTGTAAACTATTATGCCGTAATTATCGGTCATGGGTTGCGCGCGCCACACCATACCGAAATTAGCATGGCGTAACCCTTAGCTGATCACAAGTAAGGAGCACACGTAAATAACGGCCTTCTTAAGGCCGTAAAGTACCTCACTGGCATGGAGTACATACAGACATCTCAGAGAAGAAGTAAAGAACCCTGAGCAGTGGTTCCCAGAGCCACAGGTCCACACAATCAGCACAGGTGTAGGCAATGGAGTCTGCCACAGCAGAAAAGGATCACACCTACACACCACACCCCCTCCCACACCAAGATGAGACCAATAGTGGTAGCAGTACATGAAGCAGGAGGCCCTGCCAGCAAGGGCACAATCACAAGAACTACACCAACAACACCAGGCCCCCCCACTGAGGAGACACAGGAGGAGAAGGAGGGGGGGACAGGCCCAGCATGCAGCACCAGTGCAGCCTCCGTCACCACCCCAGAAGCCCCCATTCCCATGCAGCAGGTCCGGTCCCTCAAGGAAACCCCTGAGCAGTTACACACCCCCTACCAGCTTGAATGTGACACCATCACCACCATAGTTGGGCCGAGAAATTACCAGATAAGCGAGCAGCATACAAATACACACCGCTCTCCCGGCACAACTGAAGGTGGTGCCTGTGCCCCACACCAATGCCACAGGCACCTACCAGCACACAGTGGGACCCTTGCATGGTATGTCACAACCGTCCATTACACGGATGCAGAACCAAGTGCTGGATCACCTCCGCAAGCACACAAGGGGCTACAAATCCCTAACATGGACTACCCAGGAGATATACAACACAAAAGTTCGCCTCCATGCATTGGCAGGCATGCCAAATGACATGGGTGCCCCTGACAGCACCCACGTGGATTAGGTGGACTTGCATGGCATGCAGGTGGTGGATCACAACCGCAAGCAAAACCACTCCCCGAACGTGCAGACGGAATGCTACGCAAGCAAGAACATGACACATGGGTGGGCCCAACATCCAGGAACAACTCATGACTCAATGGGCCAGCTGAACTCCACGCTACCGTGCCGCATGGGGCGACATGCAGGATGACGTGCCTGGCTGCTTGGTGAGTCGTCTGACTGTGTCATGCCAGTGCATTGGTGCCATGAGGTGGGTGCCTGCATAAACAAACTGGGTCGAAATGATGAAGCCAGTGCACGATGTTCACCCCACCAAACACTGTGCCACAGAACCAGTGTAATGGCACATGAGTACAGATTCCCACATCAATGGAGTAAGGCACACACCAAACACAACATTACCAACATCTGACAAGGCCAAATCCCACAACACATGCACCACTCATTGGCGGCCCCCACAACCGTACGGGCATATAGGAAGACACACTGCATCTGCAGAATGTAGCTGCCTCCAGCATGTCACCACACCGGAGAGTCATCCCTGTGAGTGGATTGAACTGAGGGCAGCAGGGATACCACACCACATCACCGGTTTGGCACACTCATAGGAGTGGTGGAATTCACCATAGTATGGATCAGAGCAGTATGATGAATATGAGCCATTGACTACAGCCAACACACCCAACTACGGATTCACACAGCTCACAGCACTTCATGGATCTAACATCAAGACTGCTGCATGCATCAATGAAGCACGTACCACGAGATGTGTGTGGCATTGTTCATGGACCATCTCGTAGACGCGCACCCCCTTACAGCATTCCATTGCACTGGACACATATTGTGGCCATGAATGGGCTGAATGCATCCATGGACATGTGTGTATGGGCATAAATGACCTGCTGCCATGTCAGACAAGTTAAGTTCTCCACCATGACAGTCCAAACACTTACCTTAATTGGCTAGACATGCAGGTGTTGGTGGCTGTCCCTTGACACCATGGTACGGAACCCCTGTCAGTAACCCACATGACAGGCCCAGGGAGCCCTAAAATACTGGCCATACCTGTGCATGCATGGAGAAGAAGCAGTCACCTGGCTTGCATAAGGCACATATGAGTTGCCGAAGCTGGACTGGTGGGGGACCCATCTACTGCAATGTGGTGTCCAAGAACCCCATGTCATGTGTAAAGATGAACAAAATGTGCATACCTTGGAATGTGGCTCTGTCCCCTGACATGGGACTGCTAGCAGCAGATGAAGATGGAGTGAAGGAGGAGGAGGAAGGGGCAAGACAGCATCATGGAGGCGGTGCACGGGAGGGACAAGTCGTATGGCAAACAATGATTGGACATAATAACCAAAACACAAGTCTGCAGAGGGCGGCATTACATGGGCACACAGGGCACTGGGTGTGTGTATACTTGTAGACCATGCGCTGTCAGACGTCATAATACACATGCTCAATGATGAATGTCCACACAGGTTAAACTTTGCAACTCCAATGGTGTATTGAAAATATAAATGGATGAGTGTAAACATTCCCTCCGCCCCCCCAACTCCCTCCCAACTCCACAACAAACCCTCACCCCCACCCACCTCCCCCCCAACTCCACAACAATCCATCACCCCGCCCACCTCCCCCCCAACTCCACAACAAACCCTCACCCCCTACCCCCCTCCCTCCCAACTCCACAACAGTAGTCCCATGTAGTCCATTAAGGCCATATCTGGCAGCAATGCTGTTTAATCCATGCTCTCGGTGCCCGGGGGAGGCATGTCCCGGCGCTGCATAGAACGCAGAGTGCGTCGCGGTGGGCTTGCCGGGGTGGATCGACTTGATGAGGGCGTATCCTCCTGCTGAGGCTGCTGGTTGGTATGCGCAGCCTCAAGGGCATCTGCGATGCGTCCTTGGACGTCACACAACCTGTTGGTGTTCTCTGTGACCGCCTGACACAATTCCCTGAGTTCATCTAGCCACTCCACCCTGGCCTGGCGGTTGTCCTCCACCAACCCAGTGATGAGGGCAGTCAGATGTGTTGCACGAAGTGCATCCATTGATAGTTGGTTATCCCTGGAGGGTGTTGGGCCTACATGCCCTGGCATGGCCTCGACTGGGGAACTGGGGCCAGGATGACCGTCTCCCTGTGTATCGGCAGGTGCACTACAGCCAGGTGGTTCAGGCTGCCCAGAGTCAGTGCATGATGCCAGGGGGACATTGCTGGGCTCCGGGGTGTGGACTGTGTGGTAGAACTCCTCCTCGGATGCCCCACAGATGTACAAGGGGCTGTCCACATTCTCCTGGGGGCTCGTAGCTGCCACCTCCCCAGCAATGCTAGACTCCTCCGACCTTGGGGTGGCCATTGTGGCAGGCGCCGATGCAGGGAGGGAATGGGGTGGTGCATCCTCCACTGACCTTTGTGGAGACGGGGTTAGTGTTTTTGTCCAGGCTGGTATGCGGCAGACCCTGCCTCTGCCTGTGGAGGTGATTGGACGGCTCATCTGGGGGTCCCCGCTCTCATGCTCAGTTCCTGTGGGGGTAGAAGAGAAGGACAACATGAGTGATTGTTTGAGACGCTAATTACATTGATGGCTGCAGTCAGTCATTTGGGGTTTGTGGCCGTTTGGGCGTTGCAACAGCACTAGTACATATGCATGTGTATGGTATGTACGCAGGTGTCGGAGTAACTCAGCCTGCCCTGTTAATGTGCAGTCTGGCTCGCACACTGCCAAACCTGTGCACAGTGTGCATAACGGGATGTGCAAATTAGTGCACTATGGTTGATATGCGTTATGTACTAGCAATTGGCCCTTGATTGCGTGGCAGTTGGCTCTGCATTATTTGGATGGGGGAAAGGCAGCATGACAAGGTGCCTTTGACGGCCCTTGGGGGAGTATACATCATGTAAATGCCATTGGCAGTGTTGACTTTAGACACTCACCTCCATCGGCAGACGACGTAGCACTGCACTCCATATCGCCGACGCCCTCTCTCGATTCAGTCCCGATCAATGACGCGCATGTCTCCTCCCATGGCTCCAGTTTCATTGGGGAACTTGGGCCCCCTCCGGTCTGCAGTGCCTGACTCCGGTTGGTGGAGAGGAGGCTCCACACCCGCACCTGCAAGTCATCCCACCGCTTGCGGCAGTCCTTGGGGGTGCGGGGGGTGGTGCCGACTGCGCTCACCCTTTGGGCGGTTTGTGCCAAGATGTTTTTCTTCCTGATTATTGCCTCTCACCACATGTTAGTGCTGAACATGACGTCAGCGTGCTCCGCCAGATTGTCCACCATGGCCTGCAGCTCTTCTGGGCTGAATCGCTTCTTGCAGAGCCGGTCCTCAGACTTCTTTGGGGCTTTAGGCATTGGTCCTGGGTGTGTGGTCCTTTACCAAACTTCGGATTGCTCCCAAGGGTACTGCCTGAAGAGGATGGCAATGGATTGTGTTTTTAAAGATGGCCGCCGCGCTCCTTCCCATTCCTGTGCGATGACGAAATTTCCAGTTCCGTTATTTTGCAGTGACCGTAATTTACAGCTTCCGTAAGGAAGCTCAGTGACTGGAGGGTGACTGCCTTATAGATCCGAATGCCCTCAAACTAACAAAACTATCAATACATCAATAGATTGATACACATTGAAATGTATATGATGGAGAAATCATTAAATATCTATATGTGGTCGTTATTTTTTACTTTGTTGCCATCATGTCAAAATCACATGTTAAATGACTTTTTTTTTGTTAAAGCAAATCTTGACAGTGCATTTTTTAAAAGGAGGATGCAAATATCATTTCCATAGAAAAACCAACATTCAAACTCTAATCATGCCAAAAAACCCAGAAACACAATATGACAAAGGGGTATTAAATCAAGCTTCATTGTTTAGGTTCTCAAAGTATGAAATCGAAATAAGAATAATACATTAATTTTGTCTTCAAAGAACCATACTTAAACTGCACATCACCATGGTTTACCAGTCCCAAATTAGGCACAGTCTCTGATTCAGATCAGATTTTGCAAATATTTTTTGATGCACAACAGGAATGAGACTGTTTTCTGACACCATTGACTTCTTGACTAGTGTTTGCACTTTAGTGCCCAGCAGATATGTCTCAAGATGGTTTTCGCAAAACCTCCAACCTGACTTTGATACCACTGACTACTGGAAGCCTATGAATACTTTTATTGGATTTGTGATACAACTGAGGCCTAACTAGTGGGCTTTTAGAACAGTTGTACCCTCCCAACAACTAATATGTATACAATGATATGTTGATGACGCCCCAATACAATACTACAAACCAAACTTGTATGTTTCCGTCTTCACTTTAGATGGCCTCTTTACTGACAAGGAGACGTAATACTTGAGTGCCTTAAAATCTGGTACCTGCATTGTATAGGTAGACACATTCAACACAGTATACTTATAAAGCTTAACATTGATAGCCAAATCATTGTATTTCTAGGACACCTTAAGAATGAAATCTCCCTGTGACAGGATGCCACATACAAAGATGTACAGTCCTGAGCTTTTTGTTTTTGTGAAGCTGGTTTCACAGCAGGAAAGTGAGCCATGATGAGCAGATACACTTTGCACACATGTTGCATTGCTGAAAGGTAATACCAATGATTATATCTGTTCTAGTTTCAGGCTCTCTGAGTATGTAAAATACATGCTGCCGACCGAGACACACATCAGCAGATTACATTTTAACTGAGCACATTTCAGATACCAACGTATCATATGACTTATAATGTGCAAAAACAGAAACTATGTAGCAGCTTTTCGTTTGAAGTTTCCCCTTATCAGCACATTTGGAACTAGGGAAGCAAATCAATATAAGACACCTGTCTATTGCCACCTATAAATCCATAAGAGCTAAATTATACTGCTTAAGAAAAAGTCTCTAAGTATGCCTTTGGCTGTGTTTAAAACAACTGGCATTCAATGTTAACACACATCTAGTTCTCATAACTCGTCGTAGGAGTCTAACATCCTATACACTGGATAAGGACAAATTGATACTCTAGAGATGAGTGCTCTGCTGTGTAGAAAATTAAATAAGTGGTCTATCTTGAATGTACTGTTTACAATATCATCTGAAATGTATTTCTTACTACTCATTGGGCCTCATTACGAGTTTGGCGGTAGCCGTGCCCTTAATAAGGGCACGGCTACCGCCAAACTCGCTACCGGAACCGGCACCCACGAATGGGCCATTATCGGCCCATTTCGAGTTGAATGGGCCAGTAATTGCCCATTCACGGGTGCCGGTATGGCCGGGCTCCCGATCCCATTCTGCCCTATGGGGCAGAATGGGGGTGTGGAGCATGGTTGCACTGGCACTGGTCTGACCAGGAGTACATATCGGCACCCGCAAGCAGAACTCGTAATGTGGCGGTATGGTCACAATGGCGCCGGTAGCACTACCAGCGCTGTTGTTGCCTTACCACCACATTCGTAATGCGCCCCATTATAATTGTACGCTCACCTACAGACAGGACATCCTTTAGTAAGAATGTACCACCTTAATCCTCTTGGGAGTATCTGGGTTCCTGGGAATGTCTGTGATAAATAAATATTAAAGGAAGCATACTTGCAGTGGACTGGCTAGAAAAGGGAAAATAATTACTGATTAGATAGTTTGATGTATGTGCAGTATAAAATGGATCTGGCTAATACAGCTAGAGTAGTAAGTTGCATAAAAAGGAAGCATCCTGCTTTCTTGGATATGCTTGGCATCACTTCCTCCTACCACGCAAAACTTCTCGCCGACTCAGGCCTGTGAGTATGACAGCAAAAAAGACACTGTATTAAAAAGAGATCATGTTTGGGTCCTAGCAGAGGGATTGCAAATCCACCAAACTCATGCTGGCATTCAACTATATATTGAGTGGTTATTCATCACTCTGGGGAAAACATGATGGAGCTGCTGACAGTTTACAGATAGCTGTATTGGGTCAGGATTCAAGGACCCTTTGCTTGATTGTCTCTGAGAGATAGACAGAATATGAGCAGGAAAAATAGGAAACCTCTCTTTAGTTGGAGAACTGGAAGCAGGATGTCCACCTTAACCTTGTGGTGAATGTGTTCTATATGGGCATTTCACAAACCTTTACTGGATTTTTGAAGACCAGAAGCAGGCCCTAATTCTTTAAATCAACCTGTTCTGGTGAAAGTTTAGTGCCTGGGGCAATAGGCCTGAGCCAATGAAGGTCTTTAACCAGGATACTTTGGATGTTAATACCCAGAATAGCAACTGGAATGGCTGATTATTAGAACCAAAGAGCAGAGAGCAATAATCTCACAGAAATATTGAGCTGTAGCAAGCACAGATTATCCCTTTCATTTCCATGGCTGGACTTGGTATGTTGAAGCGGTGCGGTGAAAGAAGCCATGCTTTGTCTGTAGGAGGGGTTAATGGATTGAGGGCAGGGTGGCAGAGAAAGGCAAGTGGCAGTCAATGAGAGCAGTAGTGTACGGGGAAAACAGGGCATGTAGGTGTGAGAAGACCACAGAATATTCTGAAACCTTGCTTGGATCAGTAGATTCAGCCTATGATTTGAGCAATGCGATTGGCTGGTGAACACACTCAGAGTCTGAATGATAACATGACTGGTAACCTGTAACAACATATGTCTGAGGATTACCAACATCACAATACTCACTTAATTCTTCCAGCATCCAAAATATTTCACTGATCACTGATGGTGTGTAAGAGATGGTGTTTCAGTGATAAGAGCTGTGTGTTTGTAAAAAAAAGTAGCTCTGTTGCAGGAAGAAGTCAGAGACTTGTTAAAATTGAAGGTAGAAAGAAAAGTAAGGGTACAACGGCGAGGCAAACATGCCATACAGGACTGCGCACAGAAAAAGAACAAAGAAAAATATATAGAAGGAAAATAAGTGAATGAACAAAAGATGGTTACATAAAGAGACAAGGGGTTGGAAAGAGACAAAGGGTTTGTAAAGAGACAAAGGGTTTGAAAAACCAATGAACAGAGACACACAGCAAATAAAATAAATAGTGCAAGAAATTAGGACAGTGGGGAAGAGAGAAAAGGAAGGGATATGGGAATGATTGAACAGAGAAAGCATAGACAGAAAAACAAATAGAGCACACCGAGGTAAAACAAGCAAGAACCAATGAAGAATTGAGATGGTTGCACTCATACATACACTGCAACAAAAGGAATTAAATGGCTCAAATATATGATGCAACAACTAACTTTGAGTTAAAGAGGTGAGGGTGGAAAACAAGGAAGAAACTAGCCTAGTTGTGGACAGAGAGGGAATGTAGAGACAAAAACAGGGGAGAGGGAGGGCAGAGGGAGGGATGAAGAAGGATAATGGAAGAAATTGGAAACAGAACAAAGAATCAATAGAATTAACATTAGAGACGGTTAGATTGGCATACTGAATGAGAGGAAAAGAAGAGACAGGTGGAATGAGAGAAAAAGGTGAAGGTGAGACAAACAGAAAAACCACAGGCATGCAGAGACATGCTATTGTGCCCACAAATACATCTTCTCCTATGTCATTTGTTCCATTACTTTTGCCTGTGTTTGAGGGTAGCTTGAATGTATGGTAGCTGTTTGTCTCCTGTACTCTGTGAGTGTAAACTGCAACGGGGTGCTGGGGTGCCCTACCTGCCATAGGTGAATTGGAAACCTTGAATTACTTTGAACTGTGATGACTCCTTTGGAGCCATCACTTACCCCCAGCCAGATATCTCCTCCCATGTGGCCAGGGGACGGCAGTCACTCCCTGATCCTGACCCTGGGGTTGGTATTATGAAAGTCAGCATCTTTGGTCGACAGCCCACCACCAGAAGCCAGGACACGTGCAGACTTGAAATCTGGTGCTGCAAAAAGGAAATGACCAGAAAACAAGCCTTCTATGCCTACATCCCAAGACTATGGAACCTCCTCCCCGTCAGCATCAGACTAGCCTCCACACTCCTGCAATTCAGAAAAGAAATCAAGACCCACCTCTTCAAGGAGTCTCTCCTCCTCAACACCTAGGCCATCATATTACTCCAGTGCAACCTGATTCACTAGACGCTGTCCCCCCTGTCCCCCACCGCCCTATACAGCTGTACCCCTTCTCTGTGCCCCTCTGTATCCTACCCCCACTGCATATCTGTTCTGTTGTTACCTCTGAAATGCACTCTGTTATGCAGCTGAACTGTTGTGTACCTCTGTAAAAAGCGCAGTTGCTTCTCAGAGTTAGGTCTATATTATTATTATTATTATTATTATTATTATTATTATTATTATTAAATAATAATAATAATAATAATAATAATAATAATAATAATAATAATAGTATTATAGCTATGTTCCCAGTGTTATGTTTGTACTTACACAATTATGTTAAACATCTACTAAATTAAAATAGGATAAACTACCACTTAGAAAGTGCCAATTACTTTCCACAATTTAAAATGCTGTACTGATTTAGCCTACTTACTTTGTTAGTACAATAAATGTGCAAAGAAAACTTATCTTCATACTATTAGAAAATATGCCAATTTCAATATGTGTGTTATTGTTTTACTTATCATTAAGCCGTACATTTACAAATGTGCTTATAATGTTACAAGAAAGCCGCTTTTAGATATTTGTGATTTGCATTTTACTTAACAGGTTCATTGAAACGGTTACCTCTTCACTGGAACTTGATTCATCCGATTTCTCTATTTAGGTAAAATAACACAAACAATATTTCATTACATTTGCAATGCAGCTATGGCTGATAAAAGTCAAACGGAATTGCGTTTGCACAATGCCAGAAAAGAGCCCACAACATCCAATTGTAAAAAGCACACAAGATTAACATATAGGTATCTGCTTGGTCATTGTGTCAAACTCTGAAGTAACTCCGTTCCCTTCCTCCTCACCTGAGAGATCCGTGGAACTGTCTTGGTATCCTGTTTTCTTCTTAAATCGCTCTTGTCTCTCTGTGTTTATCTTCTTCCTGGTCTTTTTATCGGGCAAAAAGGGACGAGCTCCCTGGGATGCCACGCTGTCGGTATATGAGATAACCGGACAGTGAGGACTCCCGGGAGCCGGTCCCGGAGCAGGGAAAAAGCCTCTCGGCGGAAAAAACCCTGCTAGTTGGATCCGCTGTGTGCTGGCATGACTGATGGGAGTCGTGTGCAGCTGACTTAGTCTGGATGAAACAATTTGGCGTGAAGGAGATTCCGGAGCTGTTCCAAGAGCTGAAGACAACAGGGCAATAGCGAGGTAGGTAGGCCCACAGGGAAAGAACAGAGAGGAGGGAACCCAGAACGGGGAAGCAAACGAAGAGAAGGGGAATCTACAGGGCAAGACTGGAGGGAGACCAGGAAGCGGGAAACAGGTAGGAAATACTGAGACGCAAGCAGCGTCGGAGGAGAAAGGGAGAGAAGGCACGAGGGGAAACTGAAGCAGGAATCGAAGCGGAGGATGACATACTCAGGAGCGTTACCTTCACGGAGCATAGAAGGTGCAACGCGGGGAGGAAAGTACCGGACCGGCATTACTAGACGCGGTGGCCATCTTGGGCAACAACTAGACCGCTGAGTCCGAACGGCCGCTGTCGTAATGGAACCACTAATGGCGCTTCCAGATGTCCCACAAACGTCGCCATGCGGAATGCATGACAGTATGCCTCCTCCACACCGGGGGGCCTCCCGGTTTACCGGGATGCAACATGTGGAATCTCCTGATTAGCAGAGGAGCATGTATGTGTCGCACTGGTTCCCAGGATCGTTCTGCAACTGGGTACCCCTTCCAGTGTACCAGGTATTGTAATACTCCATGATGGTAGCGTGAATCCACCAGATGAGGGACTTCGTATTCTGCAGGCTCCACCGGGGCGGTTCTAGTCGTTCTGCCAGATCTTCTCTTATAAGGATCCGGTAGATAGGGCTTCAGAAGGGAGGCATGGAACACAGGATGGACATGCTTCAAGTAAGTGGGTAGTTTGAGTATAAAGGCTACCGGATTAATCTTCTTGGTGATCTGGAAAGGGCCGATATATCTCGGAGCAAACTTCCCTGTATGTGTCCATCGTGGTTGGAACTTAGTGGCCAACCAAACCTTGCTGCCTTCAAACCAAGGGGGAGGAGCCTTCCTCTTCTTGTCGGCCCAAGTCTTGTAAGATCGGCGACTGGCATCTAGAGTCTCACTGGCTATTCTGTGAGAATCCTTGAGATCCTGCAGGAGGTGTTCTATAGCAGGCAACTTAGACGGTTGCCTCTGGGCAAGAGGAAGATGGGTTGGGTGGTAACCGTAGGTGCAATAAAAAGGAGACATTTGGATTTCGGTATGTCTGGTGTTATTATAGGCGAATTCGGCCATGGGAAGGAAGGTACACCAGTCTTCTTCTTTCTTGCTGCAATAACAACAAAGGTATTGTTCTAAGGTGCGATTTAGTCTCTCAGTTTGACCATTGCTTTGGGGATGAAAACCAGATGAAAGAGTGCGCTGGATACCCAGTTGCTTGCAAAGGGATCCCCAAAACAAAGAGGTGAACTGTGGGCCACGATCCGAGATCGGGAAGGCCATGTAACCATACAATCTCCTTGAGGAATACTCTGGCCATTTCAGGAGCTGTTGGTACTGCTCTTAGCGGAGTAAAATGGACCAACTTGCTTAAGGAATCAACAGTCACCATAATGGCAGTATTACCTTCTGATCGAGGCAGATCCACGATAAAGTCCGTTGAGACATGAGTCCAGCGTTGCTTGGGCGCTGGCTCCTGTTGAAGTAACCCAAGAGGTTTAGAAGTGGAGTATTTGTTAGAAGCACAGATGGGACAAGAAGTAACGTACGACTGGACATCTTGGCTCCAGGTCGGCCACCAGAACAGTCTAGAAATGAGATCCTTGGTGGCGCGGATGCCCTTGTGACCAGCCAACGGAGCATCGTGACACCAAGAGAGGGCCATTCTTTGATGTCTGCTATCTGGCAGATACAAGGCGCGCCCTTTAAATAAGTAGCCTTCTTTGTCTTCTAACCGAGGATCCACAGGTCCCTTCATGGGTTTCCCCCTGTTGTTTGAGCTGTACCTCCCGTAAGAATGCGTTAGCTATGGTTTTGAAATTCTTGCCTGCTAATATTAAGTCGTGGACTAGGTTCTCTTCGGTATCCCCTTGGTACCCACAGGATAAGGCGTTGGCCAAGATGTTCTCTTTACCGGAAAGATAGGGGACCTCAAAGTCGAACTGGGAGAAATAATAGGCCCATCGGGCATGGCGGGCGTTACGACACTTCATTTGCTGAAGAATTCGGAGATTGCTATGGTCGGTACGCACAGCGAACCGGTGTCTGGCCCCTTGAAGGAGATGTCGCCATTCCTCGCAGGCATGCTTGATGGCTAATACTTCTCTTTCAATAACGGAATAATTTCTTTCGCTGGTAGAGAGAGTCTTAGAGTAATAGGCCATTGGATGTTCCAGACCATCTGGGCCCTCTTGGAGGAGAGCTGCCCCAATAGCACCTCCTGAAGCGCCTGTTTGCACGATGAAGGGCAATGCTTGGTCAGGCTGGATCAGAATGGGTGCTGAAGAAAAAGCCTTCTTAAGGGCTTGAAACGCGGTGTCTCCTTCTTGTGCCCAGTTGAATTGTATCCCTTTCTTGAGCAAGGAGGTGATTGAAAGAACCAAATTAGAGAAACCCGAGATGAATTGTCTGTAAATATTTGCTAGTCCCAGAAAGCGTTGAGTCTCCTTGACGCTCCTGTGTACAGGCCACTGAAGAACAGCTTGTATCTTCCTTGGATCCATGCGGATTCCTTCTTGCGAGAGAATAAAACCCAGATAGGCTACAGAAGGGGAATCAAAAACGCATTTCTCTGGTTTAACATAGAGTTGATTCTTCAGTAGACGATCCAAGACCACCCGAACATGTTTGCGGTGTTCAGTAAGAGAGGATGAGTAAATCAAAATGTCGTCTAGATAAACAACTAAGGAAGAAAACAGAAGGTCTGCTAGGAGTTTGTCCATAAAGCGTTGGAACACCGCTGGGGCATTCACAAGGCCGAAGGGAATGACTCGATATTCAAAATGACCCAGAGGTGTCCTAAAGGCTGTCTTCCACTCATCCCCCTGCCTAATGCGAAGCAGGTGGTAAGCCCCTCTTAGGTCCAGTTTACAAAAGACTGAAGCACCTTGAACTGCCTCCAATATTTCCTTGATCAGAGGCATTGGACAACGGTCCTTTATGGTGAGTTGGTTCAACCCACGGTAATCAATGCAGGGGCGAAGTTCACGGGAGTCTTTCTTTGGTATGAAAAACAACGAAGCTCCTGCAGGTGACTTGGATTCCTGGATGAGACAGTTTTGCAGGTTACTATCAAGGTATTCTTTAAGGGCTTTGCGCTCCGGCAGAGACAGAGGGTACATCCTTCCAAATGGAATTGAGGCATTAGGAATGGTGTCTATGGCACAGTCTTCATTTCTGTGAGGAGGAAGGGAATGTGGCTGCCTTTCCATAAAAACCTCAAGAAAATCTTGATAATGCTCTGGTACCAGATGCAAGGAGGCTGCCAGTAACAAACTCTTGCTGTTGGATAGCCTGTTTGGGAGAGTCTGTTGAAGCAGTACTCTTGACAATAGGAGGACTGGAACTGTATGGTATTGGTAGACCAGTCTATCAGAGGGTTGTGTCGGCGCAGCCACGGAATCCCCAGAATCACCAGAAAATGGGCTGCCTTTATAAGGTCACACACCATCTCTTCCTTATGTTGGAACAGTTGAACCTGTAGTGGAAGAGTCTCCTGAGTAATGGGTCCGGAAGACAAAGGTGTGCCATCCACCCCTTCCACCGGGATGGGTCGGTCCTTAGAGAGAATGGGTATCTTCATCTTCCTTGCCCAAGAAGCATCTATGAAGTTTCCCGCCGCCCCACAGTCTAACATGGCAATCACATCCCAGGCTGCTGAAGATCCACTAGACAACTTAATCTGAAAAACCATCAGCCGATGGTCATCTTGAGGGGAATGAGGCAAAGAGCTGTTACAGGGATCTTTGCAGACTTCCCCCGACCTGACCCAGTTCAGGTTCGAGGGAATCGTTTCCCTGACGGCGTGGAGGAACCTCCGGACAATTGAGCAATAAATGCTTGTTGGAACCGCAATACATACACAATCCCAGATCCTTCCTTTGCTTCCTTTCTAACGCAGTTAGGGGGCCTCTGGCTGTGCCAATCTGCATAGGTTCTTCCCCTAGCTGGGATGCTGAGTGATCGCTAGCAGCAGGGGGAAACACTGGCGAGAGAGGGAGTCTTGGCTTCCTTCGTTCTTGTCTCCTCTCACCTAATATGAATTTGATCTGTAAGGCTAGAGATATGAGTTCCTGGAAAGTCTGAGGTCTAGCTATACGGGCCAATTCGTCTTTAATGTCCTCATGTAGGCCGCGGCAGAAAAATGTCTGTTGGGCAGAGTCAGGCCACCCTGCCTCAGTCGCTAGGCGCATAAATGACGTCACAAAAGTCTGAACATCATGGGATCCTTGTCTGATGTATAAAAAGGCCTCATAGGTGGAGTACAAAACTTCAGGTCTTTCAAAACGTGTCTTAAATCGTTGAATAAACTGATCATAATCATTAGTTGAAGGGTCAGACTGAAGGATTAGGGGTGTAGCCCAAGCAAGGGCATTCCCCTCTAAATTAGAAACTAGGAACCCCACCTTAGCTTTAGCTGTCTCATAAGCCCGAGGACGGAAGGTGAAGTACAATTGGCAGGCATCTAGAAACTCTATTAGAGTCTTGGGGTTCCCATCATACTTCCCAAACGGGAAAGGAAGTGAGGGTAATTCTCCTCTGGATTCATCTCGATCAGCAACCTGTTGCCTCAAGGATTGGTTTTCAGCGCGGAGGGATTGCACTTCTACAGTGAGTCCTTGGGTAGCGGCAACCAGTTCCTGGTACTGTTCCAGAGAAGCCATTGCTTTCCTTTGGCGTTGCACTCTGTCAAACTCTGAAGTAACTCCCTTCCCTTCCTCCTCACCTGAGAGATCCGTGGAACCGTCTTGGTATCCTGTTTTCTTCTTAGGTCGCTCTTGTCTCTCTTTGTTTATCTTCTTCCTGGTCTTTTTATCGTGCAAAAAGGGACGAGCTCCCTGGGATGCCACGCTGTCGGTATATGAGATAACCGGACAGTGAGGACTCCCGGGAGCCGGTCCCGGAGCAGGGAAAAAGCCTCTCGGCGGAAAAAACCCTGCTAGTTGGATCCGCTGTGTGCTGGCATGACTGATGGGAGTCGTGTGCAGCTGACTGAGTCTGGATGAAACAACTTGGCATGAAGGAGATTCCAGAGCTGTTCCAAGAGCTGAAGACAACTGGGCAATAGTGAGGTAGGTAGGCCCACAGGGAAAGAACAGAGAGGAGGGAACCCAGAACGGGGAAGCAAACGAATCGAAGGGGAATCTACAGGGCAAGACTGGAGGGAGACCAGGAAGCGGGAAACAGGTAGGAAATACTGAGACGCGAGCAGCGTCGGAGGAGATAGGGAGAGAAGGCACGAGGGTAAACTGAAGCAGTAATCGAAGCGGAGGATGACACACTCGGGAGCGTTACCTTCACGGAGCATAGAAGGTGCAACGCGGGGAGGAAAGGACCGGACCGGCATTACTAAATGTGGTGGCCATCTTGGGCAACAACTAGACCGCTGAGTCCGAACGGCCGCCGTCGTAATGGAGCCACTAATGGCGCTTCCAGATGTCCCACAAACGTCGCCATGCGGAATGCATGACACATTGACATATGAAGAATGTTGAGAAAATCAGGATTGTATCTAAAATGAAACCTTGGAAAACCCCATGCAAACAGCTGCAACTCGCTTAAAGCTGTTTGTACTTAACACATGTGAAGAGGACACTTAAAAAACACATTTATAATAATCATATGGCAACCAGCTTTTTTGCCCTATTGCTTTCTTTTCAGTGGTAGTAATGAAGCAGGACCACATCGGTTCCAGGGAAAAAAGCTGTACTGGGAATTGAATTCTAGGACATATGTCTGTGTTACTGTTGTATGTTGTTCTGTTAAACATGGAGTAGCCATATATAGTGGCAGCAGTAACTAATGTGTCTTTGCCATAGTATTCTTTTCTGCTTTACCATATGTGTATTCCAAATGTGCCAGTTAGCCTCCAGTGTTGCTACTTGCATTAGGCTACACCACACTGCCTTGTGCATGTCACACTGACAGCCTGCTTCAGTTGCAGAGAGCTTCTCAATATCTCTGATGTCATCACTCATGCAGTGTGGTAATGCCAGCACCTACTAGCCACAACCCCACAAGCATATACTGGGTAATAAAGGATACATTTTCACTTGGCACCCAACAATTTCTAGATGATAACCCTTTAATATTTTATTTGATTAAGGGACTGTGAGTTCAAAATTAACACCCCCACTACAACTATATTTGAGGCCAATGATCTCCAGTTAACAGGCCATATATCAGGCAGAATGGAGAATGCTGAGATTAAACAGGGAATGAAGTCCTCCCTCCCCTCCTAGCAGTAAATGGCAATTCACCAAAACAGGTTCCTATAGGCAACGGATACATACCATCACTAGAATAAAGCCTCAAACCACAGTCCTATTCTATACATACGATGCCAACTTCCATCTGTAATGCCTCAAAGTCTGCCTTCTGGTATAACTGCTCAAGTATAGCCGTTTTCCAAGCACAATCCCTGGAGGTAGAATTATGCTCTTATTTTACTGCCCAACCTTTACAAAAATGTCATGATTGCTGCTGAGGGGTTAGGGATAATGGAGATATAGGTGTTTTACGTGTGGCCGTCCCTTTATCTGCTGCTGTGTGTGCCACTAACTAGGCTGGCGAGTGACTATAACTGTTGTTTATCGCAGGGTCACATGGAAATCATATGCTCTTGCATGTGTTGATTGACTTGAAATATGTGCACTCGGGTGTGAATATAATATGTGAGCCTTGGATCGAGGGAATCTTTCTTTCAATGCATGAAGGGGAACGGGCCACGTAGCAAGGTTCATGGAATTGTTCAATGTCAGCTCAATGGGAAAAAATGTTTGTCATCGCACTCACTCATTCTCGCTCTTTCACCATTTCTCTCTCTCACATTCTGGCTCTCTTTTTTGCCCTCTCCCTCTCATTCTCATTCTCTTTTCAACCTTGCGATTCATTCCTCAATATCTTGTGTTTCTAATCTATCTCAATAGGAACAATAATTAATTGAGCAGTGATAACATCACGTGAATAGTGAAGTATGAACTATGGATTGCAGGTTTGCATTCATGTCTTATATACAAAACAACAAATACAATAAACCCACACAAACATTATTCATTTATTCCAATACAAATACTTTTTTTTTCCGCACAAAAAGAGATATACTTTTCAACTTTGGCCAAGTAAATAACTTTAAAATAATATCTGAAAAGTAACCTCCCAGTGCATGTCCATAGCAAATACAATTGCCAACTCATTAGGCCTCAATAGGAAGGTCATATCAAAATCCGCTGACTTCATTGAACAACCAACTAGAGTGACACAGAAGATGTAAGTCTTCCACCATTGGACAAATCAGACCAAATGCATTAGCACCTCAAGCTTATCATTCACTACACAACCTACATCAACCTTGACTCCTGGCGGCTTTCTTCCAGGCTCCTATAAATATTGTTAACAAGTTGAATCATGTGTCTACAAAAGGTAGGTTGGTAAATCACATATAAATAGTGCTGCACAGCTGATCCAACTCCCTTGTGATTTACATACTCTTCTGCTGTAGACTTTAGGAGGTCCACAGTCCCGTAAAAATGCTGGACGAATTGAGGTTAAAGTGGGCACCAGCATTTCTACTGGACCGGGGAAACCTGAGTTTTCCAGTGGGGGCTCTGATCCACTGGTAGGCCTGACCTGCTAGTAGATCACACCCCTACCGGCAGAAAAAAATGCCAGAATCACCTGCACTGGTACTACCAGCACTGGTCATTCTGGTAATCCCATTTAATGGAGTCCTTTGAGACTCCATAGAATGAGAACTTAACGCCATCCCCACCGTCTTTAATATCCTGCTAATACAGGGTTAAGAGGCGGTGGAGACGGTAGGGACAGTTTGCCTGAATTACCAGCAACATTCTGGGAAACCTCTAATGAGCCCTTATGTCAGGTTTTTGCCCAATTCTATCGTCCAGGGTACGTTTTGCAGAATGGTCCAGTTCAGAAAGTTAGCAGTAAAACTGTTGAATCTCTTCTTTTAAATGTTGTACTATCACACGTAACCAGTGCTCGTATAGGAAAACAGTATTTGCTGAAGCTGACAATTCATAGGACATGAATTGTGGCATTGCATTTTTTCACAACAATTCTGTATTATGAAACAGCCTGCAAAGTAAATGAAATAATGTCTAGTGAAAGCCACACCAACTGATGTGGCATCCTATTTCGCAGGACCAATAGTTGAAGCAGAAATGTCCATGCCTTCATGGATTAACCATGTTGTCATTACACTTTCATGGCATACATGACACAGGAGTGATCCTCCAAATTAAACTGTTAAACTTAGACTTGGCAGCTGCCAATTGTTTCATTTTATGTTTGTGTCAGTCTAGGGAGAAAAAAAATGAAACTTTCCCAATGATGGATCGGGGAGTGCCATGAGTGTGTTGGCTGTGGAGTGCAGCTTATTATCCTCAGGATTCTACATGACAAGTCTTTCCTCACTGTTTGACGTGCTGTGGAGGAGGATTAAAGGAAGAGGACTCTGCTCCAAACCCCCCAACCAAGTGAGGTGCAGCCGAGTGCTGCAAGTGGTGTGCAGCTTATTATCCTCAGGATTCTATGTTACTCTCTACGCGTCTTTTCTCACTGTTTGACGTGCTGCGGAGGAGGATTAAAGGAAGAGGACTCTGCTCCAAACCCCCCAACCAAGTGAGGTGCAGCCGAGTGCTGCAAGTGTGTTGGCTGTGGTGTGCAGCTCATTATCCTCAGGATTCTATGTTACTCTATACACGTCTTTTCTCACTGTTTGACGTGCTGCGGAGGAGGATTAAAGGAAGAGGACTCTGCTCCAAACCCCCCAACCAAGTGAGGTGCAGCCGAGTGCTGCAAGTGTGTTGGCTGTGGTGTGCAGCTCATTATCCTCAGGATTCTATGTTACTCTATACACGTCTTTTCTCACTGTTTGCCGTGCTGTGGAGGAGGAGCAAAGGAAGAGGATTCTGCCCAAAATCCCCAAACACAGCAAACCACCCACAGCAGGGTGCTATTGGCCGTTCCGCTCTATATTGCAGAATCAACATGGTAAGTGCAGTCCCTAAAAATAGCGTATATTCGCTTGTGCACTGTGCATGAATAACGTCTAGGTGCTGCTCTTAACCCCCATTTACATCTTTTAAACATCCATGTTTACCATTAATTCTGAACAGCATGTATAATTTACGGAGTTCCACATATAAAGCTGATTTAAAATCACCAAAGCAGGAATCCATTGAAAATCTTTAATGCACACAAAGTAACGTGAGCACAATGCCTCGGCTCACAGTGTGCTTGGAGGCGTAAAATCTTGCTGAAGAGGGCAAAGACGAGAATCTCACTGAAGATGTAAACAAAAATTGAAGTAACATAGCAAAGCCTTCTCTCATTCCAACAGTAATTCCATAATTTCCAAATCACTTGGTAAAAGATACCATGCATCGTAATTTGGAATTTACTGTTTCAACATCTTGAATGAAGCGCACAATATAAAGACTTGCAGCATCTAAACAAAGATTGCGTAGCCTTAATGCCCTAGAAAACATATCATGGGTGGCAAGTACAATGCATCATTCTCCTGATAATGTCTTAAGTTCTAATCATTCATGTTTGGAAGAAAATGCATTATGTGTAACTGACATGGAACTTGATCTAAACCCAGATGAGAGCCACACTCATGTAAGCGAAGGTACTGATACCCCGCTGATAATTAATACTCTGAAGGGCCATTACTTTGCACCAAACTAACGAGAAAGACCCGACAAAGCACGTGCTAGCAATATCCCATGCACTCATAATGCAGAAGCAAATCTTGCTGCATTGAGCTTCGTTCGCACTTCTCTTGCAAATGTGTTTGAATATCTCAAAGAAGAGGGCCTCACATACTCATCTTGATGGAGGTATCAAAAGAAGTGGGAAGTTGTGAAACTTAATTAGTCGGTTTGAATGCTACAACAAAAAGACATGGTAGACCTTCTTGCAAAAAATTAAAAAGCAAATATAGATAGCCTGAAAAGCCTTCCATCATTTAAGGAAACAAATGAAGCAAGGTGGAACAATATCAAAGGTTTTCCGGTGGACAGTACAAAATTAAACCAGTTTCTGATTTCCAAACCTCTTTCATGATTTGATGAAATGTCCATGTAATTTCTATGAAACTCAGCGATCATAGTTCTCTACAAGCCAGGTTTCTTGTGGAACAGTTTAAACCCAAAAATGTATATACCCCACAACTTCAGGTAATTCTGCAAGGTAACCGTATTGTCTGTTTTGGCAAACAGGTCTTGAAACTAAACTCCAAATTAGAGTGTATCATAGAATGTGACCTTGAAGCAGAAATATAAATGTTATGCTCGCCCAGAGATTTTTGGAGAATTTCTATGGGATCTTAATAGCCCAAAATCCAAACAAAATCCAAGTATAAAGAACCATCAACATACCTTTGAAGAGGTAACGTCTGGAGAAAAAAGTGTCTCAATAAAAATTTACATGACGTAAATAGTATTGGTCTGTCCTCACAAATGTTGGAACTTGAAAAGAAAAAATTAAAGAACAAATATAAATATTGGTCACGTGATTGACGAACTCTGTGTAATATACATGATAGACCAAAAATGCTTCAAGCCCTCTTGCCAACTCAAGCACAACATTTTTGGTTGCTAATTAACTAAAATACCCAATCCCAGGGAGTACAACAATCCACTACGAAATCAAATGATACCTGAATAAAGCATTTCACTGAAATGTCGGTAAAATTACCTGAGGCTTGGACTGACAACAAAAGCAAAGCAAAATGGGAACTCCATATTGAAAAGGAAAAGATAGAAGATCTTATTAAAAAGAATAATCTAAATCATGAGCAGCCGATCCGAATGCCCTAACTAATGTGATATTAAAACTCAACGACTTGGTCAATCATTCTATTTGAGCGCTTTAAAAACATCATAAGAACTCATTCACTACCAGAGTCCTGGAAATGTGCAATCATCATTCCAATTTACAAAAAGGGCAAAAGAACTAACCCAGCAAACAATCACCTGATAACGCTATTAGATTGTGACAGTAAAATATTGACTCATAAAGTTCAGCAAGATCTGTTGAAATGGGCGGATTCTCACTCAATTCTATCCAAATACTAGACAGGTTTCAAAAAGGTGTATAGACCTTACTGAATGGGCTAACTTTGAACATCATAAAAGACCATAGCCTGGAGAAAAAAAAACAATGCTACCTTATATTGCTCTTATTGACCTGTCTAAAGCTTTTGATTTGGCCAGTAGAGAAGAAACGATGGTCTAAGTTAAAGAAATGGAAAATTCCAGAAGGACTGCTACAAGTAATCATGGCCTTATATGAACAAACAATAGTTCAAATAAGAATACTTTTGATTGGTGATCTATCATCTGACATACCCATCACAAATGGTGTAAGACAAAGCTGTATTCTTGCAGATGTTCTATTTGATCTTTATTAGGCCAACTTGGTTGAATTTTTATTAGCCTATTCCTTTGTGAGCCCATCTGTAGGCAAACGCACAATACACTTCTCAGCGTATCCTGATGACCTTGCCCTAATTGACTATACTCAAATAGGGTTACAACCTCTAATTAAAGGAATGGAATTGTTTGCTTGTGAAAATGACCTGGTTGTTAATTCATCAAAATCTAACATCATCACATTTGGAAAAAAAACTACACAAAAAAAACACATTCCATTGGATAATTAACTCTTGTAGCTTGCCGACTGTAAAGAATGTTAAATATGTAGGTTTTCCTCTGAGTTCCACTCAATCATTGAAGGCGTTAACCGAACATTTGGAAAGTAAAATACGCCAATATACAAGTCAATAGAAAAAACTGCCAAACTCCCTTTGTAGATTCTCGCTCCTACAACTCCTAATATTTTTTAAAAAAGCAAAATGATTCTACCTATGTTATATGGCCTAGAAATCAATCCTAGTACTCGTTCTGTTAACTGGTATCGTCTTCTGGAAAAAGACACTGCACCTCCCAATGTTTCTGACTACTTCTCGGTTGCGTTACGAACTTGGTCTGCACTCATTTCAATCTCACTTCAATTGGAAAGTTCTTGCGTTTTAGAGATCAATTCTTGATCCAAACAAGAACTCTCTTTATGAAGATATTGAAGAAGTTATGCAAAAGAGTAAATACTTGTTAAATCTACAAGTTGATGTCAAAAAAATCTTGCAATTATGTGAATCAACTAGTGAGTCATTAGTCAAAAATCCTGATGAAGTTAAATGAGCCCTAATGAGATCAGATTGGATTGCAACTAGAGCATCTTTCAGTAACATGCAAAACATTAGAAATGTTGGAATATGCAAAAAATCCAGCAACTATGTGCTCCCTTATTTAAGAAGATTTCTGAACCCAACTTGGCGCTCTGAATTACTGTGGTTTCATTTAAATTTAGTTAAAACTAACCAAACCTGGACTGCATTGCAGGAGAATGCAACCTGTGTGGTGAGGGGTATCCCCATGATGAAAGACATCTCTTTGTTAAGGTGGGAGTCGCGGGAAAGTTGCGTACCTGAATACCTGGTTGATGTCGACGGGGCAGCCAGACTGACGAGAAGAATTGGTGACAAAAGAAACCAGCCTCTCCTCCACCCGGAATGGGTACTGGGTAAAAGATGGACCGATTCCCAACACCACAAGCTGCTCTCTCCTGGTTTCTGTGACGTCGGGACTGTGCAAGCACAGGCAGGAGGAGAGGTTGAAGGAACAAGTCCTTGAAGTGGCGAAGCTCCAGAGTCCAAAGATGGGAGAGGCGATTCCAAGAAATGAAGCTGAAGAAAAAGAGCACGAGAGTCCAAAGAAGTCAAAGGCGAACTCCCAGAGAATGACACTGGATGCTGTGATGCTTGAGAGTCCAAAGAAGACGGAGCCGTACTCCAGAAGCTGACCCCGGATGCTGTGATGCTTGAGAGTCCAAAGAAGACGGAGCCGTACTTCAGAAGCTGACAATGGATGCTGTGATGCTTGAGAGTCCAAAGATGGCGGAAGCAAGCACCAGGAAAGGCACTGGAAGGATGACCACAGGGCACAGGCTGGTGCAAGGTTGGAGAGAAGAGGCAAGGGAAGGCAGGGAGCACTGATCAGGCAAAGGGAGAGGAAACCCGGGAAAAGATGGGGAAACCAAACAAGGACCAGGCTGGGAGAGGAGAACTACTAGGCAGGGAACCCCAGCAAAACCCAAAGAAAACCAAGGGAGAACCAGGAGAACCCTAGGGGAGAAAACTGTAGGCAGACTGGAGAGGAAAAGGGAAGGGAATCCCCAGGCTGAAGAAAAGAGGTAGGTGGGCGCTGGAACACAAGGGAGAGCGAGTAGCACGATCTGGAACAGAACGCATTGAGACGCGATCTACTCCCGATCCTCACTCTCCCTTTATGGGCGGCCGGCGCCTGCGAGGCCTGGAACGCAAGCCTGATTGTAGCCGGGCGCCGGCGGACCCAGAGCGAGGCTTGTACAGCAAGCCGCTCCAATCCCGGGTAACCGCTCCACGGCACATGCGCGGAATCTTGACCGAGGTCTCCCGCGCATGCGCCGAGGAGCTGCAGCCCAGGTCCCCGAAGCTCTCCCTCCGGCGCTTCCCCAAGCGCGAAAGCGCGAATAGAGGCGCCAGGAAGGAAGAGCGCGTGTGGCGAACCACGGTCTCCCGGTAAGCGTGACACTATGCCCCCTCCCAGGAAGGCCCGGAGCCCCAGGTTTCCAAAGAAACCGACGATAGAACTCACGCACAAGACGTGGAGCGTGCACATGTCGAAAAGGTTCCCAAGTGCGGTCACAGGCCGGGTACCCCTTCCAATCTACCAAAAAGTGGAGCACCCCCCTGCGATAGCGGGCATCACATATCTCCTGAACCTCGAATTCGGGGACCCCCTGCAATAGAACAGGAGCTGGGTGAGTACCGGCACGACCATAGGGATCAACAACATAGGGCTTCAAAAGGGAAACATGAAAAACAGGATGAATATGCCATGAATGGGGTAGCTGGAGACAAAAAGCCACAGAGGACAGGCGTTTGGTAATCCTAAATGGGCCAAAATACCGGAGAGCCAATTTAACAGGTAAGTTGCGAAGTGGTAGATTTCTAGAGGACAACCAAACCCTATCCCCAACCCGGAAATCAGGTTCCACTCTCCTCCTCCGGTCAGCCTGAGACTTCATATGGTCTTGGGCAGCCTTCAATGATTTGCGTGCCAGCTCGTGCTGCTGTTGGATTGCCGAAATCAAAGCATCAGCGTAAGGAACCGTACTGGACGGCACAGGATGGAAAGGTATTAATTTCGGATGCTGACCCGCCGAGCAATAGAAAGGACTGGTTCCGATGGAAGAATGAGTGGAATTGTTGTAGGACACCTCGGCTTGGTCCAGATAAGCCATCCAATTGGTCTGTGTGGCATTTGAAAAACTACGGAGGTAAGCTTCCAGTGTCTGATTCATTCTCTCCGTGAGACCATTGGACTGTGGATGATAACCAGAGCTCAGGGCTCTGCGAATACCAAGATGGCCACAAACTTTACTCCAGAAGGAAGAGAGGAACTGAGCACCACGGTCAGAAATGATCTTCTCAGGAAGGCCATGTAACTGATAGACTTCATGCAAAAAGGCCGTAGCCATCTGGACAGCAGTAGGTATCTTCTTGAAAGGAATGAAATGGACGTACTTCGTAAAACAGTCCACAACGACCATAATACAAGTGTACCCTTCAGAGGGAGGCAGATCAACAATGAAGTCGGTAGCGATGGTGTGCCAAGGATATGGCGGCAACTCAGTAGGTAAAAGTAACCCCAAAGGATGTTGTCTGGGAACCTTGGATTGAGCACAAACCAGACAGGCCTGCGCATACTTTCGGACCTCACCAGCCCAGCCAGGCCACCAAAATTGTCGAGACAGCAGTTCTTGTGTTGCTCGAATCCCTCGGTGGCCTCCAATGGGGGAATCATGGACGCCGTGCAAAATGCCATCACGAATCTCCCCCTCGGGGATGTACAGTCTTCTCCGGAAGAATAGAAGGCCATGATTTTCAGATATTGAAGGCCGTTGAAGTAAAGTCGACCTCCTAGAATCAATCCGGGTAGCATCTGATATCGACTGCAAGAGTGGTGATAAAGTCGATAAAAAATGATGAGAAGAGATCAGTGGTTGAGTCCGACTGGAGTAACCCTCTTCCTTCTCCATCTCCAAAGACCGAGACAAGGCATCAGCACTTAGGTTCGAAGATCCGGGGATGTAAGTGATATGAAACACAAACGGAGAAAAGAAGAAGGCCCACCGGGCCTGTCGTGGCGTTCGACATTGCAAGGAACGCAAATACTGCAGATTGCGGTGATCAGTACGAACCTCGATAGAGAAGCGGGCTCCCAGCAGGTGATGTCTCCACTCCTCAAACGCGGTCTTGATAGCCAATAGTTCCTTCTCAATGACTGCATAGATCTTCTCACTAGGGTTCAGCTTACGAGAGAAGTAGGCCACTGAATGTTCAACCGAAGTAGCTGGGTCCTTCTGCAAAAGTACAGCACCAACAGCAAAGTCCGAAGCGTTCGCCTCGACAATGAATGGCAATTCGTCCTGTGGGTGACGTAGAACCGGAGCGGCCATAAAGGCCGACTTCAAGGTGTCAAAAGCTTGCGTGGCATGAGAGTCCCACAGGAAAGCAATCTTGCTGCTAGTCAGTCTAGTGAGAGGTGCCGAGATCTGAGAGAAATGAGGAATAAATTGCCTGTAAAAGTTGGCGAATCCCAAAAAGCGTTGCAAGGAACTTACATCATGAGGCTGTTTCCACTCTTGAATAGCCTGGACCTTCTTGGGATCCATCTCGATACCAGCTTGACTAATCAAGAATCCTAGGAACTCTATCCTCGATTGATGAAAGGAACACTTCTCTGCCTTGGCAAACAGATGACTGAGGGATAGACGATCGAGGACCTCTCGTACATGGCTTATGTGTTCCTCCCTAGATCTGGAGAAGACTAGTATATCATCCAGATAGATCAAGACAGAGATTCCAATCAGATCTCTGAAGATGTGATCCATGAGCCCTTGGAAAACCGCAGGGGCACTGCACAGACCAAAAGGCATCACCCTGTATTCAAAGTGCCCAAAAGGTGTCTTGAATGCTGTCTTCCATTCGTCTCCACTCTTGATGCGAACCAGATGATAGGCCCCTCGTAAATCAAGCTTAGTAAAAATCCGAGCCCAGTGCAGGGTTTCTAGTATACTACGAATCAAAGGTAGTGGGTACCGGTCCTTAATGGTAATATTGTTCAATTGCCGGTAATCAACACAGGGTCTCAAAGTGCCTTCCTTCTTCTTTACAAAAAATAGGGGAAATCCTGCAGGTGACTTGGATGGTATGATGTATCCCTTACTCAAGCAGTCTGATAAGTAATTCTGTAGCACTTGTTTCTCTTCCTGGGTCAAAGCATACAGTCTACCGTGGGGAATCTCAACACCAGGTGATAGTTCTATGGCACAATCGAACGACCGATGAGGTGGCAGGGGTATGTTTCCTGGTTTGGCAAAAACCTGTTCCAAGTCGGCATATTCAGGAGGAATCTGGAAAGTGGAACAAAAACTGGCCCCCTTGCCACGAAGTTCCAAGGCCGTCGAAGAAACCAGAGTCTGGACTGGCAGGCTGCAATCCTGGGTGCAAGATGTGGAAGTGAAGGTCAAGGTGTGAGTCCTCCAATTAATAACTGGGTTGTGATGCTGGAGCCAAGGTAACGCCAAGACTAACTTGTAGGTAGGTGACCTGATAACATCCAGAGCAAGCTCTTCCACATGATCGGCGATCCTAAGATTTAGTCCTACAGTGTGCAGACGAACCGGTCCAGAAGATAAAGGAGTACCGTCGATAACCTCCACAGGAAGGGCAGAGTATCTGGGTAGAAGGGGAATCTTATTGATGTTTGCGAATGTTTCATCAATGTAATTGCCAGACGCTCCACTATCCAACAGCCCAAAAACATCAAGTGTCCGACCGGCCAATGGGATCTGGACCTTCAAAGTTAGTAAGATAGCTGGTTGCATGGGAAGAAGAATTGAACAAGAAGTGGAAAGGTCTGAAAAAGGGGTGAGACCTGTCGGTGCCTCTCCTCCACACGACAGGTCCTCTAGTTTCCCACCTTCTTCTTCTGAGGTCGTAAAGGACACGTTCCCAGGTAGTGCCCAGGAGCACCGCAGTAAAGACATAGGCGTAAAGTTCTTCTTCGCCTCCTTTCTTCGTCAGATAAAGGCCCCCTCACAGCTCCCAACTGCATAGGTTCGGGTCCAGATTCTGCCGAACCAAAAGCCCCAGCGGGAAGGCTGGCCGTTCTGGGACCGACTTTCTCCAACCGACATCTCTCAGCCTTTCGTTCAGCTAATCTGTGATCAATTCGAAGCACCTGATTGATTAAGAGTTGGAGGCTCTCAGGTTCGGAGATGTGGAGCAACTTGTCCTTGTATTCCTCCCTCAACCCCCGGCGAAACAGGGTCTTCTTCGTGATTTCAGGCCATTGTGAGTCTGTAGCCAGCAGGCGGAAGCGACTGATGTACGTTATTATGTCGGAACTGCCCTGCTTGATGTCCATCAATTGATTCTGCGCAGCGGCGGCCAGATTGGGTGTCTGAAAGACCTCCAGGAATGCCTTTTCAAAAGCAGCAAAATCATTCAATATGGGACTGTTAGTAGCCACAAAAGGTGTTGCCCAGGCTAGGGCATTCTCAGTTAAGTTTCCCAAAATGTATCAGATCTTGGCTTTATCGTTATTGAAATAGGTCGACCTGAAGAGAAAATGGATTCGGCAGTGATTGCAAAATTCTGCCACTCGATGTGGGTCTCCATCAAACTTGATTGGGGCAGTATGAGCCAAGAACCCTGCCCCCTGAGTTACCATTTGGCGTAAGACTTGGTTTTCTTGGTGTAAGGCAGTCATCTCTGCTCTGAGGGCTTGCAACTCATTCCGCAAGTCCTGTGTGTCTTCCATTTCCAAATCGGAAGGTAGGCGCCTCAATCTGTTAAGGTGGGAGTCGCGGGAAAGTTGCGTACCTGAATACCTGGTTGATGTCGACGGGGCTGCCAGACTGACGAGAAGAATTGGTGACACAAGAAACCAGCCTCTCCTCCACCCAGAATGGGTACTGGGTAAAAGATGGAGCGATTCCCAACACCACAAGCTGCTCTCTCCTGGTTTCTGTGACGTCGGGACTGTGCAAGCACAGGCAGGAGAGGTTGAAGGAACAAGTCCTTGAAGTGGCGAAGCTCCAGAGTCCAAGGATGGGAGAGGCGATTCCAAGAAATGAAGCTGAAGAAAAAGGGCACGAGAGTCCAAAGAAGTCAAAGGCGAACTCCCGGAGAATGACACTGGATGCTGTGATGCTTGAGAGTCCAAAGAAGACGGAGCCGTACTGCAGAAGCTGACCCCGGATGCTGTGATGCTTGAGAGTCCAAAGAAGACAGAGCCGTACTCAAGAAGCTGACACTGGATGCTGTGATGCTTGAGAGTCCAAAGATGGTGGAAGCAAGCACCAGGAAAGGCACTGGAAGGATGACCACAGGGCACAGGCTGGCGCAAGGTTGGAGAGAAGAGGCAAGGGAAGGCAGGGAGCACTGATCAGGCAAAGGGAGAGGAAACCCGGGAAAAGATGGGGAAACCAAACAAGGACCAGGCTGGGAGAGGAGAACTACTAGGGAGGGAACCCCAGCAAAACCCAAAGAAAACCAAGGGAGAACCAGGAGAACCCTAGGGGAGAAAACTGTAGGCAGACTGGAGAGGAAAAGGGAAGGGAATCCCCATGCTGAAGAAAAGAGCTAGGTGGGCGCTGGAACACAAGGGAGAGCGAGTAGCACGATCTGGAACAGAACGCGTTGAGACGCGATCTGCTCCCGATCCTCACTCTCCCTTTATGGGCCGCCGGCGCCCGCGAGGCCTGGAACGCAAGCCTGATTGTAGCCGGGTGCCGGCGGACCCAGAGCGAGGCTTGGACAGCAGGACTCCAATCCCGGGTAACCGCTCCACGGCGCATGCGCGGAACCGTGACAGAGGTCTCCCGCGCATGCGCTGAGGAGCTGCAGCCCAGGTCCCCGAAGCTCTCCTTCCAGCGCCTCCCCAAGCGCGAAAGCGCGAATAGAGGCGCCAGGAAGGAAGAGCGCGTGTGGCGAACCCCGGTCTCCCGGTAAGCGTGACACTCTTGATAATGTGTTCATCTACACAAGTATCAAGAGAAAATTTTTTTGCAAAATGTGTACATGACATTGATTGGATCAACACTCATGAATTTTGGTATAGACTGTCATCTGGGAAATAAATCTTCTTGTCTGTTGCTCGTTTAAAACTTTTAAATGAATTGCACTTTATTCAAATTGCATTATAATGCAGATTAGATGAAATTTAACTTTTCGATAGCCTGTTATTTTACTTTTACAAAATGTGTATTTGATGAAAACATGTATTATCTTATTCTGTTTCTCTATTCCTTAATTGTAATTGCATATTGATGTGTATGTAAAAAGTCATCATGTGACTGAATGCACATTAAATAAATAAAAAAAGATCAGGGTTAATGCCTTATGGTTCATCTGTCCACAGTGTTCAATTCCGTAGCTACCACTTTCCTTTCTCCAACACAGTGCTGACATTTGTGGGCACCTTTTGGGCACTAGTTGTGCTAATTGGACTGGGAATTCCCCCTGGTAGCATATTCATGGTAAAGGTAGTTTATCCCGCCAATGATACAAGAAGTTCCACAGAATATTAATGAGTGGGGTTGGGCAACAAAATAGCCTTGCTTCAACCAAGTGTTAGTTCTTGATGAGTTCCAGCCCAAAACTGAATTTGTCCTCCTCCGTCCACCCGCTACAAAACACCTTGTCCAACAATGGCTCAATTATATGCACCTAGCAGGATTTGATCCACAACTCTCAGACTCAGCAAAATCCTTAGGCTTCACTATTGACAACAGCCTGTCCTTCGAGAAACATATGGCCAAATAGCCTGGCTCAGAATCTCTACCCTTTGAAAAAATCAAACCTTTCATCCTGTCGCAGGACATCCGGAACGTAGTGCAGGCCCTTGCGGTCTTGAACATTGATGGGGGAAATGCTCTCCTGACAGTTCTCACAGCTGTTCACTTGACTCCCCTAAATGCAGTCCAGCATGGTGCAGTATGTCTTATTATCCCCATCGTACGCAAACTACATTAGCTTTCACTCCAAGCCAGGATACTGTTCAAGACTGCATGTATCATTTACAAAGTAGTCCCAAATAGCACACCAGCGTACCTGGCAGCCAAGCTCTACATATTGGATGGCACACACCCCTAGCACAGCAAATAACCAACCAGCTTGAATCACAACTCGTCTGCAAAGAGAGGTCCCACCAACAGTCCTTCACTTGCCATTACCCACCCTTTGGAAATCGATCCCGGAGTCAGCTCGGAATGCTCCCACAATTCTCCAGTGTCGCAAATCTCTCAAAACATGACTTTTTCAACAACACCTGGCCAAGGACGCACATACCGACACACATACCTCACAGAACTGCGCTACTGTTAAAAGATGGCAGCCCAAATGCAGGCTACCCACACACTGTACAGCCCTCTGCTGCTCTCAAGCAAGGTCTGCGCTTTGAACAATAAAAATAAATAAAATAAAAAATAAGTGACATTAGATCCACGTGCTAGAAACAAGTGCCTGAATCATTGAGATGAGCTTTTCAGGAAAGAAGTAAATAACTACCTACAGCTAAAGTGTACAACATTTACAATGATAAGGAGTTGTAGTAATGCCAAGACTAATTATATCAGGTATTCTCCTTTTGCCAAAGCATTTCCTGTCAGCAACTCCAAGGCCAAACAAAGTCATGGCACGTTTTTCCACTCTTCTCTCAATATTATGTAATGAGATTCCACGCATATCCAACAGCTCAATCATATGATGGCTACTTGTTCAAGAGCGGGGCATAACAAAGTGCCTCAGCAGGTGTCTCACCATCATTACAGTACCAACTTCCCTGTATAGGAGCAATGCTGCAATGTGGTACATCAGTCGGGGTGCCAAATCATTCATAGGGAGAGCTGAGCCAGATCCCTGCCATGGGGCTTGACTTGAATCTAAGAGCCAGGCATGAGCAGAGCCACTGTCTCCCCACCCACAAACAGAAAACCCATACCCCCCATCCTGCCTCCTCAAACCCTTGATCAAAAACTCAATAGCCGGCCTCCTTCTTCCTTCTGCGCACAGAATTAACCCATACATGTGATCTTGCCTCGCTGCCCCCATAAAAAGAAAACGTCAACTCTGCTCAGCACAGGTTTGAAACACGGTCCTTTGAAGCTGAAGCATGAAGAACGATATAAGAGCCCAATTCTAGGTAAGCATCCCCCTTTCCCAAGACTAATGAGACCTCCCACCCCCCATGAAAACTGGGTAGTTTGCGGGGACCCCATGTCCACTGCACTTAGACCAGTAAAGGAAAATACCGCCGGCAAACCCTCTTGCCCACCAAACACTGCCGCACATCCTCTATTTCATTTTTCCATTATAAAAGAAGCATAGCTCAAATGTACACCAGCTCAGAGCAAGTTAATGGAGCTGTAGTGAGAAAATTATATATGATCAACGTGTGTGTTGTGTTTGGAGCAAACACTGTAGTTTAATGCAGTAGGTCTCAGTATGTTTTTTTCATGTGTATTGCACATTTAACAGAATTACTTACGAGGCTTTCATACCTGCCCACAACCCCACCCTACGTTTGAGAGCATAGCTCATCTGGAGTTCTAGTTTTATGGAATCTGACGTACAATAGCCTTAATGAAGGCACAAGACCCATTGTGAGACCCCCAGGGCACCAATTGACTCAATGGCAAATGTGTGAAACTTTTACATACCCAATTTTCACAGCCCTCCAGCCACCACATGTTTTTAAAATGTAGAACACTGATGGCAACCAAAACCTCCAGAAAGCCCCATAACCCCACAGAGTTATTTAGCAAAGACATTTTGCAGAGAAATATGTCAACCTATAAAGAAGAAATCGTTGATAAAGACCAGGGAAATGACAATGCCCGGAAGAGCAGCAGGCATCCAGTCACACCCTAAAGTACTTAACTGTACATCCACATTCCCAGTCAAGATATGTCCAAGGCATCCTGTCAACCTTATTCCAATACAAGCTCTTACTCAAATGTGCGTTCATGGTGAAGTGATGTTCTTCCCGCAGGAGACCCTAATCCCACCAAGATGTGACTGGGGGATACAAATATCATATAATTTAATCCAAAACAGGACAAGATGCCCCATTGCCCTTTTAACAGGCATCAAGGAAAGGCATTGTTCATTATATGTGGGGGCATTGACTGTCCACTCTTTAAGAGTAATTATGCACGTTTTGCCAGACTCAATCACTTTCATAGAAGGACTTGTTTGGGTTAAATATGACATGTAGAGGTGTTTAAATCTGCAATGACTATCATCAAGACAGTACTAAAAGATGCAACCACATTCTGTACCCCATGCAGTCAATGGTACCTGCTCTATTTCTCCTGTTGCATATACTGTGGATCTCTTGACTGATTATCTCAAGACTCTAATGTCCCCCATCTTTGAACCTCTTGCCAGGCACTGACCCTGTAGGGAAAAGACACGAGCACAGAGTTTTCTGAAACAGCCAATCCAAAAAGCCATAGCTTATTCAGACACCGCTGTGAAAGGGTCTCTCCCCAGCTTTCAAACATCAAGGGCAGTAGGTGGATCTACATCTAGAAAGTGGTTTGTTGACTTGTTAACTACAGTGTATTCTATCAACTTCAAGATGTTGAATTCCTTTATCTGCTGCATTTAGTCTACTTCACAGGTACCTAGTGGCTACTAGGAAAGCTGCATTACCCTGACCTCTTTTTTTGGAAGTACACTTTTTCTGGGAGGTGAGGTCACCAGCTAGTGTTGGTATGGCAGATTTCTCACAGCCTAAGAAGGAGGGCACAGGGTGAGCATAGGTTCTTGCCCCTAGATTGGGGAGAAGTTGGCAGGGAAAGATCACAGGGTCCTGTAGAGCTGACACAGTGTCACGACCATGGTACAGGTTGCCTTACTCCACAGAGGTTAGACTTAAATTCCTTAAAAGAAATACGCAAAATGCCCTCTACAATCTGAGCACTGCAAGTTTAGGCCGGCTTTCCAGTTATTTTGGCCATTTTGAAACACAGGAAGCTATTTAAGCCACTGCAGTTTTGACTCAGATGCTCGCCATTTGGAACCCTTTTGCCTCAGGTGATGGTCATTTGGAATCCTGCAAGAAGACGATTGAAGAGGAGAAAGCTGCTCCTAGGATGGTGTTTAAATAAAGCAGGAAATTGGAAAACAGAGACGAATTAAAGCAAACCAGAACACCTCAGGCTTTTTAAGGGCAATCTACTGTATCATCAGAACGTCGTAGGCCAGGCAACGCCAGCCCTGAAATTATATTTTGAGCATTGTGGGCAGAAATAAAATAAAAAAACTCAATGGGCCTCATTATGACCCTGGCGGTAGCCGTGCCGGTAAATGCTGCACGGCTGCCGCCAGAGTCATGAATTTACCGGCATTCGGCAATGGGGACTTACCAGGGCATTACAGCCCGGGTGGACCCGGTAAATCCCCATTGCCGGGAGCTGGTAATTATTACTCCCCAATCCCATTTGAGTCCCATTGCACTCATTAGGAAAGTGGAAACCGGATGCACTAGCGCCATTCAAAAATGGTGCTGGTGCATCCGTCGAGGTCTGCACGCGGATGCCAGTCTGTCTGCAAGATCAGATCAGGAGGGCGTAAAGGCACTCTCGAGCAGAACTCATAATTTGCTGGTCTGGTAACAACGGTTACCGCAAGCCGTTAGTTTACCGGCACCATTATTACAAGCCCGACAAACTTGTAATGAGGCCCATGTCTGATTCAACACATAAACCTGCAAGGATCAAGCAGGCGGTCACAGATGTCCATTTGCCTGACACAGATTGTGCACCAGTCCAAAAAACGACATGGATGCAGAGACACACAGCAAGTGTCGCACAGTGTAGCTCAAAGGCAGGAGCCCGTCTGGTGGTTCTACAGAGAGGAAGGACGGTCATCTGATTTTCAAGGTTGACGCATAAAGCTCTATTGTTTCTGGAACAATGTTACGCTCTGCGTCCCCATCGCCTTTCCCTTCAGGGCCACTGTGGACCACCCCTGAATTCTCAGTCTCAGGAGGAATGGTGTGGTCACAAAGAAATGTTGGTGCATGCTTCCACTGTAACTGTAAGTGGGGAGGCAGACTCCACTGCTGCCCGACCTTACACTGTTTCCGATTGCCCTCCCTCCTTTTTTCGAATCATTTAAGATGTTCATCCATATCTGCTACCTGATCCGCATCAGAGAACGCCATGTCAGCCGCTCTTCATTGTTTTTGCATGTGTATGCTTTTCCTAATGCAAATCTATTATGTTTTACATTTTTACACAAATCTGTCGTCACTGCCTGATTTTTTCCAGAGAAAACCTTGGGGCCACCAACCATATCGGAAACAGAGTGATCAGGAAAAACACTTAGGCCCTCATTATGAGGTTGCCGGTAGGCCACCACTGCCCGATATCCTGGTAATACTGTGATATTATGGGCAGCAGCGGTACAGTAAGTTACCATTCTATAGGACTCCACGGGAATGGGAACGCGGGGAACACTGAAGCACTGGCACCTTTGTTAGCGGTGCTGGTGCTTCAGTGATTTATCTACCGGTAGGGGCCTGAACTACCAGCAGGTCAGGCCTGCCGGCAGTTCACAGCCCCTACTGGCAGACTCGGAGTGAGTGAGCCGGTCCAGAAAAGGTGCTGGTACTGTTGTTACAGGCACCTTCACCTGGACAGTTGCTCATAATGAGGGCCCTAATCCTCCATACAGTCAGTAGCAAACCATCAGCAGCCACAGCTCAGAAGCTAAACTTCAACAGCCACAGCAAAATCATGAAATCAGCTTTCTCCTTAACCAAGATACCCTCCACACAGTTTAGTCAGTGGTTAATAATTAGCCCATCCTCTACTTTCAACAGCAAAAAAAGCTGAAAACAGACACACCTGGCCCGACTTCTGTTAATAACCTTGCCCTTTGTTTCTCATAAGAAACTGTCTATACGTTTCTCATGAGCATCAGACAAGGAAGTTGGAACAAAATGTAAAGCTTCAACCAGATGGACAGTCCAGTCTGCAAATGTGGGCCAGATTACATTAAAGGCAAAATTCTAGAGTCTAACAATTCAGGCATTTCTTGGACTGCTCCTTCGAGTCCTTCGAGTTCTGCTTCAAATAAAATGTAATCAATTTCCTTAGAACAAACTAGTGAAAGTTGGTTACATTAATACATTTAGTGTGATCACATGATGGTGATAAACATGACATAGCCGAGCATTTTTGCTGGCAGTCTCTCAGTGTCTGATAAACACCAAAGTAGCCTTTGATAATGGCACATAGTGTGTGACATGAAGCATGTACTCAAGCTATGCACGCTTGCCCAATGAGCCCAGTATTTATAAATGGGACGGTGCTTAATGGACTGGAAAAGAGAAACTAGGAATCCCAAAGTTGGCAAAGTGAGCAATTCCATATCCTGTATTTCCCTTCAGCATAACCAAAGGCCCCATGGTTTCCCTTTCCTGACCAAGTGTATCCTTGGGTGAGACTAACAACACTACGGTTGTTCCAAGTGCACCAGTGAATTTGGTGAAATGGGAGCGTGGAATAGAATACTAAGAGCATAACTTGTCAAAAGAGACCTTAAGAAGAAAGAACAGCCTTGACAAAGCCAACTGAGTAGGGCCTTTGCATCACAAGCTCCATTTTAAAATTAGTGGTATGTTAAGAACTTTATTCATTTTGTTTATTTCACAAAATTAATAAATTAAAGTGCAGGGAGTAGATTCGGAAAACATCTGTGCACTCCTGATGAGATGTGCATCTGCACCTCGTACCGTGATCTGCATAGGTTGCCAGTCAAAAGGACCGGACCCTCAAAGCGTCTTGCAAGTAGCTGCGGAGGGTTAGGTGTGGCCACATAGCACCCGCTGCCAGTCCGTGTCTGAATACCTTGTTGATGGGTGTGTTCATCAACTGGGGACACCCACTTACTTGGGGGCTAGGATCAGCCCTCCTCCCACATGACCACCACAACCGCATTTCCAGTGATTGCTCCTCATTGTATTTCTTTTCTCCATTCTGACCTCTGGCTGCGGCCCCGGAATGGACCAATGCAAGGAAATGATAGCGAGCTTCAAGTCATTGGAGGGGAATGCTGGCAGTGCTCTGTGCAGACCCTGTGTGAGCATCGCACTTGAGCATGCGATTCTAAGTGACCCGACCGCGGCTGATTTTGCCGCGGCTGGAATGTTCGCATGAGAAAGGTGGGAAATACCAAAAGTTTGCACCTTTCTCATGCAAACACACTAACATACTACGGGGGCTGCAGGGGTTTCTCCCGCAACCCCCGCCCACTATAATATAAAGTATAGTGAGTGGGGTGTTGCAGGGGACACCCCTGCAGCCCCGTTTCTTTTTTTTTGTGGGTGTGCTGCAGGAATATCCCCCACAACACCCTGCTCACTATGCCACACAGTATAATGAGCAGGGTCCTGCTGTCTTACCTGCAATGCTACCACCAAAGGTTCGAACTTTTGGTGTTCAAACCTTTGGTGGCAGCATTTTTTGGTCGTTTTGTACGGTCGGACCTTTTCTTTCGGTCCGATCATACAAAACCGACCATGCACACGTAATTTGCAAAGGGATCCCAGTAGCAGGGGGGGAAAGAGGAGCATGACAGGTGCACATGAACGAGCATCCCATTGAGATGTGTAGTAAAGTACTCTGCTCCTGTGACCCGCAGTTGCATGGTCTTGATTCCCAGTGCTTCTGTGTCATTGCACGCATGTCAGGGAGGCATTTTTGAGAATCCGGGCTGCTAAGTTCGAGTAGCTTGCACGCATCTTCTACTGAATACCAGAGATCTAGGCCGTTTGCCTTCTAGGAAGCTCTACACAAGTGCATTCAACATTCCTTGATGGATCGTGATGGTTTTAAAAAAGCACATGCACTCGCTGGATTGGGAAAAGCCATGGCTGCACACAGAATGCACGCTAGCAACAGGATCTTCATCTGTCCGGACATCTAGAAAATAAAGAAAACCAGTTACGTTTTATAAATATGTACGTGTTCGTCTGCGCGTGTGTGTCACGAGACACCTCAGGCTTAGAGCGTCAGTGAGTAGTGAATACAGAATAGGAGACGGCTGACCTATCGGTTGTCCAAGCAACAGAGCTGCACAGATGGTATTGGAGAACTCTTCAAAGATCTCCTCCTCCTTTCTCCTATGACCTAAACACATACAAAGCACTCAGGATCCATGGAAAAACAGATGTAGGATGTGTTCATCCTTAACTTGTCATGTTTTTCTCTTTGCATTGGCTTCCCTTTGCAATCTCTTCTTTTATCCAAGATGTTCAGCATTGCCTTCATGGCACTTCAGCTTGAGCATCCTTCATATCTGTCGCCCACACTTTATTTTCTGATGGCAGTCGGGATACACATGCGGCATTGCTGGCTCCATTAGAATTCCTCTAGTGAGAAAAGTGACTGCATCTAAGCGAGCTTTTCTTGCACTAACCCAGGGATTTGGAATTATGTTCCCACCTATGCCTAGATTTGAAAATACATCTTTTCCACACCGTTTCATCTTCTGTGATTGTATTTCTATATTGTGGTGTTAGTCTTTTGTAGTTTTTGTATTTAATCTCAATTGTTTTTTCACGGCTTTGGAATGCAATTGTTGTTCTTGCTAAGTGCAAAGTAGGCCCTGGGCATGCTCTGCTCTATAAAAAAACTCCTTAAATAAAGCACAATAAATACAACACATTTTGCACAATTGTATCATACATGTCTTCTCTCCAGCTGCTCTGTCGTCATTATGCCCTGCACATGGGTTGATACGAGGCCTTGGACGCAAGCAGTTGACATGTCTTTTTGGAGACTACTTTGTCTGTAAGAGTACAGTAGAAGTCTGTCAGACCTCCTCGTAGGAAGACTGCTCAGTTCAGGGGGACCTAAAAATGAATATGTTTGGAGGGGGTCTTGGTGAGGTTCAGAGACCTCAATGACATTCTACGTTGCCCTAATCCCCTCTTGAAACGTAGTGGGTGCCTTTAGAGTTGGTATGCAGTGGCAATTTAGAGTTAGAGTGACGTAACATGGTAAATGATAAAGTACTTCAATCGATGCCAGGGCCACCCCCTTGGTTACAGGGGCTCCATGACACAACCACATAGATGTTGCACATCCAGGCAACACCATATGAATGTGACGACAACCGTAAGCCTATGGGCTGTAAGGTTTTAAAGAGAACTCATCTGTAGTTGGCATGGTCTAAAGAGCCGTTTCTGTAACCTTGGGCTCGCCAGAGGTTTTGGACTACAACTCCCTTGAGCCCCAGACACAATTTTCAATGGTGAGGGATCATGTTGATGAATAGTCCAAAACTTTGCAGAGCTACAGGATGAACACCCCTGGTTTAGAACATGAATAAGTACTTAAATAAATAAATTAAAACATTTGAGAAGCATGGACTCAATTGGCTTCTAGCATTCTGAACTGAGAGTCTGGGAGCACTTGCAAAACGCCAAACTGCACCTTATCATGTATCCATTGCAAGCAGCTCTTAGATAGAAAGGCCTCTTTTTCGTCTGTTCTGCTGCATAATGACCGTTAAATCAATTCACATATAGTGATCATTGTACACCTTTGCTTGAGCAATTATTAGTTTGATGAGTACAACTAAAATAAAACATATCAAACGGGTAGACATTCAGAGAAATGTTTGCGCTTGAATTACCTTGAATTGGAGAATTGTCACCTTTCTTTCAGCACAAGGCAGCTTTTGTGAAACTCTGCTTGGATCTCCAGCAATTAACAGTGGCTCCATGGTACAGCTATTTAAACCATGTTGGTAATTTTTTTGCGATATATGTGGTTTGGATCCATTTGGTGACTTCTAAGCCAGCCCGAGAGGCGCTAACATCAGCAATGTTCTCGTGCATGGTGACTGCCAGCAGACATTCCAGTGGCTTTGCTAATTAGCCAAGGCATTATAGAATAACAATGGTAGGCTTACTGTGGGGAAAAGTGTGCATTCAAGCTCATCTTAATATGAAGAACATGTCTGGCTGGAGAACGTCTATCTACAATGTAGGGTCGAGTGTTTCTGGGCCTAGGACCATCAATTTAATTGATCCACACACTAATAGGAGGATAACAATATTTGACTTTATGATTGATGCCAATGGTACACACATGGTGAATTGTTCCTACAACTGTATTGGTTTTGGAGCTCCGGAGCTTGCACACACTAGCAAGCAACTAGATAAACACCCATCAGGGAGAAATATACAAACCGACTGAGAATATCTTCAATTGGTCAATAAATAAAAAGGTCAAGAAGAATGTGTTGATGGAGGCCCCTAATCTTCCAGTGGAATTAGGTGAATGCCTTGCAGCATATGTGATAAATACCCAATCTTCACACAACCTTCACAGATGCTAGATATATTATTGGATGTGTCTGTTCACGGTCAGGGGAAACTGCATTCACCTCAACCTCATAGTTTTGCAGTTTCTAAGGCTATCCAAGGCCTCCAGGAGAAAGGTAATTCAGTCATAATTGCTTTGGTCAGGCGCATCAATATGTCCATGTTCATAACTCTAAAGGTCTGCACCACAGTTACTTTAGTCCTCCCTCCCCTAGGATGAAAGTAGGAACTTCAAGATATTCCTTTATAAACCAGAATCTTAGTAGCTGTTCTGGAGCTCCAACTCTCTTCTATGTTCTTCAATATATTTTTGTTTTAATTGAATAAAACAACCAGATGCACCTAAGAAAATTCCAGCAAGCAAAGAGCCCTGCAAAAGTAGGAGCATATGCATGCAGTCTCAAGGGACGTAGCTCATGTGTTTTGGATGGGTGGTGAAGTCTATAGAGACCACACAAGCAGGTGCCATGCACGGTACATAACGTTCCATATTCATGGACAGTTAGAAGATGCTACACATTTTGAAAGAGAGTCGGGACAATATGTGTGCTTTTCATTATGTAATCCTCAATTTAGATCTAACGTTCATACAAGTTGAAAACCCGAGACAACTCTTCATTCGTTGGGCCTCATTACACGGTAGGCGGTAAGGGTTTACCGGTACCGGTATTTTACCGGTACCGCTAAACCCTTACCGCCTTACTACGAGGTCCCTTTGCGGTTTGGTACATTAAAAACAAACCCGCAAAGGGACTGGGATGCTAATTACAGTACCGCAATTTGCGGTACTGTAATTAGCGCCTTCCCCATTCTCATTATGCCTTATGGGGCAAACATGGGAATGGGGAAGGGCAATGGAGGAAGGAGGAATTACCACCTTCCCAACCTTGGAATAGGGCGGTAATTCCCCTTTCCTCCAAGGCGGTACCGGTAAATTACCGGCATGAACCATGGCGCTAATAGCGCCATGGTTTACTGCCTACCGTGTAATGAGGCCCATTGTCCTGAATTACCAGAGGCAGACATATATAACATTATGGGATATCTAAGCAACAATAACCTGTACAATAACCTGTATTCTTCCCTTCCACCGTTGCGGATAGTGTTTAAATAGGTAGATCAAGAAGTTGAAATTACTAGAGGGATGAAAATATTGCATGCAGTTAAGTAAAATGAAAAGCACATTGTGAAAAGTACCCATTTTGGTGACACTGTGCTGAAAGAGGGTACAGGGAAAGACAACATGTCAAAGACAGAGAGCTATTGGACACAGTGGCTAAATCATCAAGTCTTCTGTTTTAGCCAGGTCAGGACAGGTACTATATAATAAGGTAATTCAAGACTAAGGCCTAATATCCACCAGATTAGGGAATACGAGTGCACAACCTGGACCCTTAAAATATCAAATCCCTATTTAAAGGGCGTGATGTCAAAATATCACTTTGTTTGTGCTGGGATTCAGCCATGCACCGGCCCTGGGAAGGTTTTACCGAAATTGACCTTTTACAATTGACCTTTTGCACAATTGACCTAATTATAGTGGTCCTAATTGACCTTCTGCACAATTGACATTTATATTATTTTAATTATTTTGTATAGGTATTGGGTTGGTTTTGGATTATAAATAATATAAGGGGATTGGATGGGTGGTTACAGGGGGTTTTGGATTGGGTGGAGGGGTTGCGGGGGATTTCCCCTCGCATATATGTCCTAATTGACCTTCTAAATTAGGTCAATTCTCCTGAGGTCAATTGTGAAAAGGTCAATTAGTATACAACCCCTGGGAAAGGTCAGCTTTTAAGGGAAGACAAATGTTTCTTAGCCCAACAACAATTTTTGAATTAGGGTAGATGGTGCAAAGAGAACATTAAAGGCGTGTTGTATTTGCAACTGAGGAGTGAAATCTAGTGAGGCAACTCTGCCGCTATTTTCAAAATGTCATGATGTGAGGAATTGAGGAGGTCAAGAGGCTGCTCAACAACGGTTTGAGGTGCTCAATTAAAGAAATAAGCAGCATAGGCCATCTTAAATTGTGGGGAAACTGGAGAGCAGTGACCTAAATTCAGCAAAAAGGCTGAGATAATGCAAATGACTTTGTGAGCCTGATGAAATCACAGGAAGTTACATTGCATGTACCTTTGTCAAAATCGACAAAGTGAGTGTGTTAAGAATTTGTAATTAACAAACCCTGGGCTAGATTTGTATTGCCATACTTAGTCCATTGGGACACCTTGTGTTGACCCATCCTTACATCTTTACCAGAGTATCCCCCATGTGTTATAGTTGTTTTCCCTTATATATAGGAGTTACTCACACCCATCCTTTTATGTGTGGAGAATTAATCATGTAAAAGAAAAGAAATATGCAAGCCGACGTTGCCATTTATTATCATTGTATAGCTTTCTAAAAATATGCAAAACTATACATACATAACATTGGATGTTTTACACTTTACAATGATGTCTTTTATAATTTGATTGGCAATGAATGTATGCAGATTACTGTGAAAAAAAGCCAATTTTTTTTTTAGTGCTATTAGTTGTACATTGCTCATTGGTTTACTTACTTATGAAAATTGGTACTTTTATTTTGTAGTAATGATATTTGATTACTATTTTCTAAATCTTTGGTTTCTTTCTAAAATCTTTATTTTATAGGAAAGAACAGAGACCGTCGGAAATTGGATGGGGTAGAGAGTGCGTTTTTTCACAATAGGAATAATTGTTGCAGTTTAAATCAGGTTCATGTTAAATAGGGAATTATAAGAGAGAACATTTTGAGAATATAAAAGGTAAAAACAGGATGTAAATGGAATAATCAATGTTGTACTCTATGATGTTTGCCCAGGACATTTGCGTGCAAGTGCAACTGAGGAGCAACAGAAGCACAGCACAAAACAAACGCATCAGTGGCATTGTTTTGTCCATGGAAAATTAAGTCAAAACAGAGCACCTAGTCCCAAGTATGACTGAAGGCACCGTCCGAGCAACATACAGAGGTCTAACAGCCCATGGTCCTAATGGGAGTTCTATGTCCACTATTGATTCTAGCAGCACCTCTTTAAAATGGGAAGTTTTGTCACTGTTTTGCCAATTTAAAAAAAAACACATCAAAGGCCTCAGGTTTGTTCCCCGTTAAGTTGAACGATTACTACATTGCAATCTGCAGACTAAGCAAAGCACACATGCCTCATGAGAAGAGGGGCACACGTTATGGCACTGGAGGACTGAGGATACATTTGGTAAACAATTGTCAAGAGGAATGGTGTTCTCAGCAGTAGAAGAGCAAAAGTGGATCACCAGCTGGAACTGGATTCTTGTGAATGGACAGTGCTTATGGCTGGGGAATAAGATGATGGTGGTGAAAGAGCTATCAGAATGAATCCTCAAGGTGTGAGCAGGGCATCAAAACCCATGCCCCCTCTTCCCTCCAGATGGCACAGAAATGTCAGCCCTGCATTTAGTGGTGCAGGCCCCCTGTTATGTCTTGTGTTTCCCTGCCTTGGTCCTGCATGAAAGCTTGCTTGATAGAATGCCTGTCGGAATGTGTGGCTGTGGAATGTTGTGGTGTGGATGCCCCCGGAGATTCTGTGTATGTCAGTTGAAGAGAGCCTGGCCCAGAGTAAGGGGGCTGGTGGATGTTCTCCCTCTATGTAACTTACCTGTACCTGCTATCCTGAATCTGTACCATTAACTGAACAAAGGTCTAACCTTCAGAGTGGCTCCTGGCTCATCTGTCCCAGAGCAGATCTTAACAATGGTGATGAGGAACTTGAAGAACCCATGAGCAAGGCCTGAAGTGAAGAAGAGAAGAACAGTGTAAGAGTGAAGAGCCGACAGCACAGAGCAGAGGTACAGTGCTGTAATCCAGAGGAAGAGGAGACATCCACCGCCTCACCAGCCCCCAAAGGTAAGCTGACCCCATGAACAGAGCAAATCAGTAGTCCAGGACCAGAGAGGGGCAGCAAGGATGGAAGTAGAGCTGAAGGAGAAAGAAAGGGGGCCCTGCGAGCAAAATGGGGCTATCCTGTAGTGTCAGGACCAGTAAAGACTGCCAGTGGGCCTTTTGAGAGAAATCTTGCTTGCTGGACTCCAGCCTGGAAGAGGAGGCTGTCCTGTATGTCAGGGCATCTGTTGGCAGCCTCGCCAAGCCTGGGAGAGACATTTTTGTTTGTTGAGCTGGCTGTAACTGGCCTGGGAGATGTACTGAGGCTGTCATAGCCCCTGGAGTTTTGAGTTAGACACTGTCCCTCCTACAAATGATAGCACTTTGGAGCAATACAACTGCAAAGGAGCTGGTGACTGATGGCAGCCCAAAAACTGGGAGAGACACATTTTTGGCAGATTCAGCGCTGGGAGAGAAAAGTAATGGAACCTGGAGATTGTGAAAGGAGCAATGGTCAGTTAGGACCTGGCATCATAAATTATTTGTTCAAGGGGATGGCGAGTAGACTAAATGGCTCTTAGCTTAGTGGTGATGCACTGGCGTGTGAGGACCCAGCTTTTAGAAGAACGAGGATGGTTCGTCAGATGTTGGTTTCTTTAGCGTTTTCTCGTAGAGCTAGAGAAAAGAACCTTAATACGTTGCCCACCATCGTGTCATCAGAGGAGATTGGTGTTTCCAACATCAGGAGCTCCTCCGAGATGATGAGGTGTGCAACCAGTATGCTGCATCTGGATGGGAGCAGTGTGCAGAGAGCATGCAGCAGCTGGATCAAGGATGGATCAAAGTATTCCTTTTGCGTCATCATGGTGACGGGTTACTGGCATTATTATTGATACTGATATTTTATTTGTATCACGCTCATACACAAATGTTTCAGAGTGCGAATTTCCCAAATGTATCTGAATTTCAGCAGTGACCGGCTGCGTCTGAGCGTCGTGTGGATACGGTAATACCTTTTTGTTGCGGCCATTGTTCTGCCGCAATGTAGTGCACATTTCTTGTTGGAGGGGACCATTGGGACGCTTGGTGCAATTAAAGCTCTGCTGTACTTTCAGATGCCTTACTGCATGCTTGCCTTGTAATAGACACTATGCTGTACTTTTGATGCATTGCCTGAATGTCAACAGGAGGAATCTTGCCCTGCGGGCCTTCACATTGTTTGCTATGTCTGGGCTGTGCTCTTACTGATTACAGATATTGATTACCATAATGGCAATGTTATATGTTATGTGAGGCCTGTAGTGGGTGGATGGTCCGTGTGAGTTGACGTACAGTGTCCATGTGGTGCTGTGACTGGTGGCTAATTTGTGGTTTTTGGTTTTGTGGACTCCTGAGATATATACCTGACGTGGCCTCTGTTCACTTTAATTGTTTTACAGCAAATTATCTGTTGAGTTGAGTTGTCTTTATTGCAAAACGATTCCAAAAGGTGTGCTTAGTGAACAATTGTCTTATTATGACAAATTATATGTACTGACTGTATGTTATGTCTAACAAATGTTTCCCCCACAGGACCATCAATGTTTAAGGACTGGTTTAGCTCATGGCAATGGACTCTGAACTATTTTATTTTATGTTTTTGCTTGCCATGACTTAAATGTTAAATCTGCAAAACGTTGTTTGTTGAGGATGTTAGTGTGGTATGTATTGTGTTGTAACCCAAGCCTGCTGGCTTAGCAACCAACTGGTTGTAGGTTGTGATGGCCCTAAGTTTATGTGTGTGTTGGTGGTGCAGTTACCACTAGGAAGCCTGACCCGCGACGGGTGGTCCAGGGTGTGGACACCAGCACTTGGAGGGTTTTCCTACCCGTGCTTTGAGTAATTGGACACCGGTACCCTGAGAGGGTGGACTTCCTCCTCATCTGTTTGTCACTAGAGTGGGTGCCCGGGTCCAGGGCTTAGTTCTTTTGTTTGGGTGTGGTAGCAGCTGAAGGGTGCGCTGTGCTGTAGTGCACCTCAGTGGTTGGCAGTAAAGATGTTTGCGGGTTCTGGTTTGAGATTTGGTGGCATTGTAAAGGTGTTTTTGTATTAGGGCTGGTTATTTTGTTTGAGTGTCTCTTGTAGGCCTGCGACAGACATTTAGTGTATTTTAGGGTTGTTTGGCCTCTTTGTAGGCCGTTGAAGGGACTAGGTAGATGGGAGTGTGGCTATGTATTCCTTGGAATGGAGCGAGTGGGAATTGGTTTGGAGTTTGGAGTTGGAGTGGAGGTTGTTTGTGGCCAAAGTGTTGAGCTTTGTTGGTTTTATGTTTTGGCCACATTACCTCGTGGTTTTCCCTTATGCTTCTTTCTGAACACTGTCCCTTGGTTTCTGTTGAGGGGGGAGATATGTTATGTCTTGTGTTTCACAGCCTTGGCCCTGCATGAATGCTTGCTTGATAGAATGCCTTGTGTAATTTATGCCTGTGGAATGTTGTGGTGTGAATGCCCCTGGAGATTCTGTGTATGTCAGTTGAACAGAGCCTGGACCTGAGTGAGGGGGCTGGCGGATGTTCTCCCTCTATGTAACTTACCTGTACCTGTTATCCTGAACATGTACCTTGAACCTAAGTAACGGTCTTACCTTCAGAGTGGCTCCTGACTCATCTGTCCCTGAGCAGATATTAACACCCCTTTTCTGGAACAGGCAGCACATTGTCAACACCTTGTGTTAAACAATACAGCATCAAGACTACTTACACAAACTGTACAATGTACCAGAGAAACAACCACTTGCTGCATTTTTAAATGTCAACCAGGCATTTTGCAGTTCAATTCTGGGTATTTGTTGGAGCTGTTGATCCAAAATATCAGGCACCCAGCCGTAACAGTTTCTAATAGCTGCGGTGCATGATTCTTGCAGAACACGTTTATCGAGAATTAGAACAGCACTGATGGATTCGGACAGGGATAACATTCATGTGGCAAAGGATATGTGCAACACCACCTCTAATTCAACTGTCACCATAGCACAACATTTTCTCCAGCAAGCACATGTTTAAACTTGTCTGATGAAGAAAGTGCACTTAACAGTGATCATCCTAGCAGCATGCCATGCTAGGTCTTTGGGATGGCTAAGACCAAAACTAATTGACTGTTGGTGTTGTTGTCACTGACAATGATAGTAACATTGTGCATCCAATAGCAAATGACAATTACTAGTGTGTATTCTGTTTTCTGCATTCCTTGAACCCCATAGTGCATGATGCCCATATGTAAGTATTTGGCCATTATATCCATTTTGCAAAAGCCTGGAAATCTTGAGAATACTTCCAACCAAAAATGGCATTCCACACCTCGACCTCATACTGGCAGTTTTCACCTGATGGAATAAACCTCCATATATGCTGCAGCACCTTTTTGAACCGCACAAGTCTATCAACAATTATGCAATGCAACTGAGTGGTTAAGCGGTGTCATTCATGTCTGAGGCTCCTAGGAGATGGGGTCTCTTTAAAGGTGTCATCCAGCATTAAGCACCTCCTGAATAAGATAGACATGCTGTAAGCAATGATAATACTACCATAAGTAGTGTGATCCCTCTGATTCATTCGAAATTGTGACAGGGCCTGTCAGGGGAGGAGTGTAGCACCTCAGGGTGCCAAAATGTTTGTTGCAGGCCCCCTCCACGGCCCTCCTTACCTGCTCGAATGGGGGCATCGGCAGTGCAATGAAAAATAAAGATGGCGGCTGTGTTGCCCCAGCAGGATGCGGGCAGGAAGAAGAAAACGCTGTGGCAGAACACTGGGGAAGTGATGGCACAGCAGGAAAGTAAGCATAGGAGCTTCACCTCATGAGGACCCATGGGTGGTGTGGATAAGGCCACGAGGGAAGGTGGCAGCAGAGGATGCGCCGATGCCACCACCAGAAGGAATGCTGCCTCGGAGCAGAAAGTCAGTGCAGCAGCTTAGGGAAGAGCACAGCTCCAGCTGGCAGGGTAAGCTTGAGCCTGCACACATGGCACCGACATAACCTCCAGAGGAGGAGCGTGGCTAGAAAGGGAAACTGCTGATGGAGCCCGCACACATGAAACCTCCACTAGCCCACCGGGACAACTTTAGTCTGAAGAAAAGCCTCCAGAAAGGGCATTCAAAGGAAACCAGTAAACCACCAGGGAACAGATAACTTTACAGAGGCCTTCAAAAGGGAAAAAGGAGGGCTCTACATGCCAGTAATATGGCAGAGCCATGGAAAAGGAGGCAGGGCTTACAATCCTTTATGAAGCCCCCCCAAACCCTTCCCCTATCCTACCCCCTTGGATCAGGTTATTCATTGGCAGGGACGATGGCCATTCCTGGGAGGGGGAGGGGAGGCGTTATAGAGATAAAGCTGGGAACAGTCTCTGGTGGGTTGTTGAGTAGTGAGGTCAGCAGGTGGAAGGGGAAGGTCCAAGGGACCAGTAGGAGGATGAATCAGTGAAGTGGAGGCAGTTTCAGAGAGGGGTCTGCTGGTGTGGTTGTACCTGGGTAGAGGAGTGAGTGTAGTAGTGCTAAGGTCAGTGGTAGAATAGAAGTAGAGGGGAAATAGTAGTGGATGTGGAAGGTATACAGCGGGAAGTAGGATGCATGGGGGCACAGAGGAGGGGGACAGCTGTACAGGGCAGCGGGATGGAGCAGGGTGGATTGCATCTAGCAAGTCAGGTGGTGTGGGGGCAACGTGATTGCCCAGGTATTGGGGAGGAGGGACTCCTTGAGGAGATGAGTCTTGAGTTATTTTCTGAATTGCAGAATCTTGGCAGCAAGTCTGATGCTGTTGGGGAGGAGGTCCCATAGTCTTGAGGCATAGGCAGAGTAGGCTTATTTTCTAGTCTGCACATGCCCTGGCTTCTGGTGGTGCACTGTCTGACAGAGATGCTGAGTTTCTCTGCAAGGTACCTGGGTGACTTGTGGGCAACTACCTTACAGATGATGCAGCAAGACCTGAAGGTGATATGTGCATGCAGTGGAAGCCAGTGAATGTCGATGAGGGATGGGGTGATGTGTTTGTATCTGCATACATCCTTGGTGAGGCGTGCCACCATGTATAGGACACTTCTCAGGGGCACAAGGGAGGATGATGGGATGCCTTGGAGGAGTGCATTGGCCCCAGCCAGGTGGGATCAGCCCAGTGCTTGAATGGTGGATTTAAAGCTGTCCTGATGGAGGACAGGGTTGACATTCTGTGGGAGGGAGAGCTGATACCAAGCTGTCTGATTAGCTATGTGTGTCTTGAAGGAGAGGTGTTTTTCAATGTGGAATCCGAGGGACTTGGTGCAGGAGGTGAGCTCGGGTCTGAAGCCCTCAGAGTTCAGGGTTGATAGCCAGTTCTGTATGTCTGGGTGTTCGCTGTTGTTGGTGAGGAGAAGGAATTGGGTTGTGGAGGGGTTGAGCTTCAAGTTGAACTGGACATCCATGACTGGATCAGTGACAGGCAGGTTTTGTGTCACATATTTCCCCCTTTCTCACCTGACTTTGATGTTTGCTGGAATTCTTGGAAGGAGTCTTCTTGCATACGGATTGGGTTTTGTACAACCCCGAGCGAGCGTCTTCTGGTTCCAGCATGCGTTCAGCGTTCAAAGTCCAGGGTACTTGGAATCTCAGAGAAGTCCAGGAAACGAGGGAGGTGTACTCGGAGGCAGTACACGAGATCCGGGAATCAAGGCAGAATAAGGAGGAAGGAAGGTAGAGGGGGAATCAAGGGTCCGGGAACCAGGAAACAAGAGATTAGTTACAGCGAACTACGGAGCACACGTCTAGCCACTACAAGTGGTAGCGTTGAGACACGTGGGGTCGCAGGGGCATGGTCTCTTTATCGAATGTGCTACCTCCGACGTGGAGGCTGGTGGAGAGCGTTCCACGTTAGACGGCCATGTTGGAAGCCCTAAGGAGTGCAAGCCCCGTTGTGTCAGGGACCAGGAAGTCCAAACGGGATGCGTTCTATGGATCATGACAGCATGCCTCCTCCGAAAACCTGTCCCACCAGGTTTGCCCGGGTTTATGAGATGATACCTTCTGAGTAATCGGGGGGTATTCAGATTTCAGAATGGTTCCCAGGTGCGTTCACTAGGAGGATATCCTTTCCACTCAACCATGTATTGAAGTTGACCCTGTTTATACCTGGAGTCGCATATTCTCGATACTGCATATTCCAGTTGGTCGTCCACAACCACGGGGTTGGGTCTGAAGGACTTCCGAGAGGACTGGATGTAAGGTTTTAATAAGGAAGTGTGAAAAACTGGATGAATCTTCTTCCAGGAGTCTGGCAATTTGAGCCGGAAGGCCACTGGGTTTATGATTTCCTTTATGGAAAAGGGGCTATAGTACCGGGGAGCCAATTTGTTTGGTCGTAAATGTCGAGGCAGTAGTTTTGAGGACAGCCAGACCTTATCACTCACTGCATAAGAAGGTCCTGGTCTTCTCTCTTGGAGTCTGCATAATGCTTGGTGTGAGTTAGAGCCCTTTTTAAGTGTTCTTTGGCTTCGTTGTGTATGTTGATGAGAGTTTCAATCCAGGAGTCGACTGTTGGTATGGTGTGGGATGTGGGAGAATGGAAGGTAGAACCGAAGGGTGGAATCCTTGGCTGCAAAAAAAGGGGCTGGTCTTGACCGCCGAGTGATCAGAATTGTTGTAGGTGAATTCAGCCACAGGTATTAACAGTGACCAATCGTCCTGTACCTTGGTGGTGAAACAACAAAGATATTGCTCCAGGGTCTGGTTCACACGTTCGGTAGCTCCGTTAGTCTGTGGATGACAACCTGAAGAGAGGGCACGTTAGATTCCTAGTATACAGCATAACTGTTTCCAGAATTGAGAGATGTATTGAGGTCCTCTGTCTGATATGATCTTCGAAGGGAGTCCATGAAGTCGAAATATGTGTTCCAGGAAGATGCCAGCGAGTTCTGAAGAAGATGGTAACTTGTACAATGCTGTAAAATGAGCCACATGGGTGAATAAAACAATGGTGACCATGATAGTCGTGTAACCTCTGGAAGGTGGTAATTCCACAATAAAGTCCATAGCGATGAATTTCCAGGGCCTTGTCGGTAGCGTAGGTTGAAGTAGGAGACCTGCCGGACTCTTGTTATCATGCTTATTTTGATTGCAGACTGCACAGGCTTGAATGTACAGTTGAACGCCAATTTTCATTTTTGGCCACCAAAATTGTCTTTGTATTAGACAGAGGGTGTTGGTGATGCCACAATGTCCTTAGTGAAGGGTATCATGACAGAGGCTTATTATCCATTGTAGTTTCTGTGTGGGAATGACCAGGCCATTATCCTTGAACAGATACCCGTCCCTTGTTCTAAGATTCCATCGATTCTTCCCCGTAAAGTCCTTCCAGATCTCAGAGGACTGGGTTTGCATCCGAATGTCTTCCAGGAGGCTGATCGCTTGGGCTACAAAAATTGTGTGGGGAAACATCTTCGGGAAGGACCGATCTTCATGAGTTTCGTAGTCGGGACATCGGGAAAAGGCGTCAGCAATTATGTTCTGTGATCTGGGGACATGATGGATGTGGAACTGGTACTGGGCAAAGAAGAAGGCCCAACGAGCTTGACGACTATTCCTACATTCCAGAGATTGTAGAACTTGAAGATTTCGATGGTCCGTAGGGACCTGAACAGGATGTTTTGCTCCCAGAAGTAGATGACGCCATTCTGTGAAGGCTTGATGGATGGCTAACAACTCCTTTTCCAAGACGGAATAATGAGTCTCGCTGGGAGTCAGCGTTCGTGAAAGATAAGCAATGGGATGTTCTAAATTGTCCTCAAATTCCTGTTTTAGCAGTGCTCCTATGGCATAGTTAGAGGCATCTGTCTCCACTAGGAAAGGTTGATTAATATCAGGTTGAGCCAGGAGAGGGGCTTGTGTAAACTCTGCTTTCAATCGTTGGAATGCTTTATCTTGGGCTGATGTCCAGAGAAAGGGAGTATCTTTCTTCAACAATGTAATGATCGGTTGGACTATCTCAGAAAAGGAAGGTATGAATTTCCGGTAAAAGTTGGCAAGTCCCAGGAAGGATTGAATCTGTTTCACGGTAGTGGGAACAGGCCACGATAGTAAGGCTTTTACCTTTGAGTGGTCCATTCCAATTCCGTCTGGACTAAGGACAAATCCTAGATAGTTAATAGTAGATACATGAAAAAGGCATTTCTCGGGTTTAGCTAGGAGCTTGTGTTCACGTAGCCATTGTAAGACTGCCTTAACATGTTCTTCATGCCTTAGATGGTCCTTGAAGTATATCAAGATATCGTCCTGGTAAACTATGACGAAGAGGAACAGCATGTCGGAAAACACCCTGTCTGTGAAACGTTGGAAGACCGCTGGGGCATTAGCGAGCCCGAAGGGCATGACCAGGTATTCAAAGTGACCAAAGGGTGTTCTGAAGGCTGTTTTCCATTCGGCTCCTTCCCTAATACGGATCAGATGGTAGGCACCTAGGCACCCCTGAGATCCAATTTCGTGAAAACTACAGCTCCTCTCACCGTTTGCAGGATATCTGAGATTAAGGGCAATAGGTAGCGGTCCTTGAGGGTGCATTGATTTAACCCACGATAATCAAGACAAGGCCTAAACTCTTTAGTGTCTTTCTTGGGAACAAAAAACAACGAAGCCCCAGCTGGAGATTTGGATGGTCGTATGGTGCCATTTTCAAGGTTGGTATCCACGTATTCTCGGAGGGCCCTCTTTTCTGGTTCGGATAAAATGAACATCCTCCCGAATCACTGCTGAGGGTTCGGTATCAATAGCACAGTCTTCAGGTCTGTGAGGGGGTAGGTCCTGAACTATGGCAGTTGAAAACATGTCAGTGTAATCCTGATAGGCCCTAGGAACCTGGATGATATTTGAAACCATGAATGGGCCTTGCTGGTCTGTTGGCGTGCTTTCAGAAGATGTCGACGAGGAATCCAGGAATAGACAGTGAGACATGCAATACTCTGAACCAAGAAACAAGGATCCTGCTGCCCAGTTGATGTATGGGTTGTGCTTCTGTAACCAGGGCATACCCAGTACCATTGCGTACTGAGCTGATTTTATGATGTCAAATTTGATCACCTCTCAATGATGGTTTATCGAGAGCTGGATCTCTTTGGTCTGTAGGGTTATGGTTCCTGAAGAAAGAGGCCTTCAGTCAATAGCCTCCACAGGTTGCATGATGCCTTGAGTTTCACATGGAATGTGGTGGTTAAAGACCCAATCTTGATCTATGAATATCCCCATGGCTCCACAATCCACCAAAGGCAAAATGGGGTAGGTCTCATTCTTGGATGGCAACAGAAAGGCCTGTAATATCACCAGATTGTTCTGTGCAGGAGAGTTTAAGGATGGAATAGATGTGGAGCAAACATCTCTCTCCCGAAGCCTTGCTCCATCTAGGATAGGGAGCTGGCGTTTCCCGAACGCCGTGGAGGGGCTAGAGGACACTCTCTAACTAGATGTTTATCTGAGGCACAATACATACAAATCCCCCCGTGTGGATCCTTCGCATCCTTTCTTGCAGGGATATTGGTCCACGAAAATCCCCTAGTTGCATGGGTTCTGGGTCATTTACAGAGGCAGGAGTAGGGTCAGACTTCGAGGAGGTCTCTATGGGAATTTTCTGGAAGGGCATCTTGGTTTTCTTCTTCTCTGCCTTCCTTTCCTGGATACGAAAGTCTATCTGCATAGCGAGATCCATAAGGGCCTGGAATGAACCTGGGCGAGCCACTCTGGCTTGTTCATCTTTGATGTCTTCATTTAGCCCTCTTCGAAAAAGAATAAAGCATGCTTCTGAGGACCAATCTGCTTCTTTAGCCAATTGTTTAAAACGTGTTACATACGTAAGCATGTCCTGGGAACCTCGTTGGAAATCAAGTAGACGTTCCTGGGCACTATAGACCTGTTCTGGACGGTCAAACATTGTCTTAAGAGCCTGTATAAATCCATCGTAGTCATCCAGGAGGGCATCTCCAGATTGACTAAAGGTATGGCCCAGGTTAGTGCATTCCCGGAAAGGTGCAGAATTATAAAGCCCACCTTAGCCCTGGGGGTAGAAAAGTAGTAGGGCTTAAAGGTAAAGTGGACTAAACAGGAGTCAAGGAATCCAAGAAGGGATTTTGCAGACCCATCGTATTTATCAACAATGCCGCCCAGTAGTATGCTTTCCTTTGTAGTGGAATCACGGGACAAAACTAATTGTTTTAATGCGCCATTCTCCGCTTTCAGATTCTGCACCTCGGTCGTTAATTCTTGCATGCCGCGCATGGGATCCTGAACGGCCGCCTCCATGTCCGTTTCGACTTCGGTCATTTGGCGTCTCAATCTGTCACAGATGTCCCACTTTCTCACCTAACTTCGATGTTTGCTGGAATTCTTGGAAGGAGTCTTCTTGAGTACGGATCGGGTTTTGTACAACCCCGAGCGAGCGTCTTCTGGTTCCAGCTTGCGTTCAGCGTTCAACGTCCAGGGTACTTGGAATCTCCGAGAAGTCCAGGAAACGAGGGAGGTGTACTCGGAGGTGGTACACGAGATCCGGGAATCAAGGCAGAATAAGGAGAAAGGAAGGTAGAGGGGGAATCGAGGGTTTGGGAACCAGGAAACAAGAGATTAGTTACAGCGAACTATGGCGCGCACGTCGAGCCACTACAAGCGGTAGCATTGAGACGTGTGGGGCCGCAGGGGTGTGCCCTCCTGATAGAATGTGCTATGTCTGACGTGGAGGCTGGTGGAGAGCGTTCCACATTAGACGGCCATGTTGGAAGTACTAAGGAGTGCAAGCCCTATTGTGTCCGGGACCAGGAAGTCCAAAAGGGACGCGTTCTATGGATCATGACATTTTGAGCCTGTGGATGTCCTTGACAGAGTCGATCTTGAGGTAAAGCCGTGTTTCATCAGTGTATTGTTGGATGTGGAGGTTGTGTGTGGCTAGGAACGCTCCCAGTGGCTCCATGTTAGATTGAAGATCACTGTGGAGAGGAAGGAAACTATCTCAGGTACAATCCACTCCTCAGCTACATTAGAATCAATTCCTCTCTTGTTTAAGTTTTCAACTATACTGACATAACATTGCCATCCTATGATGAAATATGAGCCACAGGTAATGATGAAATAAACATCCTTAGAAAATTCCTGTAATATTCCATCCACACTATCCAAGGTATTATAGATGTTATTATAGATATTGTAATACATTGTGAGGGGTCAGTAATGCGAGGTGGACATTTTCTACCTAGTCTAAAGGTTAAGGGTATAACTCCTAACATATACAAACTGACCCTCACACTAAACAACAAAATATTCAAAGTAATTCATTAACTACATAAAATAGTAAACAACAATTAAGCAGTATTTGGATGTTCTTCAACTGTCCTGGGTAAATCCCATCCCCAGGATTGTCCAAAGTCAACTTCCCCAAATGTTCAAAAGAAAAAGTAAAGTCTTGAACCAGTTCTTGTAAGTTCCAAATAAAACAAAAGTGCATCACACAAAAATCTACTGGTAACAGTTTTTCAGTGTTCAGTTGAAATGAGCCCTTCCAATTCCAGCAAAGAAAATAGCACAAATGGTAACCCAGGATATCCTCTCTTCAAGATTGTTTTCAGTTCAAAATAATAGATTAACAACTGCTCCTTCCACAACTTCACAAGTGGTTATGACTTCTGCAGTGTATTTGATATAATTGTCAGGATGCGTCTTCTTGGGTTACTGCTTTCCTCTTGACAACCACTCCTTAGTTCCATAGCATGCCACTATTTCAACCAACTTCATTGTAACATCCACTGGCAGTATTATACACAACCACAGTGCTGGTATTTCTGCTTCAACATTGTACTTCAGAATGTTTAGTCTGTTAAAGACAAGACTATTCAACCTCTAGAAGTAGCCAAAACACTCTTCTTTCCTATGCTCCAAGAAAAGGGCAGCCTCTTCTGTCTGTCTTACTGTCACAAGTTTAACCTGCCTCTGCTTTAAGACTGACTTTCCCTCCTCACATTCAGCAGTGTCAGTTTACAGATTATTTGTTCAATCTTCTTACAAGCAGCCAGCTCCCTCCCCTAGCTTTATTCACACCTTCTTGGTTCCAGTAGCTACCCTGAAGCTGTAGTGCCACACTGTCAACTTCGGGTATCAAAGGCACACTTGAGGACTTGTAACAATTGTGAAAGTCAACATTATGGTTTTTGTGAATGTTTTATTAAGCATTCTCTCTTTAATTAGGGACACATGACCACTCCGGCAATGTTAATAGTTCAACAGTGGGAAATTAGATGATTTTCTTCTTACGCGAGCGCTACGACTTTCACAAGAAGTGTGCGAGATACATTTACATTGTTAGCAAGGGCCCTCTCAGAACTTGGGAAGTGAAATCTGCTGTCTCCGTGTCCCGGCCAGTGGCAGAGCCTGGGTGGGTCAGGGGGGCGGCTGCTCCCTGTGTCTTCCCCCGGTGCCCAGTGCATGCCCAGTGCACCCCTCAGCCTTTCACTCACCCCCCACCCCCGGAACCAAAATCTGCCTCCGATACTGGTCCTGGCAACCATTAGGTAATCACACTTCCTCATGAACTGTCAGCCTTGTGCTCTTTTACTTCTGCTACTATTGCCAGCCTTCCAGCTCCTGCTCCAGCTCCTTCTGTCTTCCCTCTCCTGCTGCAGCCTTTTATGCCTCATAGTGGGGAAATTGGTTTCAGGTGCAAACCATTAATGCCAATTGCCTGACCCTTGCAAAGGCTGTTAGGTCAAATTGCCTGTCTTCTACATCTACATGCTTCTTCAGCACTCTTCTTCATCTCAGTCCCTATGGGATTCTGGGACATTTAGTTTACTTTCTCAAAGTCAGGTTTTACTACTCCTTGTGTATTTGTAAGGGTCAATTTAATTCCCTTGGTAATTTTAACAATGGGGCTGTAGCACTTTGCTAATCCTTGTAGTGTACCCTTGGTATTGAGGAAGACATTTGCTTTTAGGGTCCAAAAGGATTATTTCTTTTAGTATAATAGGTTTGGGTGTTACAACCTTAGGTTTCACCACCTTAGATTTAACAGGCGGTTCACAGATATTAAAAAGACAATAAGCCATAACCACTACTTGCATAGTGGTAAGAATATCCCTGTCAGAGGAAAAATACACTATCTCATCCCACGGAATCTCATCACTACCATGAGCCCTTTCTCCACCCAGGTGATCCTGCATCAGTACACCAAAGCCAGGGTTGGGATACGGAAGCCTATGCCTTCATTGGCCACCTGGGAGGAGACTTTAAGCAGGGTTTCAGTGAGGGATCTACAGGATTATTCACAGCATACTCCTATCCTCTGATCTAGCAAAAATAATGTAAGCATTTGAACATTGTCAGAAGAGTTTTAATCAAATGTTACTACAACTTTTAATGTGGTTGAATTCCATTATATAAGGCCACCTTCCGGTCCCATCGTTTGGCAACTGTGGCAGTGACAGATGTAAAATAGTCAAGTTCCTCTGGCTGATATGCTTAAACTATAGACCATCCCCATAGAGCATCGGCATCAGATTAGGGAAGAAGAAGATTTCAAAGCTCCTGGTCTGGCCAAAGGCATACACCAGTCATTAGAAACAAATAACAGAATCAACACATACACATACATAGTTGATCCTAAGGTATTCCCTAGAGCCACAATTCGGAACCCATGATGCAGATCCTGATTGTCTGCTTTTTTTCCTCTTTTGGAAGGCAATGTGACAAAATGCAAGCAGTGGACTACACTGCAGCATATGAGAGGCAAAGGTCTCACTTGCAAAAAAGAAATGTACTTAGATATGTCCTCTCCTAATATTGAAGAAGAGGGCATTTCTGGGACACAGAGCAGTTCAGGAGCTTGCCTCACCAACTCTGCAACCCTGCCTCTACACGCCCATGATTGTGAAAATAACAACACTCTCGAAGGTCACCATCTGTTAATAGTGAGCATAGATGAAGCAAGTCTAAGCCTGTCCTATTCCACAGGACCAGCGAGTATTCAGTCAAAAGCATAGGCTCATATTTGGAAAGACTTAGACAACTTTGTACTGAAGAGAGAGCCAACAGAATACATTTTCATATCAATAGGAACAGCAGAAGAAATGCTTAGACAGTGTCTGAAAGAAAATAAATATGATGAGCCTTTGCTTCATTTGTACAGTCGACTAGAGCAGCAGCCTACACTAAACAGTATGACAATCAAATATATAGCGAGCATTGCTTACAGCTTGACCTCTGATTTTTTTGTTAGCAAGGCTAAGGTTATCATCAGAGACAGAAGGAAAAGTCTGTCAGCAAAAAAGTTGGCAATCCTGATAATGCTGAATATGAACCCTCTCTTTCAAACCCACACATAAACTATTCCTGATAATGGGGTTCAGGAGGCTGTACTTCCGGGAGAATTTGAATATGTTCCTGCTCGTCGTGCTGCTAATTCAGCTGATGATGATGCTTGATTCTCCTACAATAGTCTGTACCAAAGAGACCTGGGTGCAGCACACACAGTTTAAAACATATATTAATGAAATAGGGATGTATAAGTTAGTTAGCTCCTTCCACAAAAATTATACTTCCATTATGCACATGAAATTTTTAGGAAATGTGTGATTAGTCCATAGAAATACTTTAAGAATTCATCCCTCAGAATGACTAAATGCATCACATCACAACAACAAAAGAACACAAACTAACTGGGATCAATGTCTATCTTCCTACACCAGGACATGTGTAAGATTTTCATGTATTCTTCACAAAATATTATGTTTTACAAATTTGTATCATTTACCACTGTATTTTTTCAACAGTGCATTCTGGTCTATGGGTAATTGGATTTACAGGTAACATTAAGTACCTCCTTCCTTCATGTACAGATCCATATTTCAAAGTAAAAGAGGCAATATCCCATCATTTTATTGTTAAGGTATTATTAGGGCATTTATTGAGACTGGACCTAGCTTTGGGAACCAATAGAGACCTTTACAAGACATGGGGGAAGGTTGCAATGAGGGAAACAGAGAAAAAAGGGAGTCATGAGCTAACAATGGGGAGTTTAGGTGGGGACCTAGGTGTTAGGAAGGAACTAATCCTTGTAGAGGAGGGTCTTGTCTCTTTCCTGAAATTCAGATGTAAGGAGGCGAGTCTGGTGTTGATTGCGAGGAGGTTCCAGAGGCTGTGGGCATAGAAAAAGAAGGACTTCTGGTTAAACACCTAGCAAAACACAATAGAAACAGGGAGTGCACTAGGCCTTATATAGAGTGTCACATTCCCTTAACAATATTTAAGGGCTATGATTGACTGAACTCAAATTAACTCATTCTAAGAGGGGTCTGATTGGCTTAAAAAACTTAACGAATTAACCTTTGATTTGACCCAATATGCAAGGCTTGTAATTGGATGATGAATCTTCCCACAAGACCTGAAAGTCCACTGACTTTTACCTTGGTTGTGTCAGTGTCCAAAAATAAACCCCATCCCAGTCTCATGGTATTGAATCATATTGTCCAAGGTGCCCATTGAATTTTGGTGTTGTACGCCTGTTGACCTTATTGCAGTTATGGATGTTGTATCGGATATACCCCAATCCGAGTCCAGAGACCTACAAGTCTGCAGACCTGAATAACCTAAAGTGGGAGGAGAGAGTAAAACATACATGTGCAAGTCAGTTGTTCTCAACCAGAAGAGATTTAAGAATGGGAGACAGGCCTGTATAAACTTGCGGTCTCCAATCCTTAAAACACACTGCATGCTTACACGGCAAAGTGAAATAGAATATGGTATACTAATGACCATAATTTATGACTGGATAGGTTGGTGCCCTGATTTTAACAGAGGGACGAGGACAACCATTTTGAACCAATTGCTCAAAAATAAAATAGGGAAATGGGACTGGGCTAATAATTACACACACCTATCGACACTCACTAATTATAAGTATGTTGCTAATGTTACACACTCCTATCTGCAAACTCAACATTACCAGGGGCAATCCTCATGTCCGGCAATGCACGCTAGAACTAAGGTTCCTGAAGCAAACAACACATGTTGGATATGTAAGATAATCCAATCTTAGTCAGTGCAAAAGGCTAGGCACGGCCTACATGACAACCTTGGGTGGGATGGTCCACAATTATGATGCAATAAAACATAACGACTTTTAGAATTACTGTGTAAACTCTGAATCTGAAAGGGTTAACATTGTGTTTTTTTGTACTTGGGGCTTTGTGGAGAAATGTCTCACTGAAGCAAATAATCTAAAGCACGTTGAAAACCCATGAACCTATATGATTAGTATTGTACCTTGAGGCTTTGCCTGGGACTGCTGCGTGCTTGACTATGTCCCAGACCCGCGCTCGGTTGCCTCACGCATGTTTTAATATTGATTTATTTTTTGTTAGAGACCATGTAATAGTGATCTCATAAGTTTTATTTTTGCTATGATGGTAGAGAGGCGAGATTGTCTCTACCTTTGTGAGGTTTAACTGCGGGGGCCTTGAGCAGAGCCCTGGTGGGTGGCTGCATGGTGGATTTGCTTTGCACTGTATCGCCCCTTGGGCGAAGCAGGCTTGGGGTAATGGTCAAATGAGGACATATTTTCTATCTATATTGTATGCTATTGGTATTCCTACGATTTATCCTTATACCATTAGGTATATTCGTTTTGTAATTCTCCTTTTATCACATTGATTGAATGCAATGTGTTTTAATGTTTTAATGTGTGTATCTACATGTATTTGTATGTTATAAGTATAACACAGTATTTTAATATTTGCGATTGTAAAGGTTCTTCTGAACTGTACACAAATAAATAAAGTAAAAACACACTAGGAAGATGAAGATGGTACAGCCAACCACTGGCCCATACTTCTCCCACAGCATAGTGAGCACTGGCAAGGAGATGGGTTACAACCCTATAAAAGAGCTAGGATCCAGTCAGTTGAGTAGGTATTTCAAGAGAAAAGAACAGGGTTTGGCGCAGGAGTTGGAGTTGGGGAGTAGAGTTTGGAAAAGACTGGGGAGCATGAAGAATGAACAAATGAGGTTTGAAACAGAGAAAAGGATGTATTGAGAGACCACAAGGAGAGAAAGGGGTGACACAAGGAGAGATGAGAGATAATAAGAAGAGTTTGCTGAGAGTATGGAAGAGTCCCTTGGTGATAGTGAGGTACCGAGGAGAATGCTGGTGATAGAAAGAAGTAGTTAAGTGATAGTGAGGATGAAGTTGGAGAGAGTAAGAAGGTGGTTGAAAGTACCGACATGCATTGGTGTTATAGAAAAGGTGGTGGGCTTCTGTGAGGACATCATTTTTAGTTACAGGAACACTCATGATAATAATGATGAGATTGGATAAGTTAATCAGGAGCAGGGTGATGACACTTCAGGGGAGGTTGGTGGAAACAGTAAGGAGGAGTAGAAAGTATCAGGAGGTTGGTGGAAGGCATCAGAAGGTTGGATGGTATGGGAAGCAGTAGGTGGTAGAATGTCAGGTGATTGGTGACTGTAAGCGTGCGTTAAAATGGAAAGTGGTGCCGAACTTTGTCAAATAAGGGGAAGCCAAATATTGTCAATGAAAGCTTGGAAAGGATGTTGGAGATGAGAGAGGATGAAGGAAGGGGTAGGGGGAAATACGGAGAACACCAATAGTTGAGGAAAGTAAAGTTCAATGTATTTCAGTGGGGTCGTAGGAGAAAGTTCAGGAGGAAGTTCAGGAAGATGAAATGAAGGAATAGATAGAGAGAGAGATAGAGACAGCGACAGAGAGAAAGAAAGATGCAGTCAGATCTGAAAGGATTCAGGGCTCCCAGTTTGCCCTAGGCTGTTGTTAGAGGTGGGATAAGGAATGAGCACATGACAGGGAGCTTATCACAGAGTCAAAGAGGTGAAGAAGCGGAGGCCACAGTGCTGATAGAAAGCAGTAGACATGTCCAACATGCAGACTCTAGGAAGAGGAATGGATTTTTATATGATACTGCCAACTTTCAGATGACCAGAGTCCCCAAATAATACATAAGGGAGAGATGGAAACTCTTCTGAAGCAGAAACTGTGGCTTTACCTCTCCATCTTTGAGGGGACTCAACCTGCAGGTCTGGTTCCTGAATTTGGGAACCTCAAAATATATGCAATAAAAAAATAAGAGAAATCAGATCAAAGACTTAGCAAAGATCTTTTGCGGAAAACGTTATTTGCCCTGAGGAACCATTTTACTTGAGTTAAAACTCACCATGACACCACGCAAATCCTGGAGAGATTTGACACCCTAACCAGTTTTGTTGATGAAGTCCTTTTGTCATTTTTCGCAAACCTTTTTTTACACATTCTAATAAATACTTTCAAACTAAAGAAGTTTGGTCTGGCTGCTGGCTGACCTATTAGTTTCATCCCACATTGTGACAGTACTCAGTGATGTTGGCCACTAATGGAAATGAGGTGGCAATAACTTCACAAATGTAATGTATAGAAGAAGAGTCCAGCATGCACCACTACTGCAGCTAAGTAGCCCACATAACATAAGCCTTACATCACTCATACATCTTGGCAATACTCACCTGTACAATCTGGCACTGCTCTAATGACTCCAGTGAGCCAGATAACATAATGCAAGGAAAGTGTTCAAGATGGTGCACATACATTTTTATTACAAAAGAAAAGAAGAAAAGCTGATATGTCAAAGAAACACAAACGTGAAGTCAAAAGGAACACATTATTTTGCTGCTGCCAAGTGTGAGAATCCAGAAGGTGTCTCAACCCTAGTCCCCGTGGATTTCTCCCTTAGGTGGCCAGGGCACGGCCATCACCTTTGGATCCAGACCCTGGGGGTGGACCAGTGCAGGAGGATCACCTGGGCGAAGCGTCTTCAGGAGTGGGAGTGGGACACCGGATGGCGAGATATGGCATCCCTTCCCCTGCAACACCTTTACCCCATCCTACCAGGTAGGATATGTAGGAACCTTATCCCCTTTACCTTCTCCAGCACTCTCACACGGACAGCCCACTCTTGGAGAAAACAGACTCACACCTGAGCAGTGTATCTGACATTTCCCGCTACTGTGCGAGGTCAGGCATTACTGACAATCACTCACACCTGACTTCCATTAGACTTCCCCACACGAATAAAAGGCAGAGCATGAGAGCATACTCTGAGTGAGGCAAAGCACATGAAGGTACAGCAGTTTCAAGTTTGCAGCTGAACGAGGGAAGAAAGACGATAAACCCTGAAGGATTCATAAGAAGGGAAACCCCCCTGACCTTTCCGGGCAGCCACTGTTACTTTCAAGAAACTTCAAAGCAGAAAGCATGAGGCCAGGAATCCAGATGAAATATCCTGCATTGTGTGTTGGAGATACCGAAGGCCCTTCCGCATATATGACCAAGGCAGGCAGGAGCAGCAGCTGTGGCATCGTCCTTGGCTCCAAGATCAAAGAAGTGCCCGAAAAAGCAACTTAGCCAGTGAGTTGGTGTGACCGATGCAAGACCGGTCTGTGTTGAAGTCAAGGTTGCAAGCAGCAACATTGTATAATGAGTGCTGGAATGAATATTGTTAAATGCGTGTATTGAAAGACGCGAGTGAAGCTAAACTGCTGATGAATGTTTGAACTGGAGAAGGAAAGATATGATACAGTTGACAGAGTGGTCCGGCACCGTGGATGTGCTCAATCAAAAGTATCTGTAAGGTATCCTGCCAAGAGAAACAAAAGTAGAAGATTGATGAGAATAATTGTGTGAAGTTAATCGAAGTGGTCCTGCAACAGTTTAAGCTAAACCCATTGCACATTTGAAAGTCTTCAATTTTGATATCAAGAGGATCCAAGCCCCAACAAGGGAATTCCATATCACGAGCATCTGAGCCCAAACTAAGGACATCCATATAAAGGCAATCTGAGCCCGAATGAGGGAGATCCATAGTCCGAGCTAGAATGAGGGAGACTGAGTGTGAATATTGTGATAAATAGGGTGTCAACATTGAAGGTGAGAACTTGTGTGTGGGAAAATCCTAATAGGTATGGAACTTTAAAACGTTATTTGTTATGACAGACCCTCTGCAGTAAGAGACTGTTATTGGAAAGAATCTTTGGCAGAAGGCTCTGATGTCTGTGCTTTGAACTGTATCCTTGTGGTCACGAAGCCAGAATGTGTGCGAAGCTCGGACGTGCCACCTTGCCCCGTGCTGAAAGCACGCGGAAGAGATGCCAACTGCTCAACCATTCTGACATATTATTTCTTGAACACTTTTCCTTTGCATACATCATTGTCCCACACTCTTTTGTATTTAGAAGTACGAATTGGCAATAGGTTTATTAGTATAGGCCCTTTTATTTGACAGAGACTTGACTAGAACTGTGTTATTATCATTTGATGGTCGTAGCTTGCGCCCATCCCTAGCTTTAGGTTTAGATAGGCATTCAACCAACTCATTTGAAGTTCATAAACACCCTTGAACTGTGATCACTTGTGTCTGTCTTCACATTTTGATACCACGCCTTCCTTACCAGTCTCAATAAACAACATCTAAAAACATGACAAATGAATCAAATGGATGATAGTCTAGTGGCTCCAGTGAGCCACCCAACATAATGGGCCTCATTGCGAGATTCGCAGTAATGAAAAAACAATGCCGGTAAGGGAATACCGGCACCGCATACCGCTCCGGGCCATTTCGAGTCGACAACCCAGTATCAGCGCCACCACTGATATCGTGCTTCTCCGTACCGGCATGCGCGCGGGCACACGGCCCTTTGGGCCATCAAAACTGGGATGTCGCTAACAGGAGGCCATCACAAGTCGCGTCAACATGCACCTACCGGCATCTCAAAGGCGGTAATAAGGGATACCGCGGGTTCACCGGAATCGCGGATCACCCGCTAATAGCTATGTGCACTGGGTGTGGTGGTACATGGACACACAATAAGCAATGTCCAGTCATGTGATTTTTTTTGTACACAATGGGGTGTATTAAACATGTGATATATGCAAAGTACATTTTCCCTCCAACTCCACCACACACCCCCTCCCCCAACCCCCTCCACCCACACAACCCCACACAACCCCTCACCCTCCCCCCTCCCCAACACACCCCCACACAGCCATCTCTCCCTCCACCCACAACTCCCCCACACATGGTGTGCAATAGTCATTGGGCCTCATTACGACCCAGGCGGTAAGTTACCGCCTGGGCCGTGACTTTACCACCATGGCGTAAACTACGTTTACGCCATGGTGGTAGGCGGACTTACCGCCCCATTCCAACCTTGGCGGGGCGGTAAATCCCCATTTTCCCATTTACCCTTCCCCATTCCCATTTTTGCCCCATAGGGCATAATGGGAGTGGGGAAGGCGTTAATTACGCCACCGTAAATTACGGTGGCGTAATTAACTCCATGGTCCCTTAGCGCCATGGATTTTAACACCTGCTAAAAGCAGGTGTTAAGTCCGCCATGGCGCTAAGGGACCTCGTACTCAGGCGGTAAGGGTCGGCGCTGTTTACGCCGCCGTAAAACCCTTACCGCCTGAGTTGTAATGAGGCCCATTGTATGCAACATGAGTCTAAATTAGTCTGCACATGCAGGCTGCCCCTGCTATTGGCGGCCTCTGTCGGCCTCCCGGCTGCATGTCAGAGAGCTGAGTGGTGCGTGAAGACCTACGCAGGGGGCTTGTCTGGGTGGAGCTAGACGATGATGCAATGCCCGCATGCTCCAATGTCGGGGCAGGATGCTGAGCCTCCAAGGCCTGGGCAATCCTGGCCAGGACCTGCCTCCCCACTGACAGCTCCTCATAAATGTGCCTGGTGCTTGACTCCGTGGCCCCTGTCATGGCCGCAGTGTTTTCACGGGCCTCCTGACTTGTCAGTACACCATCTGAAACATACTGCTTCACGAGCCCTGTGAGCTCCTGCTTGCGCCCCTCCATTTGTGCCATGTGCCACTCTCCATCCTGGATGCCTGTTGAGGTGATTGGGACATCTGCCGAGGGGCCTAAAGCAGCTGTGTCATCTGTGGGGCTCCAGGCCTCTTGTATTGCCTCTCCTCCTGAATGGTCGAGTGGGGTGCTATTGGGGGTGCTCAGTGGGGTGTGCTGGGGTGTTTTCCCGGGGCTGGGTGTGCGTACCACATCAGGACAGGTTGTCGTCCTCAAGAAGACATACCTCAGCCTGGCACTGTCCTTCATCACCACTCTGGGGCGCAGTGGCAGCTGCCTCCCCTACGGAGCTGTTTGCAGAAGACAGGGTCCCATCTGCGACTGCCTCAGGATCAGTGGATTCCACCAGTTTAGCTTCTGTTGGCTTTGCAGCAGTTCTTTGCTGCCCCTGTGCCTTGGCATCCTGTGTTGGCATTGCCTTGGGTGGCTGTTGTTGCTTGCCTGGGCCCTTAGATGTGGATGGCCTGGTGCCGTCATCCCTGCCCCTGGCCTTTTTGGATGGTGTCCTGGCCTGTGCAGCTGTGTCCTCAGCATTGCTGTCGAAATCTGTGCCCGTGGGGGACCGAGAGAGGCATGGCATCAGTGATGGTTGTACATGCATACATTGATATTAGTGCAGTTGTACGCATGTGATGATTTGCTGTCTTGGAGTTGTGACATACAGGTTGCTTGCTACATAGGGGGGCTATTCAGGCATACGTCAGGTTCACACATGTGTAAGGTGGTGTATGCTGTGTGACATGCCTTTGTGTTGTGGACTGCGTGCAGTGTGACACATGCCGTTTAGCTGTTTGTGGGGTGTGTCTCAGGTATGGCATTTTCATGCAGCATCTAGGCAGAGATGTGTCCATGTGTGTGTGATGGCCCATGCATTGGTTTATGTCACTGTCACATTTGTGGCCCATCATCATGCTTTGGATTCCAGTGGTTTGTGTGGACACTCACCTCCAACTGCCAATGACGGGACTCCATGCTCCATGTCTCCCACTCCCCAATGGCCTCCATGCCAATCGTACTGGCACATGTTTCCTCCCATCGGGTGAGCTTTATGGGGGAGTTGGACCCACCGCCTGTAGCCAGACACTGGCTCCGATTGGCCGGTAGAATATTGCGCACACGGAGGCGCAGGTCATCCCACCTTTTTATAATGTCTTTGACGGTGCAGGGGTGGTACTGACCACACTGGCCTTTTGGGCCACTTCCTCCCATGTTTCTTTTTTATCAAGGTGGGATCCTAAGGTCTGCTGCGAAGACCACATCTCCATTCTGGGCCAGAGTATCTGCCAGCATATTTAACTCATCCTCCGTGAAGCGCACCTTTTGCTGACGGGAGGCACCTTTTTTGATGGCCTTAGGCATTGTGCTGGAGATGTAGCTGGTGGTGTGTGGATCCAGGTCCTGTGTCTGAAGGATTGCAATGGATTGTGTTTTTCAAGATGGCCACCATTGCATTTCCTTTCCCTCGCAATGACATTACTTCCGGTTCTGGTATTGCCAGGCCCGGTATTGCCGGACCCGTTATTGCTGGTGCCTGTTATTTAGGGGTGGACGAAGGCAGAGGAGGTGTCAGCGCTTTGCATGATGCCACTAATGAGGGTTTTAGGGTCATTAATGGCATGCCGGTACAGACGATACCAGCATGCCACTACACGCGTGCACACAATCTCATAATGGGCCGCTGTTAGCGGCGTCAGTGCTACCCGGACGCGGTATTGCCTCCATGCCGGTAAGGTTTGGTTTTTACCACGAATCTCGTAATGAGGCCCAGACTCACCTAATGTTTTTTTTTTCTTTTCTCCAATGTTTAAAAAGTTGGAGTAGGGCCATGTAATAGAGTTCTCTATGTTGTGGAGATTTAAATGATAACTTTATATAATTAATTAGACTGGCTTTGGTGAGTTTCACAAGACTTCCTTCACAAGTTGAGAGTGAATAGTTGCCAGTTGTGTCATTTGGTGTGACATTGTTTTTGTAGTTGTAGTGTTGGGCAATGTGGTACAAACTTTTTTTTTTCCAAAGTAGTACTTCTGTTTGGGTAGTAAGTGTCAATTCAATTCTTTTTTACATTTTCCTGATTGTTGGGATCATTTGTAGCTAAGTTTTCTATCTCTTTGTAGGATTTTAGTACTCTTTTTCAGGATGAAGCTGGCCCAAGGTTCAACCAGACAATGTGTTCAGATTTGCCATATAAGGCTGTACCTGTTAAAATGTCTGCAGCTTCATATCCTCCGCATTCTCTATGGGAGAGCATTTGTATACCAAAGCTGAACAATTTTTGTGTTAGTATTTTGTCAGATGATATGGCATCCCAGAGGTTAGCTCTGTTTTCTCAGCTTTGGTGAGAAATGCCGTGACATATCTTGTAACTGCAGTGTAATTAACTGCAATCCACAAATATCTCTCTTTTGTGTGTGCCTAAGTACAAAAGAGGCTATGGAATTCTCTGCCCGTGCATTTAAGAAATAATGATGACTTTGCATCATTTAGAAAGGAGCTCAAGACCTTTCTTTTTACATAGGGGTTCCCTTGCTTCTGGTATCTCTGTTCAACTTGTTTCCTCTGTCTTAGCGCCATGATGCCTTTGGCGAAAGCGTGCACTAGAAGAAACAAATTGATTGATTGATTGAATGTTTGTATTTTTATGTTTGCATTATACAAGAGGGCAATGATTGCATTGTAATCATTGATGTACTTGGATGCTTCGTCCCTTTTAATGTTGTATGCATTTTTAGGGGATTTGCATTTTAAACTGTATCTAACAGAAGATATCAAGTTATTTATTTGTCCTTTTTGAAAACTGGTCTTTGGAAGCCAAAAAGACATGTGGTATAGTATTTGCATTTGTTTTTATATCTACATCGGCAGTATTTGCCACACTTATGTTTTTTGAAATGTAAGACTTGTGTATGTAAGTCACTATCTGTGGGTTTTGAAGGGATGTTACAGATAAAGCATATGGATACATGGTGCTCCTCTGGATTAATATTCTTTTGTCCAAAAGAAGTGTCACACTTCTCTGAGTGGAGGGGCAGTTTTATTGCAGATGAAGTGCAGCATGGAAATAAAGCAGTGATGAAAGTACCTTGAAACATTGACAGGGTCATGAGAACAGAGTTCGACTGATGTTTTTATATCTATTCCATCTTTATTTTGGTTTGCAGTGCGTAAGAAGTCACGTAAGTCATCCCATGCGTACTCTGCACAACTTAAAGGAACAATCCATGTGGGTGGGTCTAAGTTCCTTAGCATACAATGTACATCAGAGAGACATCAAAACCACTATTCCTTTGTACCACGCATGTTTGCCAAGAGATTTGTGATACTTGACTGCAAAACTTCATCTTTGTCTTATTTTATGAAGCAGTTGGTTAGTGGATATGTTAAAAAGGTTAGAGCCTGTTTATAATGGGCCTCATTACGACCCAGGCGGTAAGTTACCGCCTGGGCCGTGACTTTACCACCATGGCGTAAACTATGTTTACGCCATGGTGGTTGGCGGACTTACCGCCCCATTCCGACCTTGGCGGGGCGGTAAGTCCCCAATCCCCATTTACCCTTCCCCATTCCCATTTTTGCCCCATAGGGCATAATGGGAGTGGGGAAGGCGTTAATTACGCCACCGTAAATTACGGTGGCGTAATTAACTCCATGGTCCCTTAGCGCCATGGATTTTAACACCTGCTAAAAGCAGGTGTTAAGTCCGCCATGGCGCTAAGGGACCTCGTACTCAGGCGGTAAGGGTCGGCGCTGTTTATGCCGCCGTAAAACCCTTACCGCCTGGGTCGTAATGAGGCCCAATGTATGTGTAAATCCATAACATAGAGTTGCTAGCTCACTTTCGAAGAGGTGGTGGAAAATGTATTCAACATCTTGTTGAATCTTAGGGCCTTCAGAATACATTCTTAAAGAGCGATATTCTGATGCACTAATTTGCATGGACCTTTCATCATATCTTACTCCTTTTCCTGTATGAAAGAGTGGAGGATGAGAACTTGCTTCTACACTTTTTCCCCCATATCGTCATTGGGGATCCTTTGGCATGATGCATTTGATATGATTCTAATGCATCGTCAATGGTGTCTTTGGAGTGTAGTGTGTGAATTGTATCTTGGTCTAAAATGTTGCTGCAGTAACAGGATCTACACATTCAAATTGGGCAGTTGCTGGTGAGTCTTGAAAAATGTTGGTGGTTTCAATTAAGTTTTGCTCTATGTTTATATCTTTGTAGTATTCATTGTTTTCTTTTAGATATTGAAGGGCTTTTCTAACTGTGTTTAAGTCTTTTCCCTGCACACCACTATATAGTATAATGAAAGATTGATCTATTGGTCGTTGTACTCCAAAAATTGTATATTTTCTTTTTGATCTAATGGCAAATATACTACTGTGCCACAGATGCTCTTTAGTAACTCGGATGGTGGTAATTTGACTGATTTTGGTTGATGGCATATTATAGCTTGAAATTAGTGCACTGTTTGTATATAAAGTTATTAGTGATAGCACATGATGGCATTTGGTTATTGTTAACATTTGTGTTGCAGTACATGCACGCTGTTTAGGGGGTCAGTTATTTTGTGTTTAGTTTCTGCTGTTAGATATAAAGCTAATTGGAACCATTGGGATTTTTCATTGTTTTCTATTTTGTGGGCTAGAGCTACTATTTGTGTGCTCTTTTTATAAAACGTTCTGCGACAACAGACACGTATTTTGTCTGGTATTTCCGCAGATGCGTTTTGAAAGTTAGCTATTTCTTTTTGTAGGTCTTCATTAGGACGTTGGTATTTAAGAGGTTTTTCAGTAATGTGTTCTGAAGGTATAGAATTTTCTAAGCCAACTTCAGTTCCAAAGTATTTATGTTGGATGTGCTCTATTTCTTAGTTATTCACAGTTATTGTCTATGGCATTTGTTTTGTGTTGTTCTTGGTTATAAGCTTCTTCATTGAAATATGGTTCTGTACTGCTTGTGTGAATCCAGACACCATTCAGAAGTTTGAAAAGTTTTGTACACTGCGCATGTTTACAAGTAGATTTTGTAATTTATTGATTAAGTTAGTGTTTTTATTCTAATTAAAATCAATACAAACAATGTTTTCTTTAGTTCAAAAGCACTGTCAATTAGACCATGCAGGATTAATCTCCTGTGGTAGCTTTTAAGGGTAGACCACGACTTTCTATCTGCTTTTTATAAGATTGTGAAGAACTCAACCATGGAAAATGTTCTGTAACATTATTATTTTGGATTGCTTTACTGTGACTACATTAACACTGGTAGATAGAGGATTAGGTTTGTTAATAGGTCTGCTTTTCTTTGTATATATTTTTTGATTTCGTTTTTGCAAGAGTGGCCTTAGCTTTTATAGTTGTGGCTGGTTTAGTTCTGTTGAGTGATGTTATTAGCTCTTTTATTTTAATGTTTTCTATACATTGTTTCAGAGGTGGATGACTATATGGTGTAGTATTCTTATCTGCTCTATTTTTTCTTTCTTTTCTACAGAGTTGCTTTTTAGTTGGAATGTTGTCTTGTCTGTTGCGAAAAGAGAAAGTTTGCATTGGAAAGTTGTGCAATTGATATGCATGTATGGTGCATGGGTTTGTAGGTGTGATTGTAGAGATGAATAGAGTGCTGTTTGATTGTGAGGTGGTATATTAGATGTTGTTGGGAAAGTTGTGAGACTAAGAGTCTGCAGAGGTGTGATGGTGTTGGGTTATTGAGTAAGGGAGTGGTGGTGTGATGGAATATGTACTATGATTGTGCTGTTTTGAGCAACAGAGTGGGTGTTGCAATGGTGGTGTGTATATGGGAATAGTAAGAGTGTACATGGTGGAATATAATGGGCTAGAGTGAAAGAAATGTTGGTTTGAAAAGAGTAGTCTAGGGTAAAATATAGTGGAACTGTGATGCTGTAATTACATATATATATACATGGTACATTAATGTACTTACTTTGTTGGATGCGAAGGGTATTAATTTTTCAGTTGTCTTCGGTAATGTGCTTATTTCCTGTAATTGTAAAAGAAATTTAGTGCAGATATGTGGTAATAGCAAAGTACTTTTAGTAAGAAAGGTTGCTATGTATGAAGGAGGGAGGAGGGGTGGTGAAATATAGTTAATAATATTGGTGGACGGTTTAAAGGTGTTGCTATTATGAGCATTTTCATGAAAGTTAAGAAATGTGTATGTGAATTTGTAGGAGCGCTGTAACGTTTTGTAAAAGAGAAGAAAGGATGATGGAAAAGATTTGTAGTACACTTTTAAACGGCAGTTGGTGTGTGGAAGTTTAATATGTTAGGAGTATATGCATACTTGCCAACATAATGCATTCTAATGTGTAGGTGTTTATGTAGTCCTAGATTTTTTTGTTTGCATTCTGGGACTTATAGTTCCACTTTTCCCATTGTGAAAGTTGGAGTACAAGTCACAGAATATGTAGAAAAAAGTATGACTGCATGAGCAGCTGAAGATTTTAATGGGTTATGTTAGGAAGTATACATGTGCTTTCAATATATTAAACTGGCACATACTGAGTGCAAATTACAAATGGTGTACAGATCTATTTTATCTGCGTTTACTTTCTTTAATGAAGAAGTGACACAGTGCTGCTGTAAATGCAGATATGCATTTTTGAAGTTTCTTCAAAATGCTTTGTCGAAAAATATGCTGAAAAGTACAGCATTGTATATGTTTATTTGATATACATGTCACAGTTTTGAATCTTGACATTAAGTTGTTACAGAATGCAATGAAAAATGTTAATATGCACCTATAGATTGGATTGTGTGATGTTGGGATGTTATCAAGTGCTGCCAACATATAAAAATGGCAGACAATAAGTGCCACTTAAAAATGGCCTAACAGTCTATTTTATCTGTGTTTTCCTTTATTTTATGAAGCAGTGCTGCTATACATTCACATATGCTTCTTTTTACTTTCATCACAATTATTGTAAATAGAAACATTTTGAAGTGAAGAGCATTGTAATTGTTTGCTGCTTCAGGTGAACAGGTGAAAATGCTGCAATACATGGCATTTGCTATAGTGGTTAAACAAGAGAATATGCTTATTGAAAAGCTTATAACAGGGTAAGTAGCAGGAACCCTCTAAAATATATTTGTGAAAGAGTTGAAGAAAACATTATTTTTAAATATAAGCATACCTGTACTATGTTTTGTTACATGCAGATCTTGTTGAATCTGGAAATAGAAATATTGGACAGTTGCAGAGTAGTTTTTGATGCAGATGCCTTTCATTAACAGGAGATATGTGTTCTGAGAGTTAAAGTGTACATCTGAAGTGTTGAAGTGAGATAACAAGGTTAGGTGTAGAGGTTTTGGATGTGATTGCAGTATAGATGTGTGACTCCTTGAAAGAAGCCAATGAGGGAGTGTTGATAACATGAAAGTGGAATGGGTAGAAGGGCTGCCCCTGTGCTATGGGGTTCGCGGACACTGTGATAGTCGGCAGTTGTTATGCACCACATCCAGGTCTTTTGTGGATGCCTAGCATGGAAAAGGGATTGTGGGGATTAGCCAATCAGGTTTGGTGGGTGTGGTGTACAGGAAGAGAGGGTAGAAGGAGTTTTGTTTGCAGGAGTTGTGAGAGCACAGGCAAAGGCTATGGCTATGTGTTAGATAATGCTGACTTTTTGGATTCTCGGGGACTCTTCAATTCAGTCATTGAAGGTGAAAACCATGGCATCCTTAGAAATATTGGATTGGAAGAAGTGGACATTTTGTGGCATGCAGTTTGTGGCTTAAACTGGGCAAGCTTGTTTGCATTCTGTGAGAGTATGGCTCACTTTAAATGTCGGGACATTGTGATTGTCCACTGTGGAGGGAACAATTTGGGGTGTGTTACTCCAGTGTCCTTGCAGTTTGCACAAAGGATTTCTTTAAAAGCCTAATGCAACTGTTTTCTGCTGCTAAAATATTTTTTTCAGAAATAAATCAGAGGCAAACATGGAGATGTCCAACAAACATTTTCAGTCCATAAATTGAAGAATCAAGCTGTAGCTGCTTTTTTATATGCTGTCGGAATGTTATCTTTTGAGAATGACAAATAAGTTCTGATGGTGTGAATTTTTCTTGTCAAGATGGAGTTCACTTCACAGATGTCAGAAATGAACTTTTCCTTTACAATGTTAGGAATGCATCGAAAAAGTTAATGTAAGAAAATTGTAAAGGAAGTTGTAGAATATACAGTATTACTGTATATAAAAGCAAAAAAAAGGAAATAAAAAGGTTTGATAACAAGCCTCCTCCAAAAAAAGGTTCTTTTCAGAACTACCACTAGAGAAAAAATAATGTAAATTGTGTTTCATTTTCCAACCCACCCCTTTCAGTGGCTGTGACATCTGCGGCACTCTGGTAGTCTGCTGATGGCACGTGCCACATCCAGGTCTTTTAAGGTTGCCTGGCATGGAAAGGGCACTGCAGAGACTATAGACAGTCATGGTGTCCGCAGACATCGCAGGAACAGCCAATCAGGTTTCCTGGGGGTGTTGTACAGGAAGAGAGGGCTACAGAAACAAACAACAATCTCAGCTACAGTTCCATCAAATGTATGATTTAGTGCATATTGTAAGAAAATAAGGAATTCTCATATTTTGACTTTAGAATGGTATATGCAAAATCAAATACCATGCAGATTATACCCTCAAACCTTCAAATAGCAGGAGTTTTGTTAGTAGGAGGTGTGAGAGGATTGAAAATTGCAATGGCAATGTCTTTTAGCTGGCAGAGTGTTTGGATTTTGGGGGACTCTTGGTTGAAGGTGTATGCTGAGCATTGTGGAATAGCCATATATCTTGGACTCTCTGAATTACAAGTGTTCTAGTATGGAATACAAGGCATGAAGAGGGTGGACTATCTCTCATTTTGTGCAAATTTGTTTGAATTGAAACATCTAGACATTATTAGTGTTCATTATGGAGGGAACAGTTCAGGGAACATGACTGGAATTTCATTGAAGTTTGCAATGAAGGAAACATTGGGAAAGTTGAAGGAAATGTTCCCTAATTCGAACATTATTTTTCACCATTGCCCAGAGACAGATGTGGATTTGTTTGAGTTCATTTGATCCGCAAATGGAAAGAATCGAGGTGCAACGTCAATAAAGCTGTGTATGCTTTTGTTTTGAGATTGATAGAGCCAACATTTTTCGGAGAGATGGAGTCCATCTAATTGATCTGGGTAATCACATTTTTGTTGAAAACCTTCAAAATGCTTTGAAGCAGTTTTTGTGAAAGTGAGAAGATATAATGAAATTCAGTCAAATTTTTCTTAGTTCAGTTTGTAAAACCAAAAATTAAATAATATATATAATAGCCAAAAACACAAAACATGATTATTTGAAGAACCACCCGTTCTGAACACAAAACTATTAACATGATTTAAATTGTCCCGCCACGTGCCTGAAATTTTTTAGACATCCTCAGACTCCCACGCTGTTGGCAGACTATGCAGGCTTCTATGTTTTTACTTTGAAAGGTGGATCCTAAAGGAACCTTCTTTTGTGTTTTTTAGATTTTGTTATTTTTTGGGAATTTTCTCAGGAGGGGCAAGTTAGGGGGGAGAGGGAAGGGGCACCAGTCACAGGGACAAAGGGGCAGTTTGAGAGAGGAAGTTGTTTTTTTGGGTCTTACTCATGTAGGTGGCAGTGTTTCTCATGCTCCTTGACTGCCGCCTCGAAAGCACTCCTAAACTGCTCCCCCCTACAGATCGGTACTTCACAGTAAATATATAGCACTGTGACCCTCGAAAGGTAAAGGTCAGGAGCATTCTGTATGGCCTGTGAAGCCGCCGCTGGGATCCTCTGCCCCAAAGGACTATCATGTGTGGTGACAGGACCAGATGAAGATGATAGGGTGGAGGAAGTCAAAATGCTCTTACCTGAGAAAGGTATTGCCTTTCTCAGAAACAGTTGCGTGGGTCGATTTGGTTTTGTGCCTCATGGAAGTAGTCCCATAGAAATGCAAGCCAGGTTTCTTGTGACTGAGTGCAACATTGCACTCAGTGCATTGAACCTTGCTTGCATGAGCTTTTGGGACATTTCCAATGGTCGTGAAAAAGTGCTACACCTAGGACTCACTCAGAGTACTGGTGACAAGGACTTCCTCCACTTCATCCTCTTCATCCTCTTTATCCTCCTCTTCTGTATCACTGCACCTGTTCACCTCTACAGGCCCTCCAGATGATGATAGTGGTGGTGGTGGGGTTGGCTGGAAAGAAACAATGGCCTTAATAGATGCCATGGTCTCCAAGATCTACTTCTGCAAAATGAATGTGCACACCAGTGAAGCAGGTGCTCTTTCCTGGATAGCCAGATTAAGAAATTGGAAAAGTAATGGGTGGGTCCCTTTAGAGGAACCGTCCATGGTCAGTTGTACAGTCTGCAGACTTCTGAGTCGCAAAAGGGCCTTGAAAAGTTGTAAAACGTTTCCAGATCAAAGTAGAATGAGTCTGGGAGCTGTGGAAGGGTTAGGTTTCTACTTTATACCCCCTAGATTGGCTGGAAAAGCACTTATAAAAGGGCATCACACGAAAACTGACATGTCCGGACATTGAACCTCCGAGGGGGCACCTCCATTTTGAGTATGGATAGGCCGGACAGTCGTAGTGTCCATGGACTCATAATGTGAGTTTTAAAAAAAATAGGAAATAACACACAACAATCAACAAAACACTTATAGTACAGAAATATATTTATTCAAGAAAGGGATGCGGCATGGGAATGGGAAAAATAAATGGGAGAATTAGGAATTTGTGCAAATAATTATGAGGGTTGGCAGGGAGTCAGGTTTCATCAAAGTGTCTTCAATTAAAATGTTGAGAATTTTATGGGTATGATTACTGGGGACAAGGGGACAGGTGCACGAAGGACAATGATAGGAAACATTTTTAATGACATGATTTTTACATACTGTAAAAATTCCATAAAATAATTACTCAGTTCATCAAATTTTTTAGACAGGTTCATGATTTGATTATTTACAGTTGTGGATAGGACTTCTGTTTTGATTCTTGGGATTCTGTGTAATTAAACTGGGGCATGGTTTCTTCATGAAAACTGTGTACTGTAAGAAAAATAAAAAAAAGAGCTTTGTAAATGCTGCCAGATGTCCATGGACATATCTGCCATACTTGGAAGGGATGTGTAGCAGATTAAAGGTGCACTAGTAAAAATCTATGAAATACATTGACAAATCTTTGTTAAATGGATGTTATGGTTAAGTTGAACTATCAACCCATGAAATTCACTGAAAAAAAACTTTGTTAAAGGGACGTTATGATAACATGTAAAACTGAAAAACCCTTGAAATTCGCCAGTTATGGTATGCTAAGCAACCATAACTCACGCCACCTCAGTGCACTGCTAAGACTAACACCCAGGACATCAAAGATGACATCACAAATGTCATTGATGACATCACTGATAACATCACATATGAAATACATTTTGATAAAAAGTCTCCAAAAGGGGTTGTGTTTATAATATTAGTAATAAGATGTCAGGGGTGTTCGGGAGACCTATTATGAACTACTTAATGTATTAAAGAATGTACTCATCTGAACAAAACATGATATTGCAGTGTTGTTTTTAATAGAGGAACCTAGTCATACATACGCATAGGCAATGTTGGCAGCATGCACTACAGAAGTACAATATTTTTCATCTGGTAATTTTGGATAGTAAAATAATGAATGGCACCTTATCATAGTTTTGAGTAATGATAAACATGTAATAAATAGCGAATAGGTAATAGCTAATAATTGAAGACTTACTACATACTTGTAATATTACAAACAATACATATGTAGACCCACAATGCATATACATCTGAGGCACACACAGGCAAAGTTCAGTAAGGAGTTGTGAGAGTGCACCTGGACGCCCTGCACTAAGTCAACAAGAGAATTAGTGGACAAACCACTGCATGCTGGTGAAAAGAGCCCAATTTCCTGGGAAAAACCAAACAAGCCAAACCTAGCCATCTTCAACTTTAAAGAACAAAAACTCTGTTCAAACCTTATCACCATTGTCAGTCATTCATTCTACCAAATACATCACACATACATCTCAGCCAAAACCTGCGTTTGTATATTAAGCAACCTGGATTCTACAGTCTAGAAAGCACACCCTATACTTTTCTATGTGAGGCCAGTTTATTATGTGTTCTGTCAAGCAGTTGCATTGTCTAGTATATCATAAACCTCCTTTCACAGGAGTAGTCATGTCTAGCTGGTTACATAATGGTTAGAGTCTAAGCCCAAGTGGAACAGGCCAAAAAGTTGCTTTTCGCACAAAGGAGTGGTCGTTTTGCTCAAGGGCCTAACAGGATATGGGGCGGTAACTAGAACTCCCACTTCCTAAACTGGAATTCGAGAATATAAACCCAATAAAAGGAGTAAAATTTGATTTGGTATGAGTACCATTTAGGTTCTCGTACTCAAGGAACAAGCATTGCTAATGGCAATAGCCTTGGCATTGCAAATGAAAAAGGTAAGATATTCTGTAAATCTCCCACAGTACAAAGAAGAACGATCTAACAGCCTTCTTATCCCCAGCATTACATGTGTTTTATGTTCTCGGACAAGCATCTATCATGCAATTACGTTGCTGAGTTTCCATTTCAATACCCATGAAGCCTTGTTGTTTGGATTAGGCAATGCTTCTTACTTCCTGTTACTCATGTAAATTGTTTCAAACAGGATGGATTACATAGGGTTGACTGGAGAGGGGACAGTGCATCGTCATCAATGTGAAAATTATCTTATTCACCCAAACATTCACATTTTTCAGAAGTAGTGTTCTTTCTGAATCAATTCATTTTTATTGGGAAAAACGTCTTCCCTAAGTATGCATGTATCTTTCTTGTGTTCTTTCTTGTGTAGGCACAACACACAGTTGGACACCGGTTTGGTGAACGCATTACACTGCCTGGCCCTTGTTGCCACGTTTTCTGCAACCATGGAATGCAAAAGGACTTCATGAAACCAGATCGTAAATCACTATTGGCTGTTTTACCGACTTTTATACCACTTGCTTATATGTATTATGGACTTTAAACTACTTTTGGCTATTGCGTGCTTGCTATGCTTAGGGAGCATTTGCTCTGGACTTTATATTCTGTAGCTTTTAACTGTGTTACACTTTGTTTTGCTTCATGAATCCCACGTCACCTCTCAAGGGGCACTGAGTTCAGTGTGTCTTAAAGAGCCACTGGCTCACTTCCGTTTCTGAATATCTGAGCATGGACCTTCCTGAAACACGGGATTGGCACTCCATTCCTATTCTAACAGTCCTTAATAACACCCCCCCCCACCGCCCTGACCCGTGCCGCCCCTTCAACCACACGCACACACACTAAAAAGCTGAGGCCATTAGCTGCAATATATTGTCTCGGGAGGATAGCTTACCGGCAACGTGCTCACCTTGGAAACAAGACGCCACGACCCAAGACAGGTTCGATCCCCGAGTCCGTGCTTAGAAACCTCTGGGTATTGAACACTTTATAAATACGCAACCAAGTCATATTCCTGTAAAAGCGCTTTGATGCCCCTGGGTTGTGTGAACACTTTAAAAATGCAAAGAAATAAAATCCTGTTATTCCTCCAGCCATCAGAGCATTTGAGTAACTTCGCTAGCGATTCACATGCAGAGCATTTCTGTAGCAAATAAAGTGGAACATTTCCACAGACATTCAAATGAGGACAAACTGCTGTCCAGTAAAGTTGCCAAAATGTAGATTGATAATCCCTCGTGATATTGCAAAGCATTTTAGATATGTTTATGCTGTGTGTTGCAATCTGCCAGGAGCTCAACCAGGACAGAGTAGGTGGCTGGAAAATAACATAATTATACACTTTAGCAGGGGCCAATACTAACGGCAAGGCCTTTTAATCCAACCTGCGCGGCAGACTCTTAGTCACCACCCCTTGCGTCATCCAAATCTGTCGATGTTAATAGTGCAAGAAGACATGTGCTACTTTGTTTCGAAACCTAGCTAAACAAAAACAAATGATATTAATTTTCAGAAATCAAAAACAACATTCTCTGAAGTAAATAGGGTTTTTATTTGCATAAAGTAATGCTCTCCCAGACCGACCTTTGCAGAGCTCAGCCCCATAACAAATGCTGCCCAGTATCCCTGGGCTGCATGACCATACTATGGGTAATATAAAACGTTATTATGTATATAATTAGCCAGCAAGGTCTGTGCATTGCACAGAAATCCGTCCACTAATCCCCAGTGCCATTTGCTTCTATAATTCTGGAGGATCCTAAAATCTGGAATCAAGAAGCAGGGTGGGGTGGGCCCCAATTGAGTAACACATGCCGCATCCATGTTATCTCCACATCAAAATCCCGAGGCTGTCCAAATAAGTATGCATGGTTCTTTGTTACAAAGGCATTTCGCGTGTGAAACTTCCCGCACACCCCGAAATACACGTACCCCGCTCCAATCGTGTGTGAAACTTCCCGCGCACCCCAGGAATACACGTACCATGGACATCCACTGTTCAACCTTATACAAATCACCAATCCAGGGTCCATGAGCCCAACAAATGAAATGAAACCTACAAAAAGCACTACCTAATAAAGAACTATATACAAAAATGTGGTGCATTGTCCAAGCGTCCCAAAATAAACAAAAACAGAAAGGAAACCTAACACTATCTAACTATTTACAATGGCAGTGGGCTAGTCCGACGGCTCACGACAGGGAGAGATAAAACACAGACATCAGGGCACTGTACAATGGACTGATACACACATGACAGTTGCACATGAGTGGCAGTGTCAAACTTCAGACATGGCATCACACTCCATGACACACATGTCATTTCAACTCACACACATGAGCATTTCCACAGTAATATTGCACCAGGCAGCAACATCCATACACATACAACAGCATGAACAGCCGAAGGTGAGCCTGACATCACATGAAACACAGGGAGTGCACTAGACATGCACACACGCCGTGAGCCTGACATCACATGAAACACAGGGAGTGCACTAGACATGCACACACGCCGCCACACTTACATGCATGTCTACATCTCCTCCAACTGTCGCAATGATGCGATCGCCATACATGTCACATCTGGCATTCAGCCTTCTACATATCAGTGTCACGTGCATCCATGTTGCATCACAGTTGCATACTTGTCAAATACACACACATGCATATGTACAGAGTGCCGATACATGCAGCAGGAACCACCATCCATGTGTGACACCACAACCATGCCAACGTACATACACAGAAATTCAAACATGTGTGCTCCCACACCTGCATTTGCACAGCATGCTTACCAACACATACACCATCGATTTGTCTCACACCTAAGAGGACTCACATGTGGCAACCCCTGTTCATACACATCCCTACATGGCCCTACGAAAACACATGTGCAACCTGCACACCTATGGCACACCACAACACGCACAGCGTCCAATCAGTATGCATGTACACTTACCGCTCGACTCCAGACGGGTCTGCCTCTCAAGGACCTGGACGTGGAGCGCTGGGCATATGTGTTCCAGGACCCTCATCTGGTGGTCGGACAGGTGGCCCTGGCGCCCCTTGGCATCGCTGCCTTCAAGAGGCACCGGGCCTTGTTGAGGGTCCTGGACCTGAAGTCCTCGCAGCGCTTCTTGACATGTTGTAAGTCGCGGACTGCCACCCCCTTCGCGTTGATGGCAGTCACGATGTCCATCCAGATCCTGGTCCGTCCTTCATTGTCGGCGCGCGAACTTCCAAAGAGGGCATCATACTGCCCCAGGACTTGCTCCACCAGGACACCAACTTCCATGGCACTGAAGCTGGTGGCCCTCTGCCTCTCTGGCTGGGGGTTGTCAGTGGTGCCAGATGGTGTTGTGCCCGACATGGCAACTCCAGAGGCAGGAGTGGGGTGGCAACTGGGTCCTGGGGCTGGGCTGTGGAGCGATGGTATCCCAGTCGGGAGTCTTCGGTTCCAGCAGGGATGGTCACAGCAACTGCACCCCTGGCTGACGTGCAGGCAGCAAATAGCAGGGCACGTAGGCAGCAGGCAGTCAGGCAGCAGCAGATGGCAGGTGGGAGCGTGCTCGGGGCTCTGGGGGGCAGTAATTCGGCCTTCTGGGCAGGAGCATGGTCTTCCATGTGTTGTTGCGTGGCCAGCTTGATACAGAGTGATTTGGCACGTGAAAATCTTGCATGCCAGCGTGTAATTCAAGGAAAGGACCTTCGCGCTTAAGAGCTTCTGTGTCATGACTCGCGCGGGCGTTTCCCTCGTGACGTGGGCATAGTGGTTCAGCGTGCGTGAAAAAACTGCACGTCCGCGTGTGGATGCGAGTAATCCGAGGAAAGGGCCTACGCGTGTAAGTGACGTGACACGCGTGTGCGTTTCCAGCAACACGGGTGCATGTTCATTGTACACATCCAAAAACTGCATGTCCGAGTGTCAGTTCGTGTAATTGGAGGAAAGGGCCTTAGCGTGTACACGCGTAAGTGACGCTGTACGTGTGGGCAGCTTTAAAGGGTACGTGTAGTACCCCATTCCCTTGCACGTGCTTTTCGTGGCGAGCGAGTCGGTGAATTCTGTACTTCTTGTCAGTTCACACGCGATTACTTCACAGCGTTTCAAGTTCGTACTCCCTGTTACCTCTGACAGCGTTCTTTATTTTTTTTGGGCCTGTTTCCTCAAACAGCATTCAGTTCTTCTTTTGTCCTGTCTCCTCAGACAGAGTACAGTTCTTCTTTTGGCAGGGGTGTTGCCTATGCGCTCACGCACGTTCTTTTCACGTTCTTTTTCCAGGCAGACGGTGAGTCGCACACACGCATTTACCAACTGTTCTTGCCCCATGTGTTGCGTACCCCTTCAGAGGTCATTGTAGGCTGCGTGTAACACGCGTACGCTTGTTTTTGTGTTTCTGGGTGCCACAGCATAGTGAGGGTTCATTTTTCCACGCACGTGGTCTACGAGAGGTTGCGTGCATGTTACACTTTGTTTTTGGGGTACCTGTGCATTGCATGTCCCGTCATCTTCCCCCAGGGGTCACAGACAGCCTTGATACAGAACTAGGGTACGATTTCCATCTAGTACACTACCCCTTTCACCCCCAATTGCCCAGGACAATTGTTTACTGCAACTCCCATATGCACAACAACATCAGTGCCATGGTTGGGAGGCGACCTAGCAGTAAGGGAGGCAAATGTGGCCGACCTCCAAAAGGTGGGCGTGGTGGGTGCGGTAGGGGACGTGGCCAGGATTTGCAGGGTGCCCCTAGACCCCTATGTGTGGAGGACCAATCAGGGACACCCATGCCTCCCCCCCCATGGTTGAGGGAAACGTGGCTGACACCATCCCAGCTCAGCCCTTGTTGGACCAGCCCATTGTGGCACCTGACCCGGCACAGGATGACTTCCAGGCTGACTTCCAGGTCAGCAAGTCTAAGTCACGTGTGTCGGTGCAAGTTGGTGTCACCAGGCCACGTGGATCTGGGGCAGTGATGTCATCTGGTGCCCCAAGTAGGCAGGGTGGGGAGGCTGCAGGGGCAGCTGCAGCTCTATCCACCCCAGCTCTGAGTCTCCCAGCCGGGACAGTGCCAGTCCTGGTCCATCAAACTGACGTTGCCCCTGCCAACATCACACTTCAGCCAATGCATCCACCAAGACCTATGGTCATTGTGCCTTCGCACACTCCCAGTACCCAGTCCACCTGCGCTTCTGCCCCTACTGACCAGAGCGACGGAAGCCACTCAGGCTCTGCTCCACCTTTCAAAAAGAGGAAGAAGGGTGCTCTGGCACTACAGGCTGAGACCCCAGACACGGCTACAAAGTCTGGCACGTCAAGGAAGCCTAGCTTTAATGACCCCAAAGTTGATGAACTTGTGAGCTATGTGTCGGCACATAGCCGCGAAATGTTGGTGACTGCAGGGTGCAAGACCACACCTGGTCAACGTAGGGCACACTGGCAGACAATCCTGGACCGCATAAGTGCCCTTGGATTTGTGAGGCGCACAGCTGATGATTGCTACAAGCGGTGGAATGACCTGAAATGCAGAGCAAAGAACAAACTGGCCTCAAATCATGCCGCTACTCTGGTGACTGGCGGTGGGTCTCCACAAGAGGACAACAAACTCACTGAACATGAGTCTGTTGCTGGGACCTTCGTCACAGAGGAACAGATCCAAGGTGTGGGAGAACTACCTGATCATGACGCATTGTCCGTTGAGTGCCCATGCGTGTGTGTGTAATCCATGTGTATGTTGTTTGGGTGACGGGTTCTGATTGAGCGCCAGGTGAGGGTGTGTATTCCTGAGTGTTATGGGTCACCCATTTGCTTCCTCCCATACATTCATGTGCCTTTGATTTGGGTATGACTGTATCCCTGGCACAGTTGCCAATTAGGCCCACATTAGTGCACTTTACCTTGAACTGTCATCTTGCAACTACATTTTTCAGATTTTGTAAGTGTTCATTCAGGCTGATTGTTTCCACTCTCCCATTTTTGCTACGCATTATTCTGCCCTATTGCAACATATGTGAAATGCTTCGGTCATTGTTTACAGCCCACACTGGGCCACTATTTTTACCTGGTTATGTTAATGATTACACCATTCAGGCCGATGGAGTATTGGGTTAAAGAAATGTTTTATTAGGGCCTGTTTGCATGTGGAAGATGACAGATGTTTCCTGTAATGTTAAAGTGACCAACCATTGATCAGCCCACAATGACTGTGTTATTGGACACTGGATGTGTTTCAGTGTGTGGCACATGCATATTTTGCAACACTATTCAGCATCAATCTTCACATCATTTCGATGTGACATGGATGTGTTACAGTACTCATTCACTGACATATTGATGTAGTTTTGTAATTTACAATGCCTATGCTACATGACATCTGTGTGGTGGCATGTGTCATGTATGTGTATTGGACATGCCACTGACAGCCTGATGTGTGATGCCAGTGTTACCCAACATGCTGCAAATGTGTTGCATTTCCATCTTGCTCTCCCCAGTGTCTGCCTTTTTGACTCCTCTTTCAACTCTTTGACAGTGCATGCATGGCAGGGTTATAGTCATGTGGGACATGTGTAAATCATGTACTGGATCTCTGGCTTGTCACGGCCTATGTGTGTGCTATGGTGCTCATACCTGTTTCCATGTGTTGTCTTTCATGTTTTTGCAGGTAATGACTCACTTGGTGCTGTTGAGGTTGAGGAGATGGTGCAGACCCAGGAGGAATCGCAGGCATGACCGGGCCCCAGTGGGGGATGTGGTGTGGTGGTGGGTGAAAACCCAATGTTACTGCAGACCATACTGTCCAGGGTGCCTCTGGATGCACCTCCCCAGACCTCTATTCAGGTGCTGAGTCGGATGATGAGACTTATGTGCCGTCGCAGGTAAGTGTTTCTGGCAGGGATTATGTTCTGTCCAACCCACATGGACCAGGGGTAGCACCAGACTATGGGGATGTCAGTGTTGGTAGGTCCGCCTTTGGCGTTTACGGATTCAGGGTCACACTCCACAGCATCTGATCCTGTTCCTGGGCCAGCAGATCAGAGGGGGAATGCAGTCCTGCAGCCCCAGGCAGTGCCAGCACAGCAAGGTGCAGATCGCCTTGCCCCAAACAGGTGTGGTGCCCATCAACGCGGTGGCCGTGCGCCACCAGGCAATAATGTATGGGAAAACTCCATGTACGGTATGGCAACCCAACAGGCAGCATCAATAGAAATGATGGCTCAGGCAATGGAGAGGGTGGCCACTTCCATTATCCCCCCTGAAAGGCAGATGGAGCAACAACAGCAGGCAACAGACTCCATTTGCCAATCACACAGGGAAGACATGTTGGCGTCCAACAGGGACAGACGGGCGGCACTGGAGACTCTGCGCGAATCCATATCAATAGAGTCCCAGGGCCACAGGGAAGCCTTGAGGGTAGAACTACATAACCTCAGGCAGACTCTGGTTGAACTTGAGGCTTCCAGTAATTTAAGGGCAGAACAGCAGCTGGAGCAGCTCACACGTTCGCTCTCAGATGAGCTGCATGCAAAACGTGAGGAGATCCGGGCATCACCTGAGGCCATGCATGCAGAAATGCAGGCAACCTGTGATGTGCTGCATGGGGATCTCCGCACTTTAATCCTCCAGAATCAGACCTTCCAGACCGGCATGCTTGCTGGCATGGAGGACCATACCAGGGCTTTGCGTGGGCTGCCTCCCATAATGTCACCACCTCCTGATGCAGCAGCAGAGGATGAGCAGAGCGACAGCAGTTCTCCCACAATGGCATAGCCGTGCAGGCCATGAGCCCAAGGAGGTATATTTTCTTTCGCAACATCCACGCAGGTGGGTGTTGGTGTGCACCCTGTCCTCAAACCTCCTGGGTGGCCTCTACCACCCCCTTCGCCCCCACATGGCCATTTTATACATTTTTTTTTACAGTGTGTTGCCTTTTGTGGCTCCTGTGGGCATCCACTGTATTCCGGCTGGGCACATTCAGGCTTGTCCTGAGTTTGGGTTAGATGCTTGGGTTCATGGGACACACACCCCTCCTGCTTCCCGTTTCCATGGGCTTGCAAAGGGTGTGACCAAGTGACAGTGAATTACACAGTGACGTTGGGCTCCCATGAGCTGTGTGGGCAGTCTGTAGTCAATACTGTGTAGACATCCCTAGTGGATATTGTTGTTGTATTGTACACTGCATGGTGTATTGATATGTGCTTGTGCATCCATGTCTTCCTCCTAATCTGCAGGTTCCTTCCTCATGTCTTCACAAGGCCGTCTACTTTGCAGATGCAGTTCATGTTGTATGCAGTACACTGAGACATTTTCGTGACAGCAACGCTCTACAGTTGTAAGGGGTCGATGTGCTGGCGTATTCAGGTTGTAAGACTACCACTACTTGAACTTAGTAATGTCAAGTTTTTGCATTGTTCCATGATGTGCTGCAGCATTGTGTTGGTGGTAAGTATTTGGTAATGTGTGCTGTTAGTTTTACATTACTGGGAGCATATTGTGTGTGGGCAGTTTCCATTAGGGACAGTGTACTTTGTGAGACTTGTGTCAGGTCTTGTGCATTGCTTTGTTTGCTTTCACATTGCATGACATGCCATGGTGTGTTTGGAGGTGGAGCTGGGGAGGGGTTGGGTGACATGGCTCTGTCTCATGTTGTATTTAGCAAGGGGGTAATGAATTTAGCAGCATAGATGTATGTATTTTGATGACACAGCATTGGTGGTGTTTGGGTAGGTAGGGATGCACACAATGTAACACTTCCAGGTGACCAATCTCAGGATGGTATGGTTGTGACAGTTGAGTGTCCCTTATGTCATCATCATTGATTGTCAGCTGGTATGTGCCAGGGCTGTGTGCACTCCACAGGGGTGTGATTTTAGGTGAAGTAATTAGCTACCAGCTGCGTACGGGCTGCCTCACCACGTGCCCTTTCCCCTCCCATGCGCAGCGGGCGTGCATGTGGTTGGGGATGTGGGGGCACCACCATGTCCACCGGCAGTCCCCGGCGTGTTGCAACGTTGTGCAGGACACATGCTGCCACTATGATCCTACACACTACTGGGGGAGCATATAACAGCTGCCCACCAGAGCGGTCAAGGGAGCGAAAGCGTGACTTGAGCACTCCGAATGTGCGCTCCACTATGCCCCGGGTTGCAATTTGGGCTGTGTTGTATCTGCCCTCGGGTGGCGTGGTGGGGTTCTGAATTGGCGTCATCATGTGGGTGCTCAGAGGGTAGGCACTGTCCCCTGGGGAGGTGGTGATGGGTATCATTAGTGGGGTTGTGACATTACTCAGTATCTGACATGCATGCATGTGCAGTGGCATTTATACTCACCAAGCAGCCACGTATCGCCATGCCGCCCAGCTTCTAGGTCCCGGTTTAGGCTTGACATTCTGTAAATGAAACTGTTGTGGGTGGACCCTGGATAGTTGGCATATACTGAGGTGATGATTCCCTTGGCATCACATCCTACCTGCACGTTGATGGAATGCCAGTGCTTGCGGTTTCTATAGATGTGCTCAGATGCCTTGGGGGGACGTAGAGCCACATGGGTGCAATCAATGGCACCTAGCACTTTGGGGATTTGTGCCACCCCATAGAAATCCTGGACGGCAGCCTGCCTTTCTGCAGGTGTTCTGGGCAGGTATATGTGCCTGCGGACTGATGGCCGTGCAGTCATGATGGCCAACACCTGGTGTAGGCAGCGTGACTGCATGGCCTGTGACACCCCCCCCCACTATAGCACTTGTCCGTTGAAATTATCCAGTGGCCAAGAAGTGCAGTACATTGAGGGGGGGCTGAGTGCTTGGGAGCACAGGGTGGGTGATGTGAGGTCATCCTCCCACGCACTCACCAGGTCGAGTATTATGTGAGGTGGAAACCTGTACCTCCCATACACCTGGTCATCAGGCATCCCAAAAAGGCTGATTCTGGGTGTAAAAATTCTGGGCCTGACTATCCTCCTCCTCCTCCTGCGGTATCCCACAACCACTGTTGCTAGGAACGGTATATTCATCTTGGCGTCTGAGCTTGTTTGTTGTTTGCATGCACTTTTATGCTGCGTGGGTCCACGTACGCCTGCTTCCTGCTGGCGTACGTGTTTCCGGATTAGCGCGTCTTTTTTGGCGCACGCATTAGCCCCATTTGATTCCATGAATCTGTGTTGTAGACGCGCGTGTGGGCATTCCGCACATTTGCCTCCTGTACTTCCCCCGTGACACCCACATTTTCACGCGTTGTTCCCCATTCTGCGTGTTACGCCCCCTGTTCCGCCTACTTTTGTTGTGTGCGCTGCACTATGTGCACCTTCCCTGTGCGCTTAGCGCACGCTGTTTGGAGACGTGTGCGCCAGCGTGCGCCACACAGAATTTTTTTGCACATCTGGGGATATACCCGCGCACAGACTTCCATGAATCGCTGTGCGTGGGTTTTTGCACTTGCCCTGCGATTCACAGCGCTTGCGCCGAAAATATCAGCGCACATTAATTCCATGAATCGGCCTCATAACATATCATAATACAATTTATGTGGTTATTTTAGCTTTTTGATCATGTGCTTTGCTGAATAAGACAAGTGTATATTTCTTATTATGACTACAATATAAAGTGAAAGTGATAATTAGAAATGAACATCGTAACATTTTAAAAATAGTTTACAATGATAGTCCAATTAAGTAATGCCCTTCTTTTGAAATTGCTCCCTTAACCGAGAATGCACACTGTTTTGTCTCTCAAAATGTCCTTCGTTCTTGGAAAGGTTTTCACTCAAATGAAAACCAATCATCTCTTTCTAGTTTGTGTACCACGTATACACAAACACCAAAAAATAGGAAAGAGCAAACACAATGCTGGACCCTGCAGCCTAGCGCTTTGCCTCTTTACAAAGCATGTCAGAACCCCAGCACCAGCTCTTGCAAAGCATATATCCCATTCCCTTAAATACTCCGGTAGACGTAATGTTATGTTATGTTCCAGGATATTTACCCCGTGCACCATCTCCACCTGAGTGGTCCCCTAAAGCTCTGGTGTATCTGAAAAGCAACAGGGTAAGGTAAGTTAGTAGGACTGAGCAGTAAAAAAAGTGCAAGAGAGCTGTGATGTCCTGTTGGCAGTTTCAGTTTGGTTTCCATCATTTGCTATGCGTAGGTGTGCATTACCAGTTGGCAGTTGTCATGTGCTGTTGTGTGAGGCTATGTGTGGTTTGTTTCGTTGTTGTGGTGTAGTGAAGTACATGCAGTTTGTTGTGCTGTACAGTTATGGTTTTGTTTTGTTTAGTGTTTAAGAGGTGTAAGCAGAGGGATGTGTTTTTAGCGGGGGTGGTTAATGGTGATGCTTTATCGTACCCCCTCAGTTTTGGCAACCAGTGGCACATATGCCTGCCAGTGTCATGCATTGTGGTGTGTTAGGGGGTCTCTGTCCTATATTATGTGCATAGTTGTGGGTTGTTAGCATGGCTGTACAATGGTGATGCCCCCCCTCCGTGGTTGGACTAATGGATGTATACACCGCTTCGTCCCCTGGCATATCCTGCAGTGCAGCCACTATCGCCTCTTTGGTCCCCCCCATCATCTTCTCTGTGCCCTTGAGCTCCCTGGGCCCTGAGGTTTATCTGTTTGCCTGATACTATCTTCCCTTCAATTGTAATGCCCTCTATCTGTGGTTCAACTTAAGATGTTCCTATCTCTTTTCTTAGTTTCCGGTGGGGCCTTCTATGGAAGCAGGTGCACCTGGGTCTCACTCTCATTTGGAGGTCTCTCTACTTTCTTGCACTTTGACGTGGTTTGGCCTAGTCCCCCATTGGACGGGAGTACACTTTTTGGCGGCTAGGCAAGAGAATGCCGATACACCAAGAGTCTTTCTTGTGTATGGTTTAGTTCTCAGGCGATGTCATTGCTGGATCTGTGTGTTCTGGTTGGCTGCTAAAGGGTGATTTTCTTTTGTAAAAATTCTGCTCCTTGGCCATGGATTGCTCTGTCTGTTATGTGCATTATGTTGAATGTAATTCGTTTTTTGACTGCCAGCCAATGTTTTATCTTTAGTGCTGGGGTGATGTGGTACCTTCGTGAGAGTTTGAGGAGAAGTCTGACAGTTGCCTTCTGTATACGTTGCAGTTTCTTCCGTAGAAAATCTAGTATTCCGAGGTATAGATTATTGGCGTAGTTTAGCCTGGACATGAGGGAGATGATGGCCAGTCTTTTCAGCAATTAGGAGAGGACTGATAGAATCTTTGTGATCATGTGCAGGTGGAAGACGCATTTTTTGATTATTGCATTTACTTGTGGTTCTAGGGTAAACTTGTTGTCCATTAGGATTCCAAGGTTCTTGACTATTTTGGATGGTGTGGGTGCTGTTTCTAGTTCTGTGTGCCATGGAATGTATTGGTTGCTTCTCTGGTTTTTGCTTATAATCATGATGTTTGTCTTGCCCGGGTTTATTTTGCGGCTGTTTGTGTTCATCCATTTGTAGAGTTCTTTGAGACAGTCTACTGGTGTTGTCTTCTCCTCTTGTACATATTTGATTTTGTAGATCATTTGGGTGTCACCTGCGTAGTTGTAGCAGGTGAGGCTGTGCCTTTTGATGAAGTTGATTAGTGCTTTCATGTAGATGTTGAAGAGGAGTGGGGATAGAGAGGATGCTTGTGGTACTCCACAGGTGGTGTCCCGTGGTGCGGTGCAGATTTGAATGGTTTTATCCATTCTCTTTCTATTATTTCAGATAGGAAAGATTTAATCCAGAGCAGCGCTTTGTCGATGATCCCTATTTCTTCCAGTCTCTTGATGAGGATGTTGTGGCTGACTGTGTCGAACGCTGCAGAGAGGTCAAGTAATATCAGCGCTGAGTTTGTCTTGGAATCTGTGTTGGTCTTCAGGTCATCTCAGATGGAGAGAAATGCTGTTTCTGTCCCTCTCATAGGTCTGAAGCCACTTCTGCCTGGTCCATTAGTTGGTAGTTTTCTACGTGTTCCAGTGTTTGTTCATAGTCACAGGTCTCTAGCAGTTTGCTAGATAGGGAATGTTTGATATAGGTCTGTAATTAGAGAGGTCTTCCACATCGACCATTGTATCCTTGAGGAGTGGTTTGATGTACGCAGATTTGAATGTCCCTATTGCGAGCGATTGTTTGAAGAGGTTGCTGTGGCATTTCAATGGTGTGCCCTGGGTAAGGATTGATTTATATATGTTTAGTCAGCAGGAATCCATTGGGGATCCTACTTTATTGCTATGTTTCACTAGCTTGAGGAATCTCTCTCCTGGTATTTGGGTGAAGCTTTGCAGCTGTTCTGTGGTTCCAGGGTAGGTGGGGCATGGTGCACAGTCTGGTTGATTTGTCTTCTTTGTATGATCCAATGTATGTCACTGATTTTATTTTTAAAGTGGTCTGCAAGATCATGGCATAGTTTTTGTGAGGGTTCCGGTGTGATATTGCATCCAGGTGGATTTCCATCTCATTTACGATGTTGAATATTTCTTTCTGGGTTTTGGTGGCTTTTGTGATTCGGTTGTCGTAGTATTTATTTTTGGCTTTGAGAATTTCCTTTTTTTTATGCTCAGATTTGTTTTTGATAGGTTAGTCTTCTTGCCTGGTCGTAGTTTTCCCACCATTCCAGTTCAAATTTTGTTATTTAATATACTTTGTATTGAGGTTGGGTGTAAACCATCTTTTGTGATGGAATAAAGGGTTTTTCCTGGAAGATGCTGTCTATTGTTTTGGCAATCCTTTTTTTGAATTGGGTCCGCTTTTGCGTATAGGTTGGTTCCGGCAAGGATTGCGGTTCATGTTTTTGAGGATTCCAGTTGTTCTTTTAAGTTGCTGATTTTGATAGTATTCCAGTTTCTTTTCTAGATCACAGGGAGCTTTTGGGGCTGTTTGGGTGCTTTAGCTAGCAGTTGGAGTGCGAACGGTATGATTGTGATGCTGGAAATGCATCGGAGGGACAGGGCCTCCGTATCCTTGTCCTTTACGGCTTTTTATCATGTGTTCTGTCGTGTTTTCCGCGCAGGAGTTCATGTGGGACTCCTGGCGGTGCAGCTCCCTCTCTTTTGGTTTGGTGAACCGACCCGTGGGATACCCTTATGGCACCCATGGGTGGGGGTACAACCCTGTACCCCTAGTGTATGTTTTTGGGCACCTGTGGGTGGCCCGCAGAGCAGGGTATGGGCTGGTGGCAGCTCCATGCTGAATTTGACAGGTGCGCAGAGTATCCTCTATTTTGGAATACCCCGGCCCTGCCATTGGGATCAGTTGATTCCTGATTGAAAACAAGATGGCCCCTGTGGCCTCTTGCTTTCAATTACCTATTACCTTGCTTTCCCAAAGTCCTGGGAAGCCCTGACTCTGTCCCTTCCCCCTGACTGGCTGTTGGGTGGAAGTGCCATATATGGTGTTGTTGTGAAGGCCCGGCCAGACTAGCTGGAGCCTTCCCAGTGATGTCTGTTGTGGTACCTCCTCTGGGTGGGACACGGGTGAATAGAGTGTGTGACGAATATGCATTCTCTGTTGTGGATGTCTAGTATCTGGTGGTTGACACGATGACTGAGACAGCCCTGCCCGAAACCGTATGAATGCAGTTTGGAGTGTTGAATGGCTCAATACTTGTCCCAATACACATAACTTGTTGTGAGTGTCTGGAGAGAAGTGAATGGCCTGAATACCTCGTTTGCCTGATTGACTGCCAGCCTGCATGAATGCCCTTAGTCGTGATTGGATGCTTGAGTGTGACCCAGCAGAATGAATGGGAGATCATCAGTATATCTGGGGTCCTCTCACTGCTAGGAATCGTGTTCAGAAGCTGAAGTCCACTACGACGAGTAACTGGAGTAACTGAAGCTTGACCTTGAAGCCCCACTGGACGAGAAGAAGTGCTGTTGCTCTCCTTCACAATCTGAAAGCTGCTGTGTCTCCAAGGACTGACCCAGAGAGGACCTGGTAAGGCGCCCTCTTCCCCAGCTACGAGGGACCATCGTGCACAGCTGATCTTTGCCAATGCTCCCTGGTAGACAGACCTTCGACAGGCTGCCGACCCGAGACGGGGACTGCCGCGGAATCTCAAAGAGAAGCACCCGGACTGTTGTCCGCCACTGTCGACGACCGTCATTGCCGACCGGAGCCGCCGTGCTCCCATTTGCCTAAGAACTTCATTTGATCATCGGATGCTCTCGTCTGCCTTGTCGCCCGCTTTATCCCACGGGAGAAGGCCCGACCGTCCACGCGCCGAGGAGCATCCGCCGGTGGGTTTCCCGCCACCTAAGGACCACAGAGACGCTGACGACTCAAAGCCCTTGCTGGGCCAGAGTTCTTTATCATCTCTTTGCGGTCCAGAACTATCGTCACTGAGGTGCCCCGCACGCCTCTTCCTTGCAGGACGCCAATGCTCTGTCGTCGATGAGCACCGCTAGGAACGAAGCTGCCACTTCATGGCCGTAGTTCAACCTGTTCGCCGTCGGACGTTCGACGACCCGTGACTCCTGCCTTAAAGGGAGGGCACTCAAGAAGGGCTGTCGATTCCACGACACCGAACGCCGAGTTCCTCGACACCTCTCAACGATCCGTGGCTCCTGCTTTAAAAGGAGTCACTCAAGAAGGATCGGTCGACGCATTTTTGCAGAACTCTACTCCACCAGGTACATTTGGGGGGTAAAACCTTAATAGGAGGAAATAAGACTACCGTTTCAACCATTTTAGGTTCCTGCCTATCTCTATTGCTGGTTTCCTTGTTATTGATCTGTGTGACATTTTAACCGTACAGTTGATGCACTTTCATGAGATTCGATAACATTGGTGGTACCACTTTAGAATTGTATATATTTATCATTGTTGACTTCTGAGTACAAGGTGCGTTATTATGATCGTGTACATACCTTTGAATATTAATTATATAAAGACTGTGTTTCCCGTAATACAGTGTGTGGACATTCCTTTGTGGGGGTACGGGGACTACACTGTACTTAAGAACCAGCCCGCATCACCTCCAGAGAAGCTAGGCCTTGATTGCTCGTCCATTGCTACCAAATAGAGAATCTTGGCTGGGGTCCTCTGTGCCTCTCCTCTACCATATAGAGAGCGGAAGTACAGACACCCCCTACCAGTCTTTACACTGGTGGCAGCGGTGGGATGCTTATGGTTTTAAGAATCAGTGTATAACAGTGCCACTTACAAAATATCTGCACTTTATTAGATTACGGTTTGGTTGTGTACAAAATAACTGCATTACAAACAATGGAGTCTATTGCAAATGGTAGATTGACTCGGATGAGCTTAGAGGCTCTCCAGAGTAATTGTGAAGCCAGGGAGTTAGACTTTGTGGATAAGTCTAGGGCCGAGCTGATAGCTGCCCTGGTGGACTACCAGACCGATGGTGAAACTCTTGATGAGGGGGGGAATGCAACCAATGAGGACTCTGCCCCTGGGGTTTCTACTGAATCTGTTTCTGGGAATGCCATTCCTGCTGCCTCTATTCTGAACCCCAGCAATTCCTTGGAGCTTGAGTTATTAAGGATGAAATTGGCCTTTGAATATCGCAAGTTGGAAATAGATGCTGATCTTAAGAAGGAGGAGCTGGCTCAACAAGTTGAACTCAAGAATAGGGATCTTGAACTCAAAGACAAGGACACTGAATGTCAGAGAATCCAGCTAGAGAAAGCTAGAGTGGAGACTTCAGCGAAATCCAGTGAGAGTGTCAGGTCCCCAGCAACTAAATTTATGAAACATTTGGTTGATGTGTTTGTGGAGGGTTCTGATATCCTCCGATGGATTGAAGCGTTTGAAATGGCTTGTGCAATTCATGATGTTGAGAAAAGAGATTGGGCTAAGTGTTTGCTAAGCAGAGTGCCTCAAATTGTATATGACTGTGTTCTGAAGCTGAGTGTGGAAGAAAGGGGTCAGTATGAGTGTATGAAATCTGCTTTGATTGCCAGGTTTGGCAAGACACCTACCCAATACCTTAAAAGGTTCAGGGATTTTAAGAAAAGAGAGAATGTGTCTTGGGTTGACTGGGTGAGTGCTGCGCACATGAACATTAAGGGGGTGGATTGATGGTTACAAGGTTAAAACTTTTGTTGAATTGTCTCACCTCTTGTTTTTTTAGCATTTTTCTGAAGCCTGTTCACCAGAGCTGCGTCAGTATGTTGCTGACCAGAACATTTTGGATCCCTTTAAGATGGCTAGGTTGGCTGACAAGTGGGTCTCCCACCGGGTGTCTCCTAAGGACTCCAGTGGGAAGGACAAGGACAAAGAAAAGGGGGCTTCTCAGAAAGCTGAGGAGTCCCAAAAGCAGTCACAGTCGGATAAACCTAAACCCTCCTCTCCTAAGACCCAAAATTCTAGTGGGGATAAGTCATCTGTGGGTGGGAATAAGAGTAGTGGTCCACCTGCTGCAAAGCAGGCTCCCAGTGGTTCTAGTACCGTACCCCGCACTCCTGGCACTTGTTGGGATTGTGGGGCTCTGGATCACAGGAGGGGTGACTCCAAGTGTAAAGGTAAGGCGCTTGGAGTACAGGCTGTCAGCCTGACCTACCCTTACCCCATGTCTGAGGTGGAGGCCACTGTCCCCCTCTCCTCTACAGGGATCACATTTGGTGCTCCCGTAGAGATTTCCTTAGTGTCCCTTGGGGCCTGGGACCAGTACGCAGAAGTACTGGCGACTATCCCACAGAACAACCGTAGGTTTTTGAGAAGTGTCCTCCTGAACGGCCAGCCTTCTACTGGTTTGAGAGACACTGGGGCGAGCATGACAGTGGTGGACAGGACCCTGCTCAAGCCAGAGGACTATGTAGGTGCTGCTCTGCGAACCACCAGGTTAACTGGTGGGCCTCCCAAATTATCGCCTGTAGCCTTAGTCACACTCGTAATTGGAGACAAGACAGCAAAGCTTCCTGTCCTGGTTCAGGACAATGTCCCTGCTAACATTCTGTTAGGTAATGATCTAGTGGAGTTGGGATTGATCGCGGATGGTCTTCCCATGACTGCTGCTGCGGTCACTAGGTCACAGGTGACACCGGGTCTGGCTGTGAGTCAGGTACCCGAGCCGAAGGTGCGGCCTAAGGCAAGACGAAGGAAGAGCAAGAAGGCCACCTCTGTGGAGGGAGCTCCTTCTCTTCCTGCTGTTCCTACAGCACCCATTGGGATCCATGCTCAGTACGGGCTGGGTCCAGTGGTAAACCCCGTCTCAACTCCTGTGGGAGAAGAGCCAGCAGACTCTCCTGTGGGAGAGGTTCTCAACCCGGAGGATCATCCCGATCTTCAATGCTTGTTAGCTGAAGGGGGACCCTCCCGGGCAGACTTCTGTAAAGGACAGAGAGAGTGTCACTCTCTCTCGACGGTCTGAGGAAACAGGCCCTGTCCCAGGCACAAGGAGAAGTGCCTAGGACATTCCAGATTTATTGGGAGGGTGAGCTCCTTGTTAGTGAGCCCACTAAGCCTGAACCTGGTGCCCTCAAGAGGTTGGTGGTACCACAGGTTTACAGGCCCTTCCTTCTGCAGTTGGTGAATGAGGTGCCCTTGGCTGGTCATCTTGGTACCAAGAAGACTAAGCAGAGGCTCTCTACCCATTTCTACTGGCCCCGGATGAGAGTAGAAGTGGAGTCCCGCTGCAGGACCTGCCCAACCTGTCAGTTGTCTGGCAAGACTGGAGGCAGTGTCATTGCCCCACTGCAGCCATTGCCAGTGGTTGGCACACCATTGAGAGGGTGGGCATCGACATTGTCAGTCCCCTTGACCCTCCCACGTCAGGTGGACATCGGTTCATCATGGTTTTGGTAGATCATGCCACCAGGTACCCTGAGGCTATACCCCGTCGGACTGTTACTGCCAAGGTGGTTGCCAGGTCTCTCCTGGGCATTTTCACCCGTGTTGGATTCCCCAAGGAGGTTGTCTCTGACAGAGGATCCAACTTCATGTCTAGTTACATGAAAACCATGTGGAAAGAGTGCAGGATAACCTACAAGTTCTCCACCTCTTACCACCCCCAGATCAATGGTCTGGTTGAGAGATTTAATACAACTCTAAAGGGCATGCTAGGTGCTTTGTAAGAGCCCCTAAGGAGGAAATGGGATCTCCTCCTGCCATGCCTGCTGTTTGCTTACAGAGAGGCACCTCAAGAGGGTGTTGGTTTCAGCCCATTTGAGTTACTCTTTGGACATCCCATGAGGGGACCCTTGCCTTGATCAGAGAAGGTTTGGAAGCCACCCCTCCCGGTCCCACCAAGCAAGTGGGGGACTATATGTTAGGCCTCAGACGGAGGATGACACAGATGATGGGTCAGGCAACAGCGAATCTCAAGGCCAGCCAGGAATTGAACAAATACTGGCATGACCTTAAAGCATTGCAAGTGGATTGGACTCCGGGACAGGAGGTCCTCGTGATGGAGCCTACCAAGCCTCGGTCATTGGCAGATAAGTGGACTGGACCCTTCAGGATAATCTCCAAGATGAGCGAGGTCAATTATCTGGTTGACATGGGAATCCCAGGGGTAGCCCCTCAGGTATTCCATGTTAATAGGCTCAAGCCTTTCCACCGGTGTGCCGAAGTCTCATGTCTCTTGCTGGCTTCCGAGCAAGAAGAGGATGAGAGTGAGCCCCTTCCTGATTTGCTGCATAGCAATCCTCAGGATGGCTCAATGGAGGGAGTGCATCTCTCTCCAGATTTGACAACCGAGCAGCAGAGGTCCTGCAGGACTTTGCTCCAGCAGTATGCCTCTCTGTTTTCGCTGACGCCAGGCTTTACACCATGGTGTAAGCACGAGATTGACACTGGTGACAGCGTGCCTGTCAAGAGCAGGAGCTACCGAATGTCAGATATGGTTAAGAACCACATCCAGGCTGAGGTCGCCAAGATGATGTATCTGGATGCTATTGAACCCTCAACCAGTCCCTGGTCCAGTCCCGTGGTCCTTGTCCCCAAGGCAATTTCCCAGGCAGGTACCAAGGAGTGGAGGTTCTGTGTGGACTACCGAGGGGTCAATGCCGTCACCAAAACTGACGCGCACCCATTGCCCAGGGCTGATGAGCTCGTGGACACCATAGGTGCTGCCAAATTTGTGAGCACCTTTGACCTCACCTCAGGCTATTGGCAAATAGCTCTGACAGACCATGCCAAGGAAAAGACGGCGTTCTCAACACCAGAGGGACACTACCAGTTTAGGGTCTTGCCTTTTGGGTTGAAGAATGCCCCTGCCACCTTCCAGAGATTGGTCAATCATGCTCTCAGTGGGCTGGAAGCCTTTTGTGTGGCTTATTTAGACGACATTGCCGTCTACAGTTCCACCTGGGAAGAGCACTTGACACATCTGGGTAGGGTGTTGCAGGCCTTGAAAAGGACTAACCTCACTATCAAGGCTACCAAGTGCCAGATAGCTCAGGGGAAAGTCACGTATCTTGGTCATGAGGAAGGAGGGGGTCAAATCCAACCTCTCCCCAGTAAGGTACAGGATGTACAGGACTGGGAGACTCCCACTACTCAAACTCAGGTGAGAGCCTTTTTGGGCCTCACTGGGTATTATCACAATTTCATGGTGGACTATTGAACCATAGCTGCACCCCTGACAGCTCTGACTTCACCCAAACATCCTAGGAAGGTTAATTGGACTGAAGACTGTCAGAGGGCCTTTGATGGCTTGAAAGAAAGTCTGTGTAGGGCACCCGTGTTGTGTGCGCCTGACTACAGCCGACCCTTTATCGTCCAGGCGGATGTCTGCGACACCGGAATTGGAGCTGTCTTGTCCCAGTTAGATGACAAAGGGAGAGAACATCCTATCATATTCATCAGTAGACAACTCAAGGGTAGAGAACTTAGGTGGGCTACTGTTGAAAAGGAATGTTTTAGTATAGTTTGGAGCCTTAGGCGTTTTAGGCCCTACCTTACGGGGTCTACCTTCAAGGTCCAAACAGATCATAAGCCCCTGAAGTGGCTTATGCAGATGAAGGGTGAGAACCCAAAACTGCTGTGGTGGTTCATTAACCTGCAAGGGCTAGACTTCACCATAGAGCACAGACCAGGGAAGAGTCACGATAATGCAGATGGCCTTTCCAGAAGGTATGTTGACCGTCTGGATGAGGGTGTCTATCCCGTGGGAGATTAGGCACCCTCTGCCTCAGTTTGGGGGGGGCCACTGTGATGCTGGAAATGCAACGGAGGGACATGGCCTCTGTATCCTTGTCCTTTACTGCTTTTTATTGTGTGTTCTGTTGTGTTTTCCGCACAGGAGTTCATGTGGGACTCCTGGCGGTGCAGCTCTCTCTCTTTTGGTTTGGTGAACAGACCCGTGGGATACCCTTATGGCACCCATGGGTGGGGGTACAACCCTGTGCCCCTAGTGTATGTTTTTGGGCACCTGTGGGTGGCCCGCAGAGCAGGGTATGGGCTGGTGGCAGCTCCATACTGAATTTGAAAGGTGCGCGGAGTATCCTCCATTTTGGGATACCGCGGCCCTGCCATTGGGATCAGTTGATTTCTGATGGAAAATAAGTTGGCCCCTGTGGCCTCTTGCTTTCTATTACCTATTACCTTGTTTTCCCAAAGACCTGGGAAGCCCTGACTCTGTCCCTTCCCCCTGACTGGCTGTTGGGTGGAAGTGCCATATATGGTGTTGTTGTGAAGGCCCGGCCAGACTAGCTGGAGCCTTCCTAGTGATGTATGTTGTGGGTACCTCCTGTGGGTGGGACCTGGGTGAATAGAGTGTGTGACGAATATGCATTCTGTGTTGTGGATGTCTAGTATCTGGTGGTTGACACAATGACTGATACAGCCCTGCCCGGAACCTGTATGAATGCAGTTTGGAGTGTTGAATGGCTCGGTACTTGTCCCAATACACATAACTTGTTGTGAGTGTCTGGAGAGAAGTGAATGGCTTGAATACCTTGTGTGCCTGATTGGCTGCCTGCCTGCATGAATGCCCTTAGTCGTGATTGGATGCTTGAGTGTGACCCAGCGGAATGAATGGGAGATCAACAGTACATCTGGGGACCTCTCACTGCTAGGAATCGTGTTCAGAATCTGAAGTCCACTACGACGAGTAACTAGAGTAATTGAAGCTTGACCTTGAAGCCCCGCTGGACGAGAAGAAGTGCTGTTGCCCTCCTTCACAATCTGAAAGCTGCTGTGTCTCCAAGGACTGACCCAGAGAGGACCTGGTAAGGCGCCCTCTTCCCCAGCTACGAGGGACCATCGTGCACAGCTGATCTTTGCCAAAGCTCCCTGGTAGACAGACCTTCGACAGGCTGCCAACTCGAGACGGGGACTGCCGCGGAATCTCAAAGAGAAGCACCCGGACTGTTGTCCCCCACTGTCGACGACCGGCATCGCCGACCGGAGCCGCCGTGCACCCGTTTGCCTAATAACTTCATTTGATCATCGGACTCTCTCGTCTGCATCTTGGCCCGCTTTATACTGCTGGAGAAGGCCCGACCATCGACGCGCCAAGGAGCATCCGCTGGTGGGTTTCCCGCCACCTAAGTACCACAGAGAGGCTGGCGACTCGACGCCCTTGCTGGGCCACAGTTCTTCATCATCTCTTTGCGGTCCAGAACTATTGTCACGAGGTGCCCCGCATGCCTCTTCCTTGCAGGACGCCAACGCTCTGTCGTCGACCAGCACCGCTAGGAACGAAGCTGCCACTTCATGGCCATAGTTCAACCTGTTCACCGTCGGACGTTCCACGACCCGTGACTCCTGCCTTAAAGGGAGGGCACTCAAGAAGGGCCGTTAGATTCCCCGACACCGAACGCCGAGTTCCTTGACGCCTCTTGACGATCCATGGCTCCTGCTTTAAAGGGAGTCACTCAAGAAGGATCGGTCGACGCATCTTCGGAGAACTCTACTCCACCAGGTACATTGGGGGGGTAAAACCTTAATAGGAGGAAATAAAACTACCGTTTCAACCATTTTACGTTCCTGCCTATCTCTATTTCTGGTTTCCTCATTATTGATCTGTGTGACATTTTAACCGTACAGTTGATGCACTTTAATGAGATTCGATAACATTGGTGGTACCACTTTAGAATTGTATATATTTATCATTGTTGACTTCCAAGTACAAAGTGCGTTATTGTGATCATGTACATACCTTTGAATATTAATTATATAAAGACTGTGTTTTCAGTAATACAGTGTGTGGACATCCCTTTGTGGGGGTTCGGGCACTGCACTGTACTTAAGAACCAGCCCGCATCACCTCCTGAGAAGCTAGGCCTTGATTGCTCATCCATTGCTACCAAATAGAGAATCTTGGCTGGGGTCCTCTATGCCTCTCCTCTACCATATAGAGAGCGGAAGTACAGACACCCCCTACCACCCCCTACCAGTCTTTACAATGATGAGGTGGTCGCTCATAGTATTTGTATTGGTGGCACAGTTGAGATCATTTTTTGTTGTTGAAGATTGCGTCAAGAGTGGGTCCTGATGTGTGTGTCACTCCTTTAACCATCTGGAATAGTTCATTGTCTCGAGCTGCTTGATTAGTGATTTTTGTGAGTTTCCTTTCTCTTTTTCAAACCATATGTTGAAGTTCCCAAGGATTATAAGGTGATTGTGTTTGATGGGCAGGTTTGTGATGGCTTCTATGAATGTGTCTACAAAGTTTGCATCATAGGTCGGTGGTCTTTAGATGAGTATGAATGTGAGGTTTGTTTTTGAGTTTGCTGTCAGATGAAGTATGAGGAATTCAGTTATTTGATATTCAGCGTGTCATCTGTTTTTGTTTTCAGGTGTCCTTTGTAGGCTATTGCAAGTCTGCCTCCTCTTTTTCCTTTTCTGTTTTCCTATGTGCATTTGAAGTTGTCGGGTAGACAGCTATAAAGTGTGACTTTGTAGTTGTCATCTAACCAGGTTTCTGTGACAAACAAGATGTCTATTCCACCATTGTCCAGTAGATCATAGATCTATGTAACATGTTTGGACATCAATCTTATGTGGACCAGATTGCAGTGTATTTTCTTTTTACAGTGCTTTGTTTTGTTCTTGGTTTCATCTGATGGTGGTATTTCTGGACACTTTCCTTGTTACTCTCAGGATATTGTTTGTTATTGAGTAGATTGGCTATGTTTCATATTGGGTTCCTGACCTCTTCTGGTTCCTCTTCTGTTTTTCGTTGCTGTTGCTGTCAGTGCCCTAGAGTTTTGGTGATATATGGAGTGAGGGTGTAATTTTCCCTCTTTCCTTCCAAATGTTTCTGGTCTTTTCCTGTGCGGTCCTGGTGTGCTGCTGGAGTGTGTAGCTTTGTTGGTTGTCGAGAATTGTTCTGGTAGGTGGTCCATCATGAGTTATGGTGTTAGGGATAAAGATTTGTCCTTTCTTTTAGTGTTTGTTCTATTTTCTGTCATGCTTATGGTTGGGTTTTGCATTGTCGTGTCTGTGTTTTTTGGAGTGGTGCCATGGTGGGGTTCCATTTGATTTATTCTGCCTACTAGTTTTCTCTCACATTGACCTCTTCTGTGCCGTGGCATATTGTGGTCGATTGGAGTCTTCTAGTTTAAAGATTCTGCATTATTGTGTTTGGGTCGCAGGGGCTCTTGTCCACTGGCAACACTTTCCTGAGTTTTGTTTGGGTTATAGTTGTCCTTTGGCTCCTTTGTGGTTTTTGGCGGTCTGTGTTTATGGATGAGGGGGCATGTTTAAGTGGGGGGCGTCTTTTACAGTCTGATAGCTAGCAAATGGAGGAGGGAGGGGATTTTAAGGCAGAGGTGGATGGTGCTTTCTGGGTGCGCGCCTCAGGTGTCCTTATCCTTTGGGGCTGTCTATGTGAAGTCTGCGGCCTTGGTTTATTGGACCGCTGTCAATTTTTGGCTGCCATTATCCTTTCCACTAACTATCCCTAGCTACCCCTAGATTCTGAATATTGAAGGGGTGTTGAAGAACTTAAGCTTGTGGTCCCTTACTATGCTGAGACATAGTTCTGCTGTTATTTCACTCGGATCACAGCTGTAATGCTAGAGAGAAGGTTGGGCTGGACCCAACAGAGGTGGTGGAGCACCTAGAGCTGGGAGCACGGTGCTGGATGGAGGGGTGGATGTCTAGGTTCATGGATTGAAATTCCTAGATAGAGGGAAGAAAGCCTTCATTTCAAACAACACCAGAGATTCCTGGATAGAGGGGAAAAGCCTACATTTCAAATAGAACACCAAAAGCAAAACACCTAGATATGAGATGCCTGGATAGGGGGAAAACACCCACATTTCAAACACAACAGAAAATGCAAAACAACTATATTTTGTATTCCTGGATAGAGATCTAAATACCAATTATGGCTAACTAACACAATTGGCCTAGATGCCAGATGTGGCTAACTAACATAATTGGCCTAGATGCTATATATGGCTAAGCGACACAATTGGCCTTAATGCCAGATATGGCTAACTAACAAAATGGGCCTAGAGGCCAGATAAGACTAACTTACAAAATAGGCCTAAATACCAGATATGGCAACCATGCAACCGTGGGCTATGTGCAGAAGACTACAAGCTTGTAGGTAACAATTGTGGTGGGACAGTTTAATGGGGAGCAGTAATTTCTGTTACCCCTGCCCACACCTTGCTTAGCTTATCAGTCACTTCTGGTTGACGGCTGCACTGCATGCTCCACTGATGAACACTGGTAAACACGATCTGGAGCTGCTTCTGCAAGTGGTGCCCATTGCCTCGGGCCCTCAGCCAGAGGGGGCTGCACAAGCAAGGTGGCTGTCCTAGCACAATGTGTGTTATGGGGGCTCTGGGCCAATAAGGGCTGGGATTATCCTTCTGAAAACACCGAAATGGGTCAGGAGGGAGAGGGAAATCACAAGGGGCAAGAGCCTTTTAAAAAAAACACAAAAGTAACACATAAGTCCAAAATGGGTGCACTAGGCACCACCACTCACCTGCACCTGGGATCTAAAGTGGTGCGGTGAGGCAGCCAATGCAGGCTCTACCCCTCGTTGTGTCCAGATGTTACAATTAGCTAGTCAGGGGTAGGGGTGGGTCTGGAGGCAGGATTATGCCTCAGCAAATACGGAAACAGATCAGGGGGAGAGGGAAAGCACGGGGGCAAGCAGCCTCCTAAAACAACAAATGCAGCACATAAGACCAAAATGGTGTCACTAGGCACCAAGGTCACCACTCACCTGTGCCTGTGACCTAAAGTGGCGCGGTGAGGTAGCCAATGCAGGGTCTACCGCTCATTTTGGCTGGATGTTACAACTAACCAATCAGGAGTGGGGGTGGTCGGAGGCGGGATTATGCCTCGGCAAATATAAACATGGGTTAGAAGGGAGAGCTCCTAAAATAACAAAGATGCAGCACAAAAGACCAACATGGGGGTGCTAGGCACCAGGGGCACCACTCACCTGCAAATGGGACCTAAAGTGGCACAATTAGTGTGAGGATGACACTGCCGCAAGACACACAATGGGTTACCGCCCGACTCGTATTACCATTCCGCCTCCGTGATTCCCAGAATTACCGGGGCATTACAACCCCGGTGACCCGGGAATTCCGGAGGCGGAATGGTGTAAATCCCCATTCCCATTGAGTCCCATAGGAATGGGGATCGTGGAAACACCGGCACCATCTCATGATGGTGCCGGTGTTTCCTCGTCCGCCTGCAGGCGGCAGTGTTAAACCCGCCAGGTCAGACCTGGCGGGATTTACGCCTCCGCCTGCAGGAGTCGTGATCACCCGGTATGGAAACAACAGTGGCAGCGGGTTTACCGCCACCGTTGTTTCCATACCGGGTGAGTTGAATGAGGCCAAATGACATTTAATGTCTCCAAATACTAGGCCAGGTCCAAGCTACGGGGATCCCTCTGTCACTGCTACTACCATTCTACTTTTAATCCAAGAAAACACAGCATCCCCATTCAAGATATTTGTGTTTTGTCTCTCTTTGCGCTGCATTCAGTAGAATGTAGAATAGGGGTAGCATTAGCAAATGTGTACCTTGCACAGAGAGAACGTGAGAGAGGGATAGATAGTGTGAGCGAGACGGAGGCAGAGAGAGAATGGAAGTGCAAAAAGAGATGCAGAGAAAGGGAGAGCCAGAACATGCAAGAGAGAGACAGAGAGACAGTGAGAGAAAGACAGAGGAGGAGGGAGAGAGAGAGAGAGAGAGAAAGAAGGTACACAACGAGATAATGATAACGATGTGTTATTTTTGTATAGCACCTTAATCCAAAGCGCTTTACAGAGCACATATTTACATCCAACGAGAGAGCAAGATTGATGTATGTATGATACACCAGGTATTGGCTAGTATTAAATAATTCCCAAAAAAGTTCTCAAAGGTGGATGATGCAGCATGTTCTATGCACAATTTGTGTCTCTATATATATATTGCATAATGAGTGCTGCATCATCTGCATTTGAAATGTTTGTTTTAAATTAAAGTACGGGACTGATTTACACCATAAGGCACAACCACCCCACTTTTCCCACCTTGTTTCTTATTTGGGGCACATCTGTCAAAGTTTTTCACTGTGCTCATCTCTAGAGGATGACTATGGGAAACGGAATGGGCCGGTCAGAAAACAGCTTTTTTATGCTTAATAACCTGTGAACACTTGTCAAATTTGCTCCCAAAGTGTTCAGTTTTGGGAGGCATAGGAGGTGACGTGCATGCACTTTATTCGGAGAATTTCAGCCAGATCCGTCCAGCATGTCAAAGTTATTAGCAATAGAATGTTAGAAAATGCCATTGGTTCGTGGGTTTCACCTCAACCAAAAGGCAGCATGCAATGACCTCAAAAAGAAGTATTATTGAGCACAGATTTACTGTGCTCAAAATACAGATTTGATTACTTTGTTGACATTGAATGTCTGATTTCAATCACTTGGGCAACATGCCCTATGAAACACCAACTCTTTTTGTCATCACGGTCATGCTTATGTAAGTGATGCCTGATTCTGTTATGCGCATGGTGAATACTACCCATGGTTTACTTATACTAAATGTAATTCCTCTTGAGTTGGACATCTGTGAGTAAGTGTCAAGTACTAAAAGGTGTGCAGGTGCATATGCCGTTCTGCTGACATGTTGATGTTCATGCATTACTGGTTGCACGTGTTGAATATGCAGAAGGGGTAATGACGGGGCACCCAGAATTGAGATGCGACGAGTGGATCGGCTACATTTGACTTCTAATTACACAAAACGGCTTGGAATTCAAACTCACATAAGGGATCACTGGCCTTGCAAAGAATCCCAGCGGACAAATGGGTCATGCTAGAGAAGCGAAAGACTCAAAACTAAACTTAGGTTTTGAGATTTTTTTGTAGAACAGCTTAATGTATGACTATGTGACAAAAGAACTAAATAACACAGTTTGGTATGCGGTGAGACAACTGAATAAGGCTAACATTGTGTTATAGGAAATTGCCTTACAAGAAACTACGACAATAATGTTGGAACCTTCATTGAAATTATGCTATGTATAATATGATTCTGAAGACAAACTATTTGCTATGCATAGGAATTGAAGCAATGTAATGCTGAAACATGTAGAACTATTTTTCCTGCACTATGTAGACAATAATAAGTAACTAAATAACTACTGTGTACAGTTAAGGAAGTAAATGGATCAAATAAGTTTCATTTAAAAAGAAAGATTTGAATTAGTTATGATTTCACAGAGTGAATGTGACACATTATGTTGTAAAGTATGTCAACCTACTGAGCAATTTGCATGGACAAATACATTAAATGTACTATGTGCTTTTAAAAAACATTTCGTTTTTTAGTGTTTAATTGTGGTTTGTAGTACGAAAATAAATATACATAATTTGATAAGGTATGTTTCTTTTGGTCGATCCAGATTCCAGAAAGGCTGGACCAGGGCGACTTCACCCCACTTAGGAATGCTGCACTGTCTGTGGCCGCCGACCCCAATTGAAGTTCTCCTACTACTGTAATGGGGACGTGCCTGTTCTCAGCACCTTGCAACTACAAGGATCAGAATTCCCTGCACTGACGGGGGATGAAATAGTCATCAACATATGGGACTGCATTCTTGAAGAGAGCTTGAGGCTCAAAAGCACTTGAAGGAGAACATCACCTGAGTTATCAGGTATGCTGAGAACTGAAGTGCACCCTTTATCTTGTCTTGTTCATCATTTTACAAGAGACTTTAATCAGGAGACATGTCTTTACAATTGATTCAACATTATGTGATAACAATCTGGCAGGCCAAATGGAGACCACTGATGTGCACTGAAATACAAAGCATATTGTGAAACAATGGCATTCCCAAAAATATGGCTAAGCCTCTGCAGGATTGTTTTTACATTGTTGCTGTGTGGTCCTAGTGAGTGTGGCTCTCTATCTTTAGCCATCCATCTTTTAGCTGGGCTAAGGTCAAAGTCTAATCCTTTAAGAAGTGCTGATATGCCTCAGAAATGATAAGTACAATATCATTAATTTAAAAGCTAATATATGAATGTGCAGGAAAATGGCAGTGCCAAACAGATCAATCATGTATCAACTAGTTACAACTGTGAAACAGACATGGTATCAAGAGACGGCACAGACAAGTGAAACATAGTTTGAAAACCTTTATTCTCCATGGTCAGGATGGTATTTAATTTTTATTTTATTAATTTGAATTTATAAAGCGTGCAGTGGTCCTGGGGCATCGTGGCGCTGTTACAGAATATTATCTCGGATACATACTAGATAAGAACAAACTGAATAGCAATCGATTACAGGGTTCCACATAGTAATACAGTAGGGTGTTCCATGGTTACAGGGGAACAACTTCAAGCTAAATTTAGTTGAAAAGCTTGGTTTTCAGAGCTTTTCTGAACACAGTGAGGGATGTTTCTTTTCTGATTTTAATTGGTAGTGAGTGCCAATTGTTTGGTTCTAACACCTCAAAGCTCGAACCACCGGCTTTTACTCTTTTGAAGGTGGGGACAGAGAGTTGGTGAGAGTATTGGGCACGTTTGGGTCTATTGCTGGTGCTTGATGAATTTATTCAACCAGATAAGGAGGTGCCATTTGAGAGAGGCATCAGTGTGTGATGGTGTGGGCCTTGAATAGTATGCGCACTTTGACAGGGAGCCAGTGGGAGTCTTGTCTGACCTGAGGGATGTGCTCTCTTCCGGGAATACTTAGAGCTGCTCTGAGAGCATTATTTTGAGTGATTTGTATTTTGTTCATATTTTTGGCAGAGGTGCCTAGGAGCAGGACATTGCAGTAATCCAACTTGGCACCAATGGTGGCTCTCGCTATGTTAAGGCATTTTTTGGGTGAAAGGTGAGGTTATACTTCATTAATAATTTTGGTTGTGATAGCTGCAGACGATGAGATGGCACTGACTTGCCTTTTCATTGAGAGGGTGGAGTCGATGTAGACACCCAAGGTTTTTACTGCAGCAGAGACTGTGAATATAGTATTCTCAATGCTGAAAGTGCTGTATTGGCTGTCTAGTTTCTTCAGAATTTCCTTAGGGCCTACCAATAGGATTTCTGTTTTGTCCCCATTGGGACAGAGGCCGTTAGCCACCATCCAGGCTTTGATGAGTGCATAGGTCTCCTTCAGAGTGTTGAGATCTTGCTTGTAAGAGCCAGATAGAGGTAGGAGAATTTGTGTATCATCGGTATAGTTGGTGAATGCTATGCCGTGGCCTTCTAGATCATAAAAGAGAGGTAAAGTGAAGAGATTGTAGAGGGTGGAGGAGGTGCATGACCCTTGTGGAACTCCACAAATTATGGTGGGTGGAGTGGCAGAAGCCTGGTCAAAAAAGACCATCATGGCTCGATCCTGCAGGAAGGACGTTATCCTGGTTGTGGCTTCTTGTGAGAAGTGAGTAGCCTCTGTAAGGTGTTTACATAGAATCTTGTGATCGACAAGATCGAAGGCGGCTGACAGATCTAGGAGAAGGAGAAGTGCAGGCTTGCCTTTATCCATAGTTTCAAGTAGCTGGTTCTTCAGGTCAAGCAGGCCGACTCTGTGTCATGACGGGGACGAAAGTCAATTCTATAACACCTAACTTGCCTTAAATCTAAGATGGAAATAATCCCTAAAGAAAAGCAAATTGAGGGAAGTCTAATTCTGTCAGTCCAAAATACTGTCTTTGTCGAAACCTATGCGTGTCCTCACTTCTATAAGAAAACAGGGTGTATAGGATTTGGTCAACTCAATAGTGTTCAAAGTAAAGTTAATGTAACATGGAGCTCTTCGGTAGTCCCCTTGCATAAGTTCAGGACACTCAGGTAATGTTCAAAGAAAAGTTAGTGTGACAATGGAGCTCCTCTGCAGCTCCCTTCCCCGAGTTCAAGGCACTTAGGTTTAGAACGTTGAATAAATGAGGTTAACAAGGAAGGACAAGATTGGGTCCCACAGTAGTTTATAAGATTAAAATGACAGGAGGATAAGTCAGTGTTGTAGTTAAAGAAAGGAGTTTGCGGCTCTGGGGTTTTACATTCTCTTACTTTCCTCCTTGTGTGAGTGTTTGACAGAAGGTCTTAGGGCAGGGCTGGACATGCGTGACAATGTCCTATAACAGTAGGTGGAGGTAGGATCGATTGGGATTAGGAAAGGGAAACCATGTCTTATCCTCAGGCATCCCACTTCCATTCTTCAAGAACCCTCCATCCCTGTAGTACCCCTTCTCAGACTCACACTGGGGGTAAGAATAAAGCAGTCAGGCACTTTTCTTTGTTTCCTGACTGGGGGGTCTTAAGCAGGTTAAATGTGAGAACGCCCTCAGATTTCTCACACAACCAAATCCTCAAGTTAGGAAAAGTGAGAAGTCTGGTCAAAAGAAGCATATCCAGCCATTTGGCGATAAGGATAGGAGTCTGAGATAAAAATGTATTTCAGTTACCTTTTAATAACAGAGATGGTAGAAAAATGACTGAGACATATCGGGACTTGCCAGGTCAGCGAGGCACCTGACCAGTGTGTGGTTAAGGCAAGGCAAAGAAAAGAAAGCTACAGTCTTATTTAGAAGTAGTTTTGAGGATGAGCTCACCCAAGTAAAATCAGGCTTTGGACAGAGCTGGAGGATGTTTCTATGCGTTTGATGATGAAGTAAACAAAGTGTAAAAAAGGTTCTCATTGAAGAGCAGGTACCGTCAGAAAGGAAAGCATGTCTGAGATTTCACTATAGAGACATCAGTCTCCCCTATTTTATTTTTTAATGTCATTGAAATTGAATTTGACAAAGTTTGCAAGGAGATTAAACATATATGAAACTGTAAATTATAATAAATCGTTATAGAGCAGGCTAAAATGAACAGTGCAGACAAAACCAAACATTTCACTAGCCAATTAGCACAATGAAGTCATTATTAACCCACTCTGGTTCAATTAGAATGCTTCAAATTCAGTCAAGAACCACTGGTATTGACTGCTTCCTAATTATTCTGAAAGATGTTTTCTGCATTCAAGAAACAGCTATAGATTGTCCCGGCAAGATGTATTTAAATAGGATATCCTAATGCTCATTTTGAAAGAGCATGATGTAAAATGTATGGCGTACAAGGCTTGTATGCCACACATTTCCGTTATGGCTCATTTTCATCCACTTGTATGATGGAGGGGAGAGGCAGAATTCAAATCTAATGGCAATTTAGTGTAATTATAAATGCTGCCTACCATACAAGCATGTGCATGGTATTCCGTAATTACTCCTTTGCACGGCAGAGCATGTGAACGCTGCCTTTTGCCCTGCACATTTCCACTCCACCATGCACAGGACCACAATTTGGCAGCGGGAAGCCACCTATGTGTATGTCTACACGTTACGGCTGATCGCCTCAAAATTATTATTTTGAGCAAAATAAGCTTCCCTTTCTACGAATATCTTTTTTTTTTGCACAGTCAATGTGACAAGCAACATCCAAGTAATGCACCAAAGTGTAAGCTGAAGCATGCAAAAGTGCTTCATTTTGTACATGTGTTGTATTTAAATACTGCAAAAAACGCATTTCATTTACTAACAGGTTTTGTCAACTTACTTTCCCTGCTTTTAAACAATTATATTTTTAATTCATCACAGCTCAGAAACTATATTGCCACTAAAGGGGCCTTAGAAAACTGGGGATTGGTCATTGTCACTTAGGACAATGACCCTTTCCAAACATATAGCCCCCAGCTTTGCCTCGGCCGTAACCTTTGGGTGGGTCATTACCCTGAAATAATGACCACTCCCTCTGTGCATAAGACTATAGCATCATTGAATCTCCCCTTCCCTATCAGAAGTCATTACCAGTTGCATTGAGAAACCTGTGATTGAAATGCTTGAGGAATGGAAACAGGGAAGTCCTGGTTAAAATAGTTTTAGTATAAAATAAGAAAGAGCACCGATGGTGAGGCTAGATGCACAAAGAGTAAAACGCATTTGTAGCCATTGAAATGTCAGCAGAGAGGGACCAGCAATTGCTGTCATTTGAAAGTTGCTGTTTCTGGATTGCTCGATGTATTACTTAATGTGATAATTTGTTTCATTCATGGATATCCAAGTTGAAGACAGACTTTTCTCTACTTTTCGAGTTAAGTCATGCCCAAAGTAAACTGTTGCCACTCCCCAAGTGTAGGAAGTACAAAGCACGCGTTAGAAATGGTCCAGGTTTGGCGGTACCCCAGGAGAGTTTCGATCCCTGCACTGTTAGCACCGAATCGGCTTGGTTATATAGCCTTCCCCCAGACTCATTTTAAACATCATAAACTATTGGACTTCTTTGCAAGAGCCTTTATCAATTAAACATATAACGCGTACCGCATAATGTGGAGGAAGATGCAAGCCCACAGTGTGAATGTAGAAAATAACATCAACAGATCAATATCCTGGGGAGCAATTGAGAAGAACCCTGCAGGAATCTGCAAGAGGATTTCCTTGCAAATGTTGCCACTAGTGGTCTATACCCTCTACTTGACAGGAGCGGGGGTGCCAGTGTCTCCTATTCTCCCACTGGCAGACAGGGCCATCTCGGAGGGATGGAGGGAATGTATTGGGAGGAGCATCCTATTAGTGCCTTATCACAAAATGGTTCATAAAATCTAAGGATTGCTTTGCTGATTGAAATGTTATTTTGATTGTAAGCTCTGCAGAATCTGCCTGTATGCATTCCGAAGTCACCAGGGTCTCCGTTCCCCTGATGAATCTAACCCGGCCTGTCATATGAGGGTTGTATAGAGTATGCAAATTTCTTTTTGACTGTAGTCTGAATGACCAGTTCAATTACAGAACTCTACTATATTGTAAGGTTTGGGTGTATTTCACAGCAATTTAGCCAATAGGTCCTGACTAACTGTGACTGATAGGAACACAATTATCAGGATGCTGGCATGGTCAATAAAAACATCTTCAGAGCAAGACAATATAATGTCATCCTTAAAACTGCAGTCTTGCATCTCCAATTTGTATCACAGTGGGACCTTATTAGAAAACCATCATTGTGTATAACACTTGTATTGAAAGCTGTGGAGATTGTGTAGCGCTGCGTAAACCGTTCTATTTTGAGATTACAGGACTGACACCTACATTCATAATTGTGCACAGTTAATTGTGGGTGATAGGAACACTAGAATGGCTGATTTCTAGGTGGTTTTATTGATATCTCTAAGTATGAAACATGCTGTATGCCATTGCCAGCTCCCTAAACACATATAGCAAACTCGCTGGTGATAACGATGGGTTTTCATGTCTGAAACTAGGGTACAAACTATGTATTGGAGAACTAAGTGGCGTTCTCCAGTAACTGCAGAGGCTTGTAACGTGGATGTTTTCGCATAGTCAAAAGTGTCAAAGTGTTCATCATTCTTTGTCTGAGTCAGATAGAAAATGTCCAGTGCTATAGCCACACAACTTAATGAATGATTACAAGTCCGTCCTCCTCTTGTGAGTCTTTCAGTGCAAAGCCCTCAAAAATGATGGCATCGCGACATCTTCAAATGGAGTCAATAAATTGCAATTAGTTGGTAGGGGGTGCTGCTGGGGACATAAAACAAGTGTCTCAGATGGACATTGGAGTTGCTTTAAGCCAGAAGTGTTAGGCACTGTGCACAGTCTCAGAGCAATCTGTAATGTAAGACTGGATAAACTTATTGTCTGGGCCCTCCTCAGAGCCACAGTCTATCAGTGCTCCTGACAGAAATGGCATAAATTAGGCACCGATTTTCTGCGACTATGCTGTGAAATGACACAATTAAGAACGAAAATGTTCCTATTGCCAAAAACCTCTGCTGCCAACTCGGTGCCATTTTGTCTTCGTAGAAAAGTAAAGCAAGTCATTCAAGGCTTCTTGGAGTACTGCCCCAAGTATGTAATGGCAACCCATGGCATGGTCTTGCTGAAGCTCACCCACCTCTTGGCTACTCGACCCAGTTTACCACAAGCCATGCACCGCTTCTCAAGGTGGACACCATTTTTCCAGCTGATGGGTCAACGGCTGCAAAGCTCTGCCAGAGCCTAACACTCTGCACCTGAAGACTCAGACAGGGAGTGCTCCAATTGTTTTCTTAGAGCTTGTCTTCAGCCTTCACACGGACACTTGCAAAACGAGCAGTCACCAGATAGTGATGCACACATGTTTAAGTACATAACATGTATCATTTGCAAGATACCACTTTTTAGGTAGAGATACTAATTAGTAGGAACCCTGTCTCAATATTTCCCATTAACATAACACTTGTCTCAAGGCAAGACATGTGCCTCAATCTTACGCTATTCCACTTTGCTTCCATTCCTTTTCATGAGTGCAGACACACTCTCAAAACTTTCCACTCTTCAGAAATCGCATTATTGTCTAATGGTAATTTGCCTGTGCCGAGGCCTTACCAAAAAATTGGGGTATCAGAAAATCCTGAGGTTCCAATGAAATCTGATCAACCCCTTTTCACTCTCCACCTTCCCAATACTGCTGGTGTAATGGGAATGGGCTAGTTCTCACGATTTTTCTTTTCTGGTGGGGATGCCAGCAAAGAATGCCCTTTTGCCCCACTAGCAAACGAGTCCTGATTGTTTACACCGAAAAAAACAGACTTCTAAATGTCGGACATGGGGCAAGATGAATGGAATGTTGGCCATCTCTAAACAACACATACCAAAGGCATTACTGGGTTGATAAAGGTGCTTTTTTCATAACAGGATCTCGTTTCCTGGATTTGCTTTAATCTTTTGAGGTGTCCTGGGATGATGCAGACAGGTACATTTTGCAGACAGGTTTTACAGTGATTATCTGGATGAGAAGCATTATCATTTCACAAGGGAGCATGGTTTCCTGGGAGGCTTTGGTTCACGTCCTCTCCTGCAAACTTTCTGAGTGATTATAGGTTAATAATATTGTTTAGGAGATGTTGTGTCTGCAAATCACCTCCTGCAAATAGTGAACCCGGGTTGAGGTGATGGGGAAGTGGTAAAGAAGCTCACTTTACATATGCACTCTTGCGAATCGAAGACACAGTAAACTCTGCTTCCACCATCGATTTTAGTGATGTTTTCAGGTTTTGGATGTAGCTAAACCTTACAGCATAATCTTCTGCAGAAAACCTTTAACAAGGGCCCATACAAGAGCATAACAAAATGCATATACCAGTGAAGAGTAAAGTTTCTTTAATACAGCATTCATTTAACTGGATACATGTCTTGTGATTCTCCCTTTTATAACATGTATAACAAACCTGATACCACTTTTAAATAGTTATTGTTAATTCTACATTGGCTTTGTACTCTTTGATAAGAGAGCAGGTTTGATTAAACCGGAAGTTCACCATCCAACTTGACATTTTTATGGTCCACCAATTACTTTTAAGACGCAGTCGAGCCACATACAAACCATAAGTAACATACGTGCCAACATTATCCATTCCATTCATTAGATGTTTGTTCAGTCCTGGGTTTAATTTTGCATCCTGGATTCTCCTCTATTAAACACTGCACTACAAATCCAGGAATGCAACCTAAAAATGCAAAGTCAAAACGAGGTCTGGACTAGCATCTCCAGAATGGAATGGAAAATGATATTATAGATGTGGCATTTGTAATGCGCCTATACACAAGTGCTTCAATGCGTGACAAGGCAAGGAAGGGGGAAAAGAGGGAGGACAGAGACAACAATCTTACTAGGCCAGGTGACATTGAGATCGCACAAGTGCAGGGAAGGGGAAAAGTGCCAAGGGAAAGGGGAGGGGGCAGTGCTGGACATGGGATCAAAACAATAACAAGAAGTGCATCCAGCAGATGGCAGGTGCAAGGTTAAGTGCAGACAGCAGGTGTCCAAATGTGCAGGTAGGAGGACCGTAGGGTTACAGATACAGATTCAAGTGCAAAGGTTGCTGGGAGGCAGTGCGGGTGTGCAACTGGGCTGGTAGGGACCTGGGCCCAAAATCAGAGGGTAGCCAGGTGACCAGTGCAGTATCTAACTGGAAATCAGGAGGGGAAAGGAAGTGAGAAGGCAGAAGCAAAGAGGAAGGTCTTGAGATGCTTCCTGAACCAGAGATGGTCCTCCTCGAGTTTCAGAGAGGCAAGGGGGCTGTTCCAGAGGGAGACCCCAGCTGAAGAAAGAGATCTCCCACCAACTCTTTCCTTGGAGAAGTGACTGACCCTGAGGGAGCTGGAGATGGAGGAGTGAAGAGCTTCAATAGGACGGTATTTACGAACAGAGAGTTGGAGTTATTGAGGACCCAGGCACCAGAAGACCTTGTGGGCAATGCAGAGGTTCTTGAACTTAATCATTGCATCCACTGGCAGCCAATGCAGAGATTATTTCAGTGCTGGAGAAATACAATCCTTGCGCTTGAGTCCAATGACAAATCTTGCAGTCCTGTTCTGGATGAACTGCAGAGAGTGGAGAGTAGAAGCAGGCAGATTTAGAAAGAGGCTGTTGCAGTAGTCCAGCCTAGAGAGAACCAGAGCTCTAGAGACAGTGAGCTTCAGGGGCAAGGAGAGGAAAGGAAGAATACATTTGAGGAGGTGCAGTTGGTAGTTTGACTTCTTAGAGACATCCGAGATGTGAGGAGAAAAGGAGAGTGTGGAGTTGAAGATGACCACGAGGTTCTTAGCCTCACAGGTGGGAGCAGGAAGAGGGTCAAGGGAGGCTGGCCAGAGAATGACAGGAAAGGAGGGTGCAGGTGTCCCGATGAGGAGAAACTCTGTCTTGCTGGCATTAAGGCAGAGATCGCTAGCGGCACACCACTCCTGGATGGCAGACAGACAGTCAGAGATGACCGAAGGAGAAGAGATAGCAGAGGGGAGCCTGAAAATGATCTGAGTGTCACCCACATACCACTGAAAGTTGGAGCAGAGAGCGGAAATGTGGTGGGCAGGAGGTACCAGGTATTGGTTGAACAGCCAGGGAGAGAAGTTAGACCCATAGGGAACACCACAGGTAGAGAGTGAGATAGACGAAAGGAAGGATTCAAGTTAGACCTAGTATCAGAGAGGAACAAGGTCAGCCAGGCCAGGGCCAGATCAGTGATACCCAGGTCATCATGGAGATGATTGGCCAGGATGGCATGGTTGACCGTGTCAAAGGAAGAAGAGGGATTGAGTAAGATGAGGACAGAGGGGAGATTAGAATCAAGGTTCGAGAGCAGGTCTTCATGGATGTTCAGGAGAGCAGTTTCCGTGCTTCTGGCTGCTCTGAAGCCAGACTGATGGTCATTGAGACAATCAACAGATAGCCATACTTACATACATACCAACATTTTAGCCAGAGGTGACAGAGTCCACCCTTTGAAACAAGTGGGTGGACTCCATCCACCTGCATGTACCCTCGACTTGGACTGCAACCTAAACTGAAAACATACATGCCAACATTTTCCATTCCATTCGGGAGATGCTAGTCCAGTCCTGGTTTTGACTTTGCATTTTAGGTTGGATTTTTGGACTTGTAGTCCAGTGTTTAGTACAAGTCACCCCCAAGCTAAAATGAGAAACATTGAATGTCTTCTTGGAATTTTTGAATTAATACAGATCTCAGGGCTTGAACCTTGGTCGTCAGATATGCAGGCCGGACACTTCACCACTGCACTAAATAACCTGCAGAAAAGTCACAAACAACTAAAAGTGATATGTCCCATTTTGGTACTGCATGCTCTAGGGAAAACATTGTTTCTTGAAGTTTAAAGCCTGCATACCTTTAAACGTTTTCAAAAACACTATTAGAAGAAAGTATCCTCTCTTGGTCTTGTGTGTTTGTTGATTTTATGAAAGGCAAATGCCATTCATCCTGTGGAATTTGGGTGGTTATGCAAAGCCAATTCAATGAACCTTGCATATTTAACCTTGATATGATAATTTCTGGTGGCGTCACATTCCCATGCATTTGTTAATGAGTCTCCCCACTTCATTTTTAGGACTTGATCCCTGGCAGTCAAGATCAATTTACTGTTCAGTTTGACTATTACTAACAAAGGAAACATCACATACAATAAAGAAGATTAATACAATAAAGCATCTCCCACTATCCTAACCTTTACACATGCACATTTATTTTACTTTTTTGTGAAGCGCTACACGCCCGTGGGCTTCAGAGTGCATAAGAGAGAGGATGCCTGTGAGGGGAAGAGGTAGTAACATTAAGATTAATCCGCTGAGTTAAAGAGGAAAGCCTTCCCAGACTTCTTGAAATCATCAAGGAGGAAGAGGCTCTTATGCTCAGCGGAAGCGCTTTCCATTCCCTGGCAGCATGAATCACAAGGTTTCTACCACCACATTTTTCCAAGCGGTAGTGTGGCTGATTCATAGTGTGGGTATCATTAGAAGGTAATATCGAAATGGATTGCTTAAAGGAGAGTCTGTCCATCATATACCGGGGCTACCTTCTGCTGGCATTTGTATGTCAAGTATAAAATCTTGTACCTAATTCTTGGTTTAACAGGTGGCCAGTATAGTGCTTTCCTAAAGGTAGAAATATGTTTGTGTCTGGTCAGGCCATAAATGGCGCTTATAGCGACATAGGGCAGTAGGTGCAGTAAATTGGTCTCTGAGGTGCCGGCCAGAAGACTCTTGCACTAGTCGTGACAAGATTTGACTAGAGCAGTTGCCAGCAGTGATCTATTTTCTGTGGAGAGATATGGGTGAATTTGATAGATTGATTTGATCACATGGCCACAAGAGCAGTGGCTTTGTGAAACATGTTTCATGGACACCTAGTGGTCAAGGATAACACCCAGTGTTTTTACAGATTTACTGTTTGGAATTTGAATCACAGTGATGAAGAAATGACCTTCCAGGTCATCACGTATTCTGATGGGGGGTGGGGCGGAGGCAATGATTAGAAGCTCTATTTTTGCACTATTCAGAGCTAAGGAGTTCTGTCCCATCCACAACTGGATTTCCAGGTAGACATCATTCACAATTTTGGAGTCTTGAGAATGTCTACCAGTAAGTTTGAAGCGTTCCTGTGTGTCATTTGTGTATTTCGCATATATGGCACCCAGTCTGTCCAGAAGGTCAAGCAGAGGTCTGCAGTAGATATTGAACATGATACAGAGACAGGCAAGAGCCCTGTGGAACTCTGCAGATGGGCAAGATTGGCAATTCCTTGGCATTCTCTACTTCCACTCTCGATGTCCTGGATCCCAAAAATGATGTGATCTAGTGGCATGCCCCTTCTGAGCAATTGGCAATGTTTTATAGCCTCTCATGCAGCAAGTTATGATCAATCAGATCAAAGGCTGCAGAGAGGCCCAATAGTATCAGCAGGACTGGGTGACCTTGTTCTATGATCTCTGTACTATTAGATTTGAGATCCAATAGAGCCCTCTCAGTTCCGTGTTGCGCTATGAAACCAGATTGAATGGCATTCAGGATCTCATTCTGCTCTATGATTTTTGCAGCTGTAGATAGGGTACTTGGTCTATGATTTTCAGTAGATAGGGAATGTTGGTAATTGGCCTATAGTTCTTGGTCATGCCTGGGTCAAGTGTGGTTTTCTTTAGGAAGGGAGTTATCCAAACGTCCTTCAATGAGGCAGGCATGATCCCATCCCTGGATGAAATATTAACCATTCTGGTAATCCAGGGAATACGAGCATCCAGAGATCACATCAAGATGTCAGTAGGGCAGACATCCCGAAGGCAAGATGTGGACTTAAGTTTGTTCACTATGTCCAGAATTTCTGATTCTGAACAACTGCAAAAATCACATTTAGGAAAGGGTGGGTTGCTGTTAATCCAAAATAAGGTGTTCACAGGATTTTGGTTTTCATCTGATACTAAGCTGGCTTCCTGTTTATAGATAGCCTATGACCGGAAGTCTTGGTCGAGAATTAATTCTGAATGGATTGACAACAAGCTGAGTCCTTTTTTAGGAAGGAAAGGAAATGCACGACTCTCAAATTCCTTTAGAATTTTGAATAGTTTGCTAGAACTAGACTTTGCATTGTCAATCCCGAAATTGTAATTTTCCGCTTTAGCCTTGACATTGCTTTTCTTAAAAGCATGCACTGCTTCTTTGTATTTGCCTAGTGAGAGAGGGCTGGCGTTCTTTCTCCATTTCCGTTTGCATGCTCTTGAAACTTTCTTGCTAAGGTGAAACTATCATTGAACCATGATTTCCTTATTGCTTCTGATTTTATTATCTTGTTTTTTTCAGGAGCCAATAGGTCTGAGGTAGCCTTAATGGCTGAGGAGAGGTGGACCACTAGATGAATGATTTCCTCAAATGTCTCTGTGATATTTCATTTACTGGCTAGTAGAGTGGAAAGTAAAGTGATAAACCATTTTTTAATTTCTGCATTTTTTCACTGTCCTCAGGTTTGTATCAAGCCTAGGCAGGGCTGTTGGCAGTACTGTGGTCATATTGATCAGGAAATTATCAGACCATGGGCAGGACAAGATGTCAACAGCCGTGCACTTCAGTTTGTGTGTCATTATCCATCCAAGGTGTGACTGCCTTGGTGAGTTGGATTGTTCATTATTTGGGAAAAACCAATGGTTTTCATGGAGGACAGCAGTGATTTAACTTTGGCATCGAAAGAGTCTTCTGCCCATAAGTAAAAGTCACCCGGAATGACCATGGGAGAGTTTGGTTTTGTGGTGTCATTCAATAAGTGGGTGATCTGTTCCTCAAATAGGGGTACGTTCAGATGAAGTACCAGGAAAGTTCATGCTGAAATATGTGACGTATGATGAGCAAATAAACCAGCAGAGACCTGTAGTGGGGCTCTGCCCAGTACCCATCAGAAGAACAATGCCTATTGAAGTACTGATGCCAAGGAAGCCATGGACAGTAAGGTAACCATTGAGAAAACCAATTCAACAAATAAAATGAAATGAAGATCGTCTAAGTACAGTCCCTGAAGAAGTCAAGAAGGTCTTAATGCAAGAGGAATGGTGACGTCATGAGAACCCGGACTGACTCACATATAGAAGAAATGACAACCAGAGAATGACGTAAAGAGACGAAGCGCCATGAACAAGGGACATCGTAAACCTAAAGTGAAAGGATGATGTCAAATATAAGAAGCTTAAACTGTAAGCATAATAAAGATATTTGACCAGTTTACACATGTACATATGCTTGGAACCGCATGAAAGCTAAGAAAATCGTGCGGCTCGCTATCCTTAGTAGAAGACAGATTCCGGAAAGCCCCACCTATACATATCTACATCAAAAGAAGCATGTTATATAAGTATACTTCCACTTTGCACAAGAATCAGAATTAACCAAAGGTTACTAAAGGCCACACAAGGAGAGCTTCATATTTAGCAAAATCGAGAATAAGCAGCAGAAACGAAACTCAGCAGAGGCCAATTGTGCCAAGAAAGCCAAGGTCTTATCAGTAGAATAGACGAACAGTAGCTACAATTAATTGAAGCCAAGAAATGAATATCCTGCTTCAGAAAGGTCAAGATAAGAAACTGGAGGCAGGTGGTGGGTGAAACGAAAATCAAATAAACGAATTACATGAAGAAGAGGCAAATTCACAGTGTCTGAATCACGTGACCAGACGGGCAAGAAGAAGGGAGACTTTCACACCTACACGTGGCAGCAAGCCAGGCGAAGATAGAACTTTTCCAGACAGGAGATTCTGTGTGCTGCTAAGCAAAGTGGAAAAGTATGAGTGGGGTTGGTGCCAACCCAATCACAGTGGACCAAATAATCTAGGGTCCTATAGTTAGTAGAACCAATGGGATTTCATACTTTTAGTGATGTCTACATTAGCCATTTTGAGGGTAGGGCTTAGATGTCCCACCTTACAATGTTTATCCAATCCTCTTACTCCATTACCATATACAGATATAGCACCTATATTAAAGTTACCTTTCTAGAACCAATAGAATTGCATGCCAACTTTTAAGCGTTAAACGTCAATGATGACGAGTTTTCAGTATAAATGTTATGTTTTTTATGAAGTTCGTTGCAGTTGTGAAGCGAGAGAGAAGATCACGCATCCGTTTTTTGTAAATGTCCTTAAACATACTCCCTTTGCCAAACCGTTGAGTTGTCATTATTGATTTGGTGTTGGAGAATTAATCTGCACCCCCAACCATCTCACTGGTGCTGCTATCTTGTCTTAAAATGCTTCTGGGCAAACCTGACTCTATGGGCCGATTGGGGGGTCCCGGAGTACACTTGGTAGCAGAGGATGGTTATCGATTATCGATTAGATAAGACACCCATCATTGACTACCGACATAAAGTAACTCTAGGTCCTAGGCAATATCACAAGTACTTTGCCATCTGGCTGAGTAGACCGTGAAGCTCCCCATAGACAGTGGTTAGAGTAAAAAGTAGAATCTGCAGACAGAGGTCTGAAGGGACCTGTGTTTCCCCACATAACCCCATCACACTCCTACGGGCAGCTGAGCGGGTGAACGGCAGGAGAGGTGGTGACAAAGGCGGTGATCCCGAAAATCCAGAGAGGAAACATGCGAATGGTGAGTGAAAAAGACTACATGTTTTGGCAAAAAGTGCATGCCTTAGAACAAGTGAGGGAAAGGTAATGGAAGGAGGCGGAAAAACAAAATATAGTCAGAAGTGGAGTAGAATGTGTTACATGGCCACGATAGTGGCCATGTAGTTATGGTTAAGTTGCTGTTTCCATAGGAAGAACACTTTTTGGGCGGCTTATAACTTCATTCTCCCTGGACAAATCCTCACCAAACTTTGCAAAATAAGTATATGGCCCACTCTGATTTTTCTTTGCAAAGTTTGGTGAGGATTCGTCCAGGGGGGGCAAAGTTATATGGGGGGTCCCAAAACGTTTTTTTTCCCATCGACTGAATGGGGAAAAAACTTTGCTCGCGCCTACAGCCCAAACCGCTGGACGGATTTTCACCAAATTTGGACCAGGAGTAGCGGCTTGGTCCCGAAAGCGGGCATTTGGTGAAAATCCATGCAGTAGTTTCTTTTAAAATGACCAAAAAGTAGGTCATACAAAATTAGTGATATCTGCGTTCGGTCCGCGGACAGACTTCCCTGTTCGCTCCGTGGACAGTGTCCTGATTGGCCAATCGGCTTGCGTGATGTCCGTGGACATGCAACGTGTTCGCTGATTGGATGGCGCAGAGCGTGGAGGGCATCAGATTTTCGGTAGCGCCCGCCATCTTGGATTCACGGACGTCCGCGGACAGCGCGGTGAAACTTGGTTTAAAATTTGTATTTAGTAGAGTGTGTTTGTGTGTAAGAGTGTTTGGGGAGGGTGGGAGAGTATGAGATAGGTTAAAAGTTGTGTTTTTCTATGTGGTAGTCGCTCTTGTTGTGATCGATTTGTCAGCAGACAAACGGCTGTTCTGAAATGTTCTAAATAAACTAAATGGGGGGGGTGTTCTGAGGACGCAATATGTGTCCGTATTGTTCGCAAGTAAGCTGAAACTGTTCTAAGAGCACTCGCGGTGTCCTGAAATGTTCGTAGGCGGTGTCCTGAAGACGCTGTCCGTATTGTTCTCTGGCAAAATGAATGTGTTCTAAGAACACTGGTGGTGTTCTGAAATGTTCGTAAATAAACAAAATGTGGGTGTCCTGAGGACGCTGTCCGTATTGTTCGATGGGAAGTTGAATGGGTTCTAAGAACACTCGTGGTGTCCTGAAATGTTTGTAAATAAACAAAATGCGGTGTCCTGAGGACGCTGTGAGTATTGTTCGATGTAAAGTTGAATGTGTTCTAAGAACACTCGCGGTGTCCTGAAATGTTTGTAGGGGGTGTCCTGAAGACGCTGTCTGTATTGTTCTCTGGCAAGTTGAATGTGTCCTAAGAACACTCGCGGTGTCCTGAAATGTTTGTAAATAAACAAAATGGGGGTGTCCTGAGGACGCTGTCCGTATTGTTCTCTGGCAAGTTGAATGTGTTCTAAGAACACTCGTGGTGTTCTGAAATGTTCGTAGGGGGTGTCCTGAAGATGCTGTCCGTATTGTTCTCTGGCAAGTTGAATGTGTTCTAAGAACACTGGTGGTGTTCTGAAATGTTCGTAAATAAACAAAATGGGGGTGTCCTGAGGACGCTGTCCGTATTGTTCGATGGGAAGTTGAATGTGTTCTAAGAACACTCGTGGTGTCCTGAAATGTTCATAAATAAACAAAATGGGGGTGTCCTGAAGACGCTGTCCGTATTGTTCTCTGGCAAGTTGAATGTGTTCTAAGAACACTGGCGGTGTCCTGAAATGTTCGAAAATAAACAAAATGGGGGTGTCCTGAGGACGCTGTCCGTATTGTTCGTTGTCAAGTTTAAAGTGTTCTAAGAACACTCGCAGTGACCTGAAATGTTCATAGGGGTTGTCCTGAAGACGCTGTCTGTATTGTTCTCTGGCAAGTTGAATGTGTTCTAAAAACACTCGTGGTGTCTTGAAATGTTTGTAAGTAAACAAAATGGGGGTGTCCTGAGGAAGCTGTCCGTATTGTTCGATGGCAAGTTGAATGTGTTCTAAGAAAACTCGCAGTGTCCTGAAATGTTCGCAAATAAGCAAAATGGGGGTGTTCTGAGGACACTGTCTGTATTGTTCGTTGTCAAGTTGAAAGTGTTCTAAGAACTGTCGCGGTGTCCTGAAATGTTTGTAGGGGGTGTCCTGAAGGCGCTGTCCGTATTGTTCTCTGGCAAGTTGAATGTGTTCTAAGAACACTGGTGGTGTTCTGAAATGTTCGTAAATAAACAAAATGGGGGTGTCCTCAGGACGCTGTCCGTATTGTTCGAAGGCAAGTTGAATGTATTCTAAGAAAACTTGCAGTGTCCTGAAATGTTTGCAAATAAGCAAAATGGGGGTGTTCTGAGGACGCTGTCTGTATTGTTCGTTGTCAAGTTGAAAGTGTTCTAAGAACTGTCGCGGTGTCCTGAAATGTTTGTAGGGGGTGTCCTGAAGACGCTGTCCGTATTGTTCGCTGGCAAGTTGAATGTGTTCTAAGAACACTTGCGATGTCCTGAAATGTTCGCAAATAAAAAAATGGGGGTGTTCTGAGGACGTTGTCCGTATTCTTCGCTGGCAAGTTGAAAGTGTTCTAAGAACACTCATAATGTCCGCGGACATTAAAAGTTTCCATACACCATAGTTGAAATGTTTGACTCTATGGGTGTGATATGCTGCGGTGGTCGTGGCCAGGGCATAGAGTCTTGGGTGCATGGCCGTTTGGCCATGCACCCAAGACTCTATGCCCTGGCCACGACCACCGCAGCATATCACACTTATAGTTGCTTATAACTTTGTGTCAAAAAGAAATTTATAAGGAACAAAGTTATAAGCCATTATGGGTGTGATATGCTGCGATGGTTGTACTTACTATAATATACTTACTGTTTGGTTTAGTAACTGGAGTACATGTATTTTTTGTTCATTTCTGTGATAAAAGAAAATATTATGTTAGTATTAGTATTTTGTAATGACTTATTACATTGTATAATCAACATTTTTATTTTTTATGGACCCTCATATTTAGTAGATTACAAACCAGAGTACTGTGCAATTTGCTCAGTTTCTGTGTTTGTTGATGTTAGGGAGAATTCTCTGTTTAGGCTGAATTTCCTAACCTAGTGAGTCCCCCAGCAGCTTTGCTGGATTTCTGGAGTTTGTTTTTTTCCATCCTGCCAATAGTGAGACTCTTTTTCCCCCACTCCTGGACATGAATGTGGATAATTCCTTTGAATGTCAATGTGTTCTGTGGGCTATGGGGTCTTTTACTCCATAGGGTCTCGTATGTTTTGCTATGTGTGTTACACCGCACCCTCCGTGCCGTAACACTGGGGCGTTCTAGAGGACCTCCCCCATAGACTCCATACCCTGGGACTGACTACTGTCTCCCAGGGTATGTAAAGTCACCACTGGCTTTACTAGACCTACATTTACTAACAGACCTAGTACAAATCATCCTATTGTGGACGTACTAGTAGGCGTAATTCGATTGCCCCGGGGTCTGTTATTCGAGGGGGCACTGATTCTGCCTGGATTATAGAGCTCTTAATGCAGTCACCACGACTGATGCCCACCCTTTGCCAAGGACAGATGAGTTGGTGGATAGACTTGGTTCCGCCAAGTTCCTCAGCACATTTGACTTGACGTCAGGCTATTGGCAAATAGCCGTGACAGACCATTCCAAGGAGAAAACTGCATTTTCTACCCCCGTTGGCTTATACCAGTTTAAGGTAATGCCTTTGGGATTGAAAAATGCACCTACTACATTTCAACGGATGGTAAACCAGGTTCTGAATGGGATGGAGGACTTCTGCATGGCATACTTGGATGAAATAGCAGTGTTCAGCAATTCCTGGGAAGAACATGTAAACTACCTAAGAGATGTTTTACAGGCTCTTGGAGGAGCCAATCTGACCATAAAGGCGAGTAAATGCCAAATTGGACAGAGTAAGGTAGTCTATCTTGGACATGAGGTAGGAGGTGGAATAATAAGGCCTTTGCTCAGTAAGATTGAAGCTGTGCAAAATTGGACAACACCTACTACTCAGACCCAAGTGAGAGCCTTCCTAGGCCTCACTGGGTATTACAGGAATTTCATTGAGAACTATGGGACCATAGCTTCTCCTCTGAATGTCATCTCCTCTCACAAATTTCCTAAAAAGGTTAGATGGAACGAGGAGTGCAATCAGGCTTTTGAAAAACTGAAAAAGGCTCTTTGCCAAGCCCCAGTACTCAGAGCTCCTGATTACCACCAAACTTTCATTGTGCAGACAGATGCTTCAAATGTAGGAATAGGTGCCGTACTCAGTCAACTGGATGGGAAAGGTAGGGAGCACCCCGTTTGATTCATCAGCCGCAAGCTGAAGGATCCTCAAACAAGGTGGGCAAAAAATCAAAAGAGAATGCTTTGCTATCGTGTGGGCTCTGAAGAAGTTTAGGCCATATGGTTCTACTTTTGTCATTCAGACTGACCACCAACCCTTGAGATGGTTAATGCAAATGAAAGGGGAAAACCCAAAACTACTGAGATGGTCGATCTGCCTGCAAGGGTTTGATTTCACCATTGAGCACAGGTCAGGGTGTCACCACCAAAATGCTGATGGTCTCTCTAGGATGTATGTCATCGACTAGAGGTATGAGATTCATCCAGGAGTGGATTAAATCCTCCTGTCCCTTAGTCTGGGGGGGGGGACGAGTGTTAGGGGGAATTCTCTGTTTAGGCTGAATTTCCTAACCTAGTGAGTCCCCCAGCAGCTTTGCTGGATTTCTGGAGTTTGTTTTTTTCCATGCTGCCAAGAGTGAGACTCTTTTTCCCCCACTCTTGGACATGAATGTGGATAATTCCTTTGAATGTCAATGTGTTCTATGGACTATGGGGTCTTTTACTCCATAGGGTCTCGTATGTTTTGCTATGTGTGTTACACTGCACCCTCCGTGCCGTAACATTGGGGCGTCCTAGAGGACCTCCCCCATAGACTCCATACCCCGGGACTGACTACTGTCTCCCAGGGCATGTAAACTCACCATTGGCTTTACTAGACCTAAATTTACTAACAGAACTAGTACAATCCATCCTATTGTGGACGTACTAGTAGGGGTAATTCGATTGCCCCGGGGTCTGTTATTCGAGGGGGCACTGTCCCGTCCCCCCTCGTCGAGTTTTGGCTGGTGGCAGTAGAAACTACTTGTTATATTCGACTCTGAATATAACTCTATGGGATTCTTCCCATTGTTGGAGGTTAATACTTTTTTCTCGTTAGTCTCTAACCTACCGCCGGTTTATTTGTCTTAAATAAATCAATCGGTTGGTATTTTCTGCCAGAACTCGGTTTTTAAAATGGCGTCTGTGTTCGTCTCTGTAACTCCGAACCAAAGGTTGAGCCCTTTGTTCCACTTTTGGCAGGCATCGACACAGAAGCCCTCCAAAGTAGTGCCATTCTGTCTGGGTACCACATGGGGTGTGGGAGGGGGTTTAGGCACCCTGGACTGAGTTGCCTTGCCAACTCATGTCACACTCTGCTGTGATTGGCCCAAGTGATGAGCCACCCCGCTCACCACTTAGCTTGTTTTGATTGACAGCTAGGCTGAATGAATGGGGGTTTTCTGCATAAAAGCAGGGCTTTTGCGACTGGATCTTCAGAAGTCGCCACAGGACCTAAGAATCCAACGAGGGTAAAGCTGAGCCGACCTGCAATGACGACACCTCCGGTGGAGCCCTGCTGAACCAACTCACCACTTCCCAATGACAGAGGAGATCTCCCCGCCGGAGAGTCTTCTTCCCCTGACTGGTGGGCACAACCAGTCCCCTTTGCTTTTTCTTCGCTTCCAGGGCATAGTGGTCGAATTGCCCGTGCTGAGCACCCCGGCAACCGGATAGCCACTAACCCGTACCCCGACCAAAAGTTGGTACCTTGTGACGGAGCACTCCACGGCTGGTCTCTTCCCTGGTGGTGCAACGATCTTCAACTTTCCTTCGACGACGAGATCATCTCTTCTCTTGGCAAAGCCCTGACTTGCATCCACCACCAGGAACAACTGCCCCCGCCGGAGCTGTCTCGCCACATACAAGGTACCGTGTCCGCCTGGCTACCCTTGTGACGGTTAGCGTGAGGTGTCTTAATCCTTGCCTCTCCATTGGGACGCCTCCAAGCCTTCTTAACTTTCGGTTCTGACAATTTGCGACCAAGACTCGAAGTGCATTTCCACTGTGATACTTTTTGGGACATATCGCCTTGCCTCTCTCCGAGTGGGCCTGGCCTCTGTACTTTGCGATCTACTATAGACCCTGCCTTACTTGCCTTGCATTTGTTCGTAAAAGTGTTGGTATCGAGTTGATTTCATACCCTGCCTTTTCTCTCCCGTCCTAACGAATACTAGAGTGCCATCTAGCATTCACCTCTGTCTGCAAATAAGTGGTGCCGTTGAACCTAGACTTGTCGAACTATTGTTAGAGGAGTGAGATACTTATAGTAATTGTGATTGAAGTTGTTTACCGTATTAGTGCCAGTGTGTTTTTCATAGATGTGTTTTTATAAATAAATAACTATATATATTTACAGCGAAGCTCTGTTCCGTGTTTGCTTGTTCTACTGTGTAAATTGCCCTATGTTGTATACTCCACATACGGCCTAACTTTTCTTGAGAGAAGTCTGACTGCTCAGCCACAGCTACCAAGTGAATCTGTGTGATACAGACTGCTACCAAGTGGGTTTACTGCCAAACACCTGTAGTCCTAAATCTTTTGCAGTGGTCCCAGAGGGAACTGCACAGGTTTCCGCCTAACAGTTGATAAAATCATTCGTTTTGTGGGAGAAAAAATAAATCCATGTTGGCTTAAAAAAAAAACTTTTTCTGTTATGCTACAGTTTAATTGTTTGTTCGTTTTCAGTGTTCATTTGTTGTTTCTGGCTAATGCTTTATACATTGGCTTGTTGCAGTTTTTTGGAGCAGTAACATATTATTTATTTGTTTGGATATTGTAAAATTTTGGAGCAGTTATATACCAGCAGGTGTATTCTAACTGTTTTTTTTGTTTATATATATTTTAGTGGTATTGAGTTATATGTTTGGAAATTGTTAAATTTTGGGACAGTTAGATACCAATTGGCATATTCTAAGTGTCTATTTTTTTGCTCTAATTTAGTGGTATTCATTTATCTGATTAGTTGTTGCGGAATCTTTGGGCAGTTAGATAGCTTTTGGAATATTTTAACAGTTTATATTTTTTACTACAAGTTTACTTAAGGTTTAAGTACAGTTTTGTTATCAAATTTTGGTTTTGTCTTCCTTCTTTGATGAAGTACCTGGTTTACTTTCCCTAATGGATTATTTTATGTTTGTGGTACTTGATGAAGTTTTAGTTTATTTTACTCTCTTTGGATTATTTGCAGTGACATCCTGTTGCATTACTATTTGATTTAGTTTTCTTTTAGAATGTTTTACTTTCTGTGGTACAGAATATAGTTCTCAGTCCAAACTCTCAAAACTTGACAAGAAATATGAGGCCTTCAACATTGATGGCAACATCATTAAGGTCACCCATGTCACTAAAACCCTCGGAATCTACCTGGACTCCACCCTCTCTCTCAACAGACAAACTAATGCAGTAGTCTCAGCATCCGCATATACATGTAAACTAATCACTGCTTGCCGTCCCTTCTTAACAACGGACAACTGCCTGATCCTCGCCAGAACCCTCATCTTATCAAAAATTGACTATTGCAACACCCTTTATCTCGGAACGAGCCAAAGAAACATTGATAAACTTCAGGTAACCCAGAATAACGCCATCAGGGCCGCTCTTAACATACCCAGGCGTGCCCACATTTCATCCACCAGACGTACCATATACTGGCTTCCCATCTCACGGCGCATCTCCCTCAAAACACTTGTTTTAAGCCACAAAGCTCAGAACAATGCGGCACCGGCTTACCTGTCAGCGCGCTTCACTCAACTCACAGCATCCAGACCTCTAAGATCTGCACAAGTGCACAGACTCATCAATCCCAGTTTCAAGCTTCAGACTGCTAGAGGCTCGAGCTTCCCAGTCCTGGCGGCGAAGCTCTGGAACTCCCTACATAATGATTTTAGGAATGTCCCTTCCCTCCAATCCTTCAAAAATAGAACTAAACAATGGCTCTACGAGCAAGACGATGTTCCGGACACCCCTCTGTAACTCTTGCTGCCCACTGCGCCCTCTCGATTACCTTTGTATTTATCTGACCGACTCACCCTTGTAAATTGTATATATATATTTGATGTACTTTGTTTATATAATCTGTAATACTTATATACATGATCTGTAATCTGCAACTGCCTTCTGTAACACTTTCCTGTAACTACCTTTCCAAACATGTGACCTGATGCCCATGGGCAGGCTGCGCAATATAAACAAAATACAAATACAAATCCAAAATATGTGTTTAGATGGGGGTGTATAGTGAGCGAAGTCTATTGTATTCTAAAATGCAAGGAATATCAGCGTTTACTTTACTTGCATCAAAGTTGATTAGAAATAGACTGTCAAGTGTACGTAAGCGTGATAGTGCTACGTAGATCATGCCTTCTTTAAAGACTGTGTTACCAATGTCCATCATTGCTTTCTCTAGGGTAAGACCTTGTGATTTATGAATGGTGACTGTGTATGCAAGAGTTAGAGAAAATTGTTCTCTGCGTACATACATGTCTTTGAAGAGAAGGAATCAAGCTGTTGAGCGTCCTATCCTTTTTACTTCTGAAAGTTTGTCAAAGGAAATATTGACAAACTGAATTTTGTTGTCACGTGGGTATGTTTGAAAGCCAACAACTGTACCCATTGCTCCATTAACTAGTCCTTGGTCCACATCAAGGTTATGTTTAAGCATTACTCTGCAATTTAAAGATACATTTAATATCTTTTCCAAGCCTGCTGTGTTTGAGATTGATTTTTCTAAACTATTTAGTCTTGTTGTAGCTTGCTCACACATGGTTAGTGTCATACCATGTACATCTAGTTTGTCTGTGGCGCTAATTTCCATTATTGGTTGCATTTCTTTACTTAACATTATTTCATTGAATTTTAAACAGCTTGCAAGAGTTGGCATTAAGGCAATACAATTGACATTTTTGTGGGCTAATTGTTCCATAACATCTGTAGCACATGCATTATCACCATAAAGTGCATTAATATGTCGGGTTTTCAATATTGCTTCTGCTTCTTTAGAAAGTATACCAACTCTGATACTTTTTAAGATGTTGGCATAAGTGAGATCTGCAGATTGCTGCATGTTTTCTGTTAATTCTCTGTATTGGAAATGTTGCCAAAGGTTGACATTTCCAATGCTGCCAACAGTTTTACGGCAGAGTTTGTGTCCTAATGTTTTAAAAATAGGCTCACCTTTTACTGGTGTCAATTGAAGAAGATCTCCGAAAACAATAATGTGTTTTCCTGCAAAGTTCATAGTTTGTTTTGAGTACTTCTTGTAATCCGAGGTGAATCAAAGCCAACATTAGGTTGGACACCATGCTCACTTCATCTATTAGTAGCATTTTCATTTGTTTCAATACTCTGCGTAGTTCCATTGCAACTTCTGTAGAAAGTTTGTAATAGTCTAATTTGTTTTGGTGTTCTACTGGCAAGAGTAGTAATCGGTGTAAAGTGACACCACCTATGTTGTAGGCAGCTAAACTTGTGGGGGCAGTGACAACAGCTGACAGTTTGTTGTTTGTCAATTGTTGAAGGAACTTACTGATGATTTTGATTAGGAATGTTTGGCCAGGACCAGCTTCACCACTGGTGTACAATAGTATAGGTTTGTAATTTTGGCAGGTGCATTCTTTGTTTTCATGTTGTACCCATGTGCAATGTCTTGTGTTACTTCTTGAAAAATGCTACATTGCTCATTGTTTAGTTTTGATTTTAGTATAGTTAAGTCTTCTTTATCTTCATATTGACACATGGTGTTTTCTACTTCTGTCATAGCTAATTCTGCCTCATTTGCTATCAGTGGCTCTCCCAGTGGTTCTTGGCTTCCTGTTACAGAAGGTTGACTACTGTCAGGAGTGTCCTTATCTAGTTGGGCCTGGAGTTCTTCTTCGTGTTGCTGTTCATTGTGCAACATTGTTTTGTACTGTGTAAAGTTTACATCAGTTATAGTGCTTTCATTTGCTTTGAAAGCGTCTTCATATGAGTCATAGTTATCTAGTATTTCTTCTTCTTTTCTCCATGGTTTAAAGAGTTGTAGCAGGGGCATGTAATATGCTGAGGGCTCTTTAATGACAATTTGATATGATTAATTAAATTTGGTTTGGTGAGTTTCACTAAGCTGCATTCACAGTTTGTCACTCTGTATTTACCGTTTTTTTCATCAGGTTTTATATTATTTGTTTATGTGTAGTTTTGGGCTATGTGGTATAGACACATGGTTTCCAAAGTGGTACTCCTGTTTGGGTAGTATGTGTCCAATAAATTGTTTTTTAAAATGTCTTGGCTGTTGGGATCATGTTTGGCTATTGGTTCTATCTTCGTATGATTTTAGAACTCTTTTTTCTAGATTTACCTGGACCAAGATTTAGCCATACTATATTTTCAGATTTACCATACAGTGCAATACCAGTTAAACGATCAGCTGCTTCATAGGATCCACATTCTCTATGGGACAGCATTTTTATGCACAAGCTGTATAATTTTTGATATACTGTTTTATCTGATGACAGGTCATTCCAGAGGTCTTGCAGCTCTGTCTTTTCTGCTTCAGTTAAGTATGCTGTGACATATCGTGCAACTGCAGTAGAATTGTCTGCAATGTACTGCACATCTATGTTTGCATTCCATAAGTGGGCAATGATTGCACTGTAATCATTGATACATTTTTCTTCTTCTTTTCTTTTTATGTAATATGCATTTGTAGGTGACTTACCTTTAAAACTATGTCTAACTGAAGACATGAGGTTGTTCACTTGACCTGTATTTGTAACTGATCTAGGGAAACCAAATCGGCATTTGGTGTAGTATTTCCCTTTGTTTTTGTATTTGCGATGACAATATTTGCCACATTTGTGTCTTTGAAATTGTAAAATTTGTGTATGAAGATCACTATTTTTGGATTCTGATGGAATTTCACAATTGACATATTTTTCAATAAACTGTAAAACAGTGGCATCACTGTCTTGACCAAATTTAGGAGCATCTTTAATCCATAAAAGCATGTGGATATGTGGTGCTCCTCTGGCTTGGTATTCTTTTCTCCAAAAGAAGTGTTGCACTTCTCCAAGGGGAGGAACAGTTTTATTACAAATAAAATGTAGCATAGCAATGAAACAATGGTGAAAATATCTTGAAACATTAACAGGATCCAGAGAACAAAGTTCTCCAGGTGTTAGTATATCTATGTTTGTTTTGTTTTTGTTTGATATGCGTAGGAAATCATGTAAATCTTCCCATGCATATTCTGCACAACTTAATGTAACAAACCAAGAAGGTGGCCCAAGGTTTCTGATCATACAACGTACATCTCCATGACGTCGAAACCAGTACTCTTTAGTACCACGCATATTTGCTAATAGATTTGTAATATTTGATTGTAAAACCTCACCTTTTTGTTGCACTTTTTGTAATAATTGTGTAGCTGTCATATTTTGAAAGTGTGATCCTGATTTTAATATGTGTGCAACTCCGTAACATAAAGTTGCTAGTTCACTTTCAAAGAGTAGGTGGAATATGTATTACACATTTTGTCTAAATCTGGGATCTTCAGAACACATCCGTAATGAGCGGTATTCTGATGCTGATATTTGAATAGGTCTATCATCGTACCTTCCTCCTTTGCCAGTAGGAAAGAGTAGAGGAAAAGAACGTGCTTCTATACTTTTTTCCCATATGCTGATTGGTGATCCATTTGTTTGACGCATTTGGTATGTTTCCAGTGCATCTTCTATGGTGTCATTAGAGTGCAATGGATGAATTGTATAATGGTCTAAAGTGTTTGATATTGTAGCAGGACCTAGTAGCTCAAATTAACCAGCTTCTTGTGTCTCTTGAATTATTTCAGTTGTATCCTTCAAGTTTTCTACAATATTTATTTCTTTGTAATATTCATTATTCTCTTTAAGATATTGCAAGGCTTCTCTAACTTTATGTAAATCTACGAGCTGTTGCCTCATTTTTTTGTCTTTTGTAGGTACTCCATTTACCAAGATAATTAAAGATTGTTGCATTGGACGTTGCACTCCTAGAGTGTGCACATTTTCTTTTAGATCTAATGGTAAATACACTACTTTTCCACGAATACCTTTCACTAATTCAAAGGGAGGTAATTTTGCAGTTTTTGGTTGAAGGCGTATTATTACTTGAAATGGGTGAACTGTTTGAATTATGATGCTCTCATACAAATTGAGTTGTTGCAGGGTTTTTGGTAGTGGAAACAATTCCAAATTATTTCTGAGAGCATGTGAAGGAGTTTGGTTGTTGTCTAGTTTTGTAGTGCAGTAACTGCAACATATTAGTGGTTCACTTATTTGATATTTGTTTGCAGCTAAAAGGTAGAGAGCTAATTCAAACCATTTGGAATCTTCATTGTCTTCTATTTTGAATGCTATGTCTATATCGTTTGTGTTACTTTTATAAAAAGTTCTGCGGCAACATACACACACATGGTTTGGTACTTCAGCTGATGTACTTTTAAATGTTAGTATTTCTTTTTTGTATGTGTGTAGTAAAAGGTTGCCATGTATAGAATTGTTACTAATTTGGTTTACAGCTATTTCATTCTGTAAGTGGGTTTCACTTCCAAAATATTTTTTCTGAATATAGTAGATCTTTTGCTGTACCATGTAGAAGAATGTTACTTAAATTGGCTAGTGCTAAAGAAGGACTTTTAGCATAGTACAGTTTATTAACTAGATTCCTTATAGTTGAATTATGTGTTGATATCCTTTTGATGTCATGGAAGGTGGTTTTGCAAGTAGGTCCTGTAATGCAGGCCAATGAATGTCCTTGTAGTCCTGGGCACTTGCGTACTGGACAGGTATCCATATTTTGCAGTATTTTAATTTTTATTTTGTCTTTGCTTTTCACATATTGATTAAGGAATTGGCGTAAAGACTTGAAAAATTGTTTGGGAATGTTACACATTGACGTGCATGGCCCTTTGTACACTAGATGTTCTGATTCAGTTGAATGGAGGGGTAATTCTAAGTTTTTAGGGCATATTTTTGTAAGGAGTAGTTTTTGTTCCATTATGGTATTATTAACTTTTTCATAACCTCGACCACTGCTACGTATGGCAATTGTATTTGTTTACTTTTGTTTGTACACTTCTTCATTAAAGCATGGTTATGTGCTCGTAGTGCGACTCCATTCACCTCCGCAGATACTTAAGAAGTTCTTTCTGTTGACATTTTGTTTATTGAGAAGTTTTTTTTGTAATTTAGTTATTAGTTTTGTTAGTGGTTTCATTTTGTTTAACACTAAAATAAATAACTTTCTTTTGAGAAGAATTGCACTGTTTATCAACGCTTCTCAGATTAATTTCCTATGATAGGTTTTAAGATTTTGAAGGACTTTGTGACGGAACATTTTGGCTAAAATACTTTTCTTGGTATGATTACTTTGAACTATATCAAGATTTAAAGAAGCAGTTTTATCTGTAGTGATAGCTGATTTTCTGTTAATTGTTTTTTGGTTTGGTTTACATTTTGATAGAGGAGGCAAGTTTTTGTACTTGAGACTTCTTTTGTTTCACAAAATGACTGTATTAGCTGTTTTGTTTCAACTTTTTTTACAAATTGTGCTAGAGATGGATGCTTATGTTGGACACTTTTATTTTCATTTGCTCTACTTCTGCGTTGCTTTCTACAGACTTGATTTTTGGTAGGCATTCTTTAGGGTCTGTTGAAAAAAATAAAGAAGGTATGGGTTGGGGTGTTCTGCAATGTATGTGTGCTGTGTGCATGAATGTTTGAGTAAAATGATAAAGATGTATGTAATGCTGTGTGATTGTGCATTGGGAACTACAACTAGTAGGGATGGGTATTATTGAATGAATGTGTTACTAAACTAGGGTTCAGAGGACAGAAAAAAAGTAAGCTAGTGGTGTGGAAAGTATAAATAGTCAGGCCGAAGCATGGAATTAATGTGAACTGAAATTTTCAGCGCAAGCGTGCAAAAGCATGCAAAAGCATGCGAATCGCAGTGCCAGTGCGAAAATCGCAGTGAAACCCGCGCACAGCGATTCATGGAAGTCCGTGCGTGTGTAAATCCCAGGTTGTGCGCCAAAATTCTGTGTAGTGCATGCTGGCGCACACGTCTCCAAACAGCGTGTGCTACGCGCACAGCGAAATCGTATATAGCGCGGTGCACACAACAAAAGTAGGAGGAACAGAGGGCGTGACACGCGGAATGGGGAACAACACGTGAAAACGTGGGCGTCATGGGTAAGCACAGGAGGCAAATGCACCGAATGCCCACACGCACGTTCAAAACACGTATTCATGGATTCGAACGGGGCTAACGCGTGCGCCAAAAAAGACGCACTAATCCAGAAACACATACGCCAGCAGGAAGCAGGCGTACGTGGACCCGCGCAGCATAAAAGTGCGCACAAACAACAAACAAGCTCAGGCGCCAGGATGAATATACCGTTCCTAGCAGCAGTGGTCGTGGGATACCGCAGGAGGAGGAGGAGGATAGTCAGGCCCAGAATTTTCACACCCAGAACCAGCCTTTTTGGAATGCCTGATGACCAGGTGTATGGGAGGTACAGGTTTCCACCTCACATAATACTCGACATGGTCAGTGAGTGGGAGGATGACCTCACATCACCCACCCTGTGCTCCCAAGCACTCAGCCCCCTGGAGAAGGCCCTCAATGTACTGCACTTCTTGGCCACTGGATCATTTCAGCGGACAAGTGCTATAGTGTGGAGGGTGTCACAGACCACGCAGTCACGCTGCCTACACCAGGTCTTGGCCATCATGACTGAACGCCCATCAGTCCGCAGGCACATATACCTGCCCAGAACACCTGCAGAAAGGCAGGCTGCCATCCAGGATTTCTACGGGGTGGCACAATTCCCCAAAGTCCTAGCTGCCAATGATTGCACCCATGTGGCTCTACGTCCCCCCAAGGCATGAGAGCACATCTATAGAAACCGCAAGCACTGGCATTCCATCAATGTCCAGGTAGTATGTGATGCCAAGGAAATCATCATCTCAGTATATGCCAACTATCCAGGGTCCACCCATGATAGTTTCATTTACAGAATGTCAACCCTAAACCGGGACCTAGAAGCTGGGCGGCATGGCGATACATGGCTGCTCGGTGAGTATAAATGCCACAGCACATGCATACATGTCAGATACTGAGTAATGTCACAACCCCACTAATGATACCCATCACCACCTCCCCAGGGGACAGTGCCTACCCTCTGAGCACCCACATGATGACGCCAATTCAGAACCACACCACGCCACCCGAGGTAAGATACAACACAGCCCACATTGCAACCCGGGGCATAGTGGAGCACACATTCGGAGTGCTCAAGTCATGCTTTGGCTCCCTTGACCGTTCTGGCAGGCAGCTGTTATACGCTCCCCCAGTAGTGTGCAGGATCATAGTAGCAGCATGTGTCCTGCACAGCGTTGCAACACGCCGGGGCCTGCTCGTGGACATGGTGGTGCCCCCACATCCCCTACCACATGCATGCCCGCTGGCATGGGAGGGGAAAGGGCATGGGGTGAGGCAGCCCGTATGCAGCTGGTGGCTAATTACTTCACCTAAAATCACACCCCTGTGGAGTGCACACAGCCCTGGCACATACCATCTGACAATCAATGATGATGACATAAGGGACAGTCAACTGTCACAACCATACCAGCCTGAGATTGGTCACCTGGAAGAGTTACATTGTGTGCATCCCTACCTACACAAACACCACCAATGCTGTGTCATCAAAAGACACACTTCTATGCTGCTAAAGTCATTAGCCCCCAAAACCTAACACAAGTGTCACAAAGTACAGTGTCCCTAATGGAAACTGTCCACACACAATATGCTCCCAGTAATGTAGAACTAACAACACACATGACCAAATACTTACCAACAATACAATGCAGCTACACAACCTCAAACATAGCAAAAACATGACAGTACTAAGTTAAAGTAGTGGTAGTCTTACACCCTGATTATGCCAGCACATCGACCCCTTCCAACTGTACTGTGTTGCTGCCACGCAAATGTGTAAGTGCACTGCTTACAACATGAACTCCATCTCCAAAGTAGACGGCCTTGTGAAGACATGAGGATTGAACCTGCAAATTAGGAGGTAGACATGGATGCACAAGCACATATCAATACACCATGCAGTGTGCAATACAACAACAATATCCACTAGGAATGTATACACAGTATTGACTACAGACTGCCCACACAGCTCATGGGAGTCCAACGTCACTGTGTAAGTCACTGTCACTTGGGCACACCCTTTGCAAGCCCATGGAAATGGGAAGCAGGAGGGGTGTGTGTCTCACGAACCCAAGCATCTAACCCAAACTCAGGACAAGCCTGCATGTGCCCAGCCGGAATACAGTGGTTGCCCACGGGAGCCACACAAGGCAACACACTGTAAAAAAAAATCAAAAATCAAAAATGGCCATGTGGTGGCCGAGGGGGGGGGTACCCAGGAGGTCCGAGGACAGGGTGCACACCAAAAGCCACCTGTGTGGATGTTGGAAAAAAAAAAACACCTCCATGGGCTCATGGCCTACACGGCTATGCCAATGTGGGAGAACTGCTGCTGTCGCTCTCATCACCCTCTGCTGCTGCCACAGGAGGTGGTGGTGCTATGGGAGGCAGCTCACGCAAAGCCCTGGTATGGTCCTCCATGGCAGCAAGCATGCGGGTGTGGAAGGTCTCATTCTGGAGGATTATTGTGCGGAGATCCCCATGCAGCACCTGCCGTGATGCCCGGATCGCCTCCCGAGTTGCTTGCATCTCAGCTGAGAGTGAACGTGTGAGCCGCTCGAGCTGCTGTTCTGTCCTCAAGTTAGTGTAAGCCTCAAGGGCAACAAGAGTCTCCCAGAGGTGATGGAGTTCGACCCTCAGGGCTTCCCTGCGGCCCTGGGACTCTATTGATATCGATTGGCGTAGAGTCTCCAGTGCCGCCCGTCTGTCCCTGTTGGACGCCAACATGTCCTCCCTGTGTGATTGGCAAATGGAGTCTGTTGCCTGCTGTAGTTGCTCCCTATGCCTTTCAGGGGGGACAATGGAAGTGGCCACTCTCTCCATTGCTTGAGCCATCATCTCAACTGATGCTGCCTGTTGGCTTGCCATACCGTACATGGATTGTTCACATACGGTATTGCCTGGTGGTGTACGTCCACTGCGTCGGCAGGCACGACACCTGTTTGGGGCAAGGCGATCTGCACCTTGCTGTGCCGGCACTGCCTGAGGCTGCAGGACTGCATTCCCCCTCTGATCTGCTGGCCCAGGAACATGTTCAGATGTTGTGGAGTGTGACCCTGCATCCGTAACCGCCAAAGGCAGACTTACCAACACTGACATCCCCATAGAGGGTTCCACCCCTGGTGCAGGTGGGTTGGACAGAACAGAATCCCTGCCAGAAACACTTACCTGCGACGGCACATAGGTCTCGTCATCCGAATCAGCACCTGAATAGAGATCTGGGAGGTGCACCCAGAGACACCCCTGGACAGAATGGTCTGCAGCAAGATTGGGTTCTCACCCACCACCACACCACGTCCCCCACTGGTGCCCGGTCGTGCCTGAGATTCATCCTGGGTGTGCACCATCTCCTCAACCTCAACAGCATCAAGTGCGTCATCCCCTGCAAAAACATGAAAGACAAAAAATGGAAACATGCATTAGCACCATAGCACACAAATAGGCCTGACAAGCTACAGAACCAGTACATGATTTACACATGTCCCACATGACTATAACCCTCTGCACTGTCACTGGGTTGGAAGGGGAGGCAAAAGGCAGACACTGTTGACACCAAGATGGAAGAGCAACACATTTGCTGCCTGCTGGGTAGCACTGCCATCACACATTGGCCTGTGAGTGGCATGTCCAATACACATACATGACACATGCCATCAGACAGATGGCATGTACCATAGCCATGGTACATTCCACAAGTACATACATATGTCAGTGAATGAGTACTGTCAGCCATCCATGTGAGATGGTCATGATGAGATGAGAAATGCTACATAGTGTGACAAAATACGCATGTGCCACACACTGCAACACATCAAGTGTACAAAAATACAGTGATTGCAGGCCGATGAACACATCAATGGTTGTGCACTTCAACATGACAGGAAACAACTATCATGTTCCACATTCAAACAGGCCCCAAAAATGTATGTGATCCGGCCAATACTCAATCAGCCTGAATGGTCAAATCAAGGTAACACATGTGGGCCAATGTGGGGTTCATCAATGACAGAAGCACGTCACAAATGTGACAATAGGGCTGAGGAATGCGTAACAAAAGTGGGAGAATTGAAACAATCAGCCTGAGCGAACACTGAAAAATACAAACAATGCTGTTGCAAGATGCCACTTCAAGGGCAACTGCCATAATGTTGCACTAAATGACTACTGTGGGCAGAAGGGATACTGTCACACCAAAATCCAAGGCCACTGAATGTTTTGGATGAAGCACATGGGTGACCCATACCACCCACGCACACACACCCTCACCTGGCACTCAATCAGAACCCATCACCCAAACAACATACGCATGCATTACACACACATGCATGGGCACTCACCAGACAATGCATCATAATCAGGTAGTTCTCCCACACCTTGGATCTGTTCCTCTGTGACGAAGGCCCCAGCAACAGACTCATGTTCAGTGAGTTTGTTGTCCTCTTGTGGAGACCCACCGCCAGTCACCAGAGTAGCGGCATGATTTGAGGCCAGCTTGTTCTTTGCTCTGCGTTTCAGGTCATTCGACCGCTTGTAGCAATCATCAGCTGTGTGCCTCACAAATAAATTCAAGGGCCCTTATGCGGTCCGCGATGGTCTGCCAGTGTGCCCTACGTTGACCAGGTGAGGCCTTGCACCCTTCAGTCACCAACATTTCACGGCTATGTGCCGACACATAGGACACAAGTGCATCAAGTTCCGCCTCATTGAAGCAAGGCTTCCTTGATGTGCCGGAATGTGTAGCCGTGACTGGGGTCTCAGCCTGTCCTGCCAGACCACCCTTCTTCCTCTTCTTTAAAGGTGGAGCGGAGCCAGAGTGGCTTATACCACTCTGGTCAGTAGGGGCAGAATCACCAGTGGACTGGGTAGTAGGAGTGTGGGAATGCACAATGACCATAGGTCTTGATGCAGGCATTGGTTGCAGGGTAATGTTGGCAGGGGGAACGTCAGTTTGATGGACCTGGACTGACACTGTCCTGGCTGGGAGAGTCAGAGCTGGGGCAGATGGAGCTGCAGCTGCCCCTGCAGCCTCCCCACCCTGCATACTTGGGACAGCAGATGACATAGCTGGCCCAGATCCACGTGGCTTGGTGACAACAACTTGCACCGCCACACGTGGCCTAGACTTGCTGACCTGGAAGTCAGCCTGGCAGTCATCCTGTGCCAGGCCAGGTGCCACAATGGGCTGGTCCAACAGGGGCTGAGCTGGGATGGTGTCAACCACGTTTCCCTCAACCATGGGGGGGGAATGGGTGTCCCTGATTGTTCCTCCACACATAGGGGTATAGGGGCACCTTGCAAATCCTGGCCACATCCCCTGCCGCGCCCACCATGCCCACCTTTTGAAAGTCGACCACCTTTGCCTCCCTTACCGCTTGGTCCCCTCCCAACCATGGCACTGATGTTGTTGTGCATATGGGAGTTGCAGTAAACTATTGTCCTGGGCAATTGGGGGTCAAAGGGGTAGGTACTAGATGGAATTCGTACCCCAGTGCTCTAACAATGCTGTCTGTGACCCCTGGGGGAATATGACGGGTCATGCAACGCACAGGCAGCCCAAAATCAAAAATAAATGTGCATGCAACCCCTTGTAGACCAAGTGCGTGAAAAAATGAACCCGCACTACACTGTGGCACCCAGAAACAAAAAAATAAGCGTACGCGTAATACACACAGCCTACAAGGACCTCTGAAGGGGAACGCGACACACGGGGCAAGCACAGTTCCTAAGTACCTGCGGAACTCACCGTCTGCCTGGAAAAAGAATGTGAAAAATACACACGTGTGCGCGTTGGCAACACCCCCACCAAAAGAAGAATTGTACGCCGTCTGAGGAGACAGCACAAAAGGAGAAGTGAACTCTGTTTGAGGAAACAGGCCCAACAAAAAATCAGAAAAGAGCTGTCAGAGGTAACAGGGAATACGAACTAGAAACGCTGTGAAGTCATCGCGTGTGAACCGACAAGAAGTACAGATTTCACCCACTCGCTCTCCACGAAAAGCACGTACAAGGAAATGGCATCCTACACGTAGCTTTTAAACTGGCCCACACGTACACGTCAGATACGCGTGTACGCAGGCCCTTTTCTCCAATTACACACGATGACACTCGTACGTACAGTTTTTCCACGTGTGCTCTGTCATCACGTGCTATGGGGGAAATGCCCGCGCACGTAATGTAACTTATGCGCTTACGCTCTAAGGCAATGACATTCGTACGTGCAGTTTTTCCACGTGTGCTCTGTCATCACATGCTAAGAGGGAAACGCCCACGCGCGTAATGTAACTTATGCGCTTACGCGCTAAGGGCCTTTGGTGCAATGAAATCGCATGCGTGTGCTGACGCGCTTACGCGCTAAGGCCCTTTCCTCGAATTACACGCTGATGTGCAATTTTTTCATGTGCCAATTCACTCCGTATCAAGCTGGCCACGCGAAAACACACGGAAGACCACGCTCCTGCCCAGAAGGCCGAATTACTGAGCCCCGAGCACACCCCCACCTGCCATCTGCTGCTGCCTGACTGTCTGCTTCATACGTGCCCTGCTATTTGGTGCCTGCACATCAGCCATTTGCAGGGATCCAGTTGCTGTGTCCACCCCTGCTGGAACAGAAGACTCCCGACTGGGATACCATTGCTCCAATGCCCAGCCCCAGTTGCCCACCCACTCCTGACTCTGGGGTTGCCATGCCGGGCACATCTCCATCTGGTACCACTGGCAACCCCCAGCCAGAGAGGCAGAGGGCCACCAGCTTCACTGCCACCGAAGTTGGTGTCCTGGTGGAGCATGTCCTGGGGCATTATGATGCCCTCTTTGGAACATCACGCACCAACAAGGAAGGACGGGAGAGGATCTGGGAAGACGTAGTGGTTGCCATCAACGCAGAGGGGGTGGCAACCCGCGACATCAAGCACGTCAAGAAGCGCTGGGTGGACTTCTGGTCCAGGACCCTCGACAAGGCATCCAGATGAGGGTCCTGGAATGCGTAGGCCCAGCGCTCCACGGCCAGATCCTTCGGAGCCAGACCCGTCTGGAGTTGAGCGGTAAGTGGCCAAGCATTGCTGTGTGAGACAGGGCATGTTGCAGTGTGCTGGTATTTTGATGCTTGCCTGTATGTGTGACATAGGCCATGTATGGATGTGTGTGTGCAGGGACATCATGGTCATGCATGTGAGACCAGTTATGTGTGAACCACATGGTTGGTGCATGTGTTTTAATGCAACATGGGGAGCTCTATGCGGAATGCACACACATGGCTGTCTCTGTTCCTGGACATGAAGGGGGGTTGAGGAATGGGTGCTGATGTCATGTACATGTATGGTGCACATGTGTGTGTGTGTCTGAGAAGTGTGTGCGTGACTTTGAAACGCCATGGATGCATGTGACTTTGAAAGCAACATCTTGGTTTACAGGGGCCCTTCTACATGGATGTTGATGTTGATTGCAGGCGCCGGGACTGTTTCTGCATGTGTGTAGTGTGCATTCACCCATGTGTTGTGAAATGACAGGATGGAAGTGACATTTGAAAGTGCCACTCATGTGTTATTGCTTCCTGTCTAGGGTATTTTGTACTGTACCCTGATGCTTGTGCTCTATGTCTCACTCTATGCAGCGTCAAGTGAAGAAGAGGGTGGAGACGGCGCTGTGGAGCCAAACGGCGGGGATGCCTCCACTGGGCGGGGACACAAGGCCCAGCCACCCTCCCAGGAATTACCATCATCCGGAAGCGAGGGGGCTGGTTGATTTTAGGAGATTGAAAAAAAGACAGTAGACTCATTTTACAGATTATACTAGCTAAAAGTCGGTTAGAAAATGTGTTCATGTACTGTACAGAAAATATGCATACCTGTAGTTTGTGTTCATGCATATGGATATGCATGGAGCTGCAAGTAGAAATCTTGGAGACTTGCACAGTATTTCTTGTAGATGGTGCTTGCCAATGATATGACACTTGTACTGAGAGAGATTCACAGTACATTTGCAGTGCTGATCTATGATGATGCAGTTAGATGTAGAGCTCTTGAATGTGATTGGTGGATGGTCATGTGACTTCTTAGCTACATCCAATGAGGGAATGGCATGGAGAGTGAAGTGGAAATGGTAGAAGGGCTGTTGATGTTACGATATGTCCGCGGACATGGCGGTAGATCGCGGACATCGGGTGTTACATCCAGGGATTTTTGGGTTCAGAAGTCATGCAAATGAGAATGAGCACTGAAAGGGATTGGTCAGTAAAGTTTAGTGGGTGTGCTGTGCCAGGAGTGAGTTTTTCAGATATTATTTTTGCTGAGAGAAGAACAGATAGCTATGGCTGTGTGTTTCAGAAAATAGATTGTTTGGATTTTGGGAGACTCGTGGATAAATTGGTTGAAGGTGCATGCAGAAACCTGTGGAGTAGCTGTAGATCTTGGATTCCCACATGTAGAAGTACACTGGCATGGAGTACGTGGAATAAAGTGGTTGGACTTGTTACCTCTTTTTGTGCTCCGGATTTCACTGGTGAGTGCCCCCCCGTTTGCGTGCCTTTTCAGGCACCCGTGTGAGCCCCGACCACTCTTGCAGCGTATCCATCCCTCCTCCCTCGATCCGTCTCCCTCCCGCAGCCTGCGAACAATCCCCGCTTCCTATTTCCCCTGTAGCCCGCCTCCTGACCCGTCCACCATCCTCTGATTGGCCTCCAGGCCTGTAGCGGAGAGTCTATCGACCCGCGGCCTCCCAGAGCCGCATTTGTGTTCCGGATTCCACTGGTGAGTGACCCCCATTTGCGTGCCTTTTCAGGCACCCGTGTGAGCCCTGACCCCTCTTGCAGCGTATCCATCCCTCCTCCCTCGATCCGTCTCCCTCCTGCAGCCCGCGAACAATCCCCGCTTCCTGGTTCCCCTGTAGCCCGCCTCCCGACCCACCCACCATCCTCTGATTGGCCTCCCGGCCTGTAGCGGAAAGTCTATCGACCCGCGGCCTCCCAGAGCCGCATTTGTGCTCCGGATTCCACTGGTGAGTGCCCCCCGATTTGCGCGCCTTTTCAGGCACCTGTGTGAGCCCTAACCCCTCTTGCAGTGTATCCATCCCTCCTCCCTCGTTCTGTCTCCCTCCCGCAGCCCGCGAACAATCCCCGCTTCCTGGCTCCCCTGTAGCCCGCCTCCCGACCCGCCCACCATCCTCTGATTGGCCTCCCGGCCTGTAGCAGAGAGTCTATCGACCCACGGCCTTCCCAGAGCCGCATTTGTGCTCCGGTTTCCACTGGTGAGTGTCCCCCCATTTGCGCGCCTTTTCAGGCACCTGTGTGAGCCCTGACCCCTCTTGCAGCGTATCCATCCCTCCTCCCTCAATCCGTCTCCCTCCCGCAGCCCGCGAACAATCCCCGCTTCCTAGTTCCCCTGTAGCCCGCCTCCCGACCCGCCCACCATCCTCTGATTGGCCTCCCGTCCTGTAGCGGAGAGTCTATCGACCCGCGGCCTCCCAGAGCCGCATTTGTGCTCCGGATTCCACTGGTGAGTGCCCCCCCATTTGCGTGCCTTTTCAGGCACCCGTGTGAGCCCTGACCGCTCTTGCAGCGTATCCATCCCTCCTCCCTCGATCCGTCTCCCTCCCGCAGCCCGCGAACAATCCCTGCTTCCTGGTTCCCCTGTAGCCCGCCTCCCGACCCGCCCACCATCCTCTGATTGGCCTCCCGGCCTGTAGCGGAGAGTCTATCGACCCGCGGCCTTCCCAGAGCCGGATTTGTGCTCCAGATTCCACTGGTGAGTGCCCCCCCATTTGCGCGCCTTTTCAGGCACCCGTGTGAGCGCTGACCCCTCTTGCAGCGTATCCATCCCTCCTCCCTCGATCCGTCTCCTTCCAGCAGCCCGCGAACAATCCCGCTTCCTGGTTCCCCTGTAGCCCGCCTCCCGACCCGCCCACCATCCTCTGATTGGCCTCCCGGCCTGTAGCAGAGAGTCTATCGACCCGCGGCCTTCCCAGAGCCGCATTTGTGCTCCGGATTCCACTGGTGAGTGCCCCCCCATTTGCGCGCCTTTTCAGGCACCTGTGTGAGCCCTGACCTCTCTTGTAGCGTATCCATCCCTCCTCCCTCGATCCGTCTCCCTCCCGCAGCCCGCGAACAATCCCCGCTTCCTAGTTCCCCTGTAGCCTGCCTCCCAACCCGCCCACCATCCTCTGATTGGCCTCCCAGCCTGTAGCGGAGTGTCTATCGACCTGCGGCCTCCCAGAGCCGCATTTGTGCTCCGGATTCCACTGGTGAGTGTCCCCCCATTTGCGCGCCTTTTCAGGCACCCGTGTGAGCCCTGACCCCTCTTGCAGCGTATCCATCCCTCCTCCCTTGATCCGTCTCCCTCCCGCAGCCCGCGAACAATCCCCGCTTCCTGGTTCCCCTGTAGCCCGCCTCCCGACACGCCCTCCATCCTCTGATTGGTCTCCCGGCCTGTAGCGGAGAGTCTATCGACCCACGGCCTTCCCAGAGCCGCATTTGTGCTCCGGATTCCACTGGTGAGTGCCCCCCCATTTGTGCGCCTTTTCAGGCACCCGTGTGACCCCTGACCCCTCTTGCAGCAAATCCATCCCTCCTCCCTCGATCCGTCTCCCTCCCGCAGCCCGCGAACAATCCCTGCTTCCTAGTTCCCCTGTAGCCCGCCTCCCGACCCGCCCACCATCCTCTGATTGGCCTCCCGGCCTGTAGCGGAGAGTCTATCGACCTGCGGCCTCCCAGAGCCGCATTTGTGCTCCAGATTCCACTGGTGAGTGCCCCCCCATTTGCGCGCCTTTTCAGGCACCCGTGTGAGCCCTGACCCCTCTTGCAGCATTTCCATCCCTCCTCCCTCGATCCGTCTCCCTCCCGCAGCCCGCGAACAATCCCCGCTTCCTGGTTCCCCTCTAGCCCGCCTCCCGACCCGCCCACCATCCTCTGATTGGCCACCCGGCCTTTGCTCCCAGGCCATTACTGCACCTCCCAGGGCAGCCCTCTGCCCGTGCAGCCCTGCGGCTAAGGACCTGAGGCAAAGGACGACTCTGTCAGGGACGACCACAGATCGTATCTGCAGGTATCCGCAGGAGAAGCAAGAAGCCAACAACAAGTAAGTGTGGCAAGGGCAGGGCCAGAAGCAACTACTTCAGGCCAGACTACCCTACCACTCTTCTAACGCAGCATCAACAACGTAAACCCATTATAGTTGCACTCAGAAACTCTCCCCCTAGCATGTGAAAAGTATCGCCAATTGCATCTAGAAGTATTCCCAATTGCATTTGAAGTTGCGCCCAATAGCCTCTCTGAGAAAAGTTTAATTTAGAAGTGTACCCTATTGCACCTAGAAGTTGTGACCAATAGCCTCTCTGAGAAAAGTTGAATATAGAAATGTACCCAATTGCACCTAGAAGTTGTGACCAATAGCCTCTGTGTGAAAAGTTTAATTTAGAAGTGTACCCAATTGCATCTAGAGGTATTCCCAATTGCATTTGAAGTTGCGCCCAATAGCCTCTCTGAGAAAAGTTGAATCTAGAAGTGTTCCCAATTGCATTTAGAAGTTGCACCGAATTGCTTTCTAGAAATTGCACCCATTAGGCTCTCTGAGAAAAGTTGAATTTAGAAGTGTATCCAATTGCATTAGAAGTTACTCCCAATTGCATTCTAGAAATTGCACCCATTAGCCTCTCTGAGAAAAGTTGAATTTAGAAGTGTATCCAATTGCATTAGAAGTTACTCCCAATTGTTTTCAGAAGTTGCGCCCAATAGCCTCTCTGAGAAAAGTTGAATCTAGAAGTGTTCCCAATTGCATTTAGAAGTTGCGCCCAATAGCCTCTCTGAGAAAAGTTGAATCTAGAAGTGTTCCTAATTGCATTTAGAAGTGCGCCCAATAACCTCTCTGAGAAAAGTTGAATCTAGAAGTGTTCCCAATTGCATTTAGAAGTTGCGCCCAATAGACTCACTGATAAAAGTTGAATCTAGAAGTGTTCCCAATTGCATTTAGAAGTTGCGCCCAATTGCATTCTAGAAATTGCACCTATTAGCCCCTCTGAGAAAAGTTGAATTTAGAAGTGTATCCAATTGCATTAGAAGTTACTCCCAATTGTTTTTAGAAGTTGCGCCCAATAGCCTCTCTGAGAAAAGTTGAATCTAGAAGTGTTCCCAATTGCATTTAGAAGTGTACCCAATTGCATTTAGAAGTGTACCCAATTGTTTTTAGAAGTTGCGCCCAATAGCCTCTCTGAGAAAATTGAATCTAGAAGTATTACCAATTGCATTTAGAAGTTGCGCCCAATAGCCTCTCCGAGAAAAGTTGAATATAGAAGTGTTCCCAATTGCATTTAGAAGTTGCGCCCCATAGCCTCTCTGAGAAAAGTTGAATCTAGAAGTGTTCCCAATTGCATTTAGAAGTTGCGCCCAATTGCATTCTAGAAATTGCACCCATTATCCTCTCTGAGAAAAGTTGAATTTAGAAGTGTATCCAATTGCATTAGAAGTTACTCCCAATTGTTTTTAGAAGTTGCGCCCAATAGCCTCTCTGAGAAAAGTTGAATCTAGAAGTGTACACAATTGCATTTAGAAGTGTACCCAATTGCATTTAGAAGTGTAACCAATTGCTTTTAGAAGTTGCACCCAATAGCCTCTCTGAGAAAAGTTGAATCTAGAAGTGCTCCCAATTGCATTTAGAAGTGTACCCGATTGCATTTAGAAGCTGTGACCATTTGCATTGAAGTGTACCCAATTGCATTTAGAAGTTGCGCCCAATAGCCTCTCTGAGAAAAATTGAATCTAGAAGTATTCCCAATTGCATTTAGAAGTTGCACCCAATATCCCCTCTGAGAAAAGTTGAATTTAGAAGTGTATCCAATTGCATTAGAAGTTACTCCCAATTGCATTCTAGAAATTGCACCCATTAGCCTCTCTGAGAAAAGTTGAATTCAGAAGTGTACCCAATTGCATTTAGAAGCTGTGACCATTTGCATTGAAGTGTACCCAATTGCATTTAGAAGTTGCGCCCAATAGCCTCTCTGAGAAAAATTGAATCCAGAAGTATTCCCAATTGCATTTAGAAGTTGCGCCCAATATCCCCTCTGAGAAAAGTTGAATTTAGAAGTGTATCCAATTGCATTAGAAGTTACTCTCAATTGCATTCTAGAAATTGCACCCATTAGCCTCCCTGAGAAAAGTTGATTTTAGAAGTGTACCCAATTGCATTTAGAAGAGTACCCAATTGCATTTGAAGTGTGCCCAATTACAGTTAGAAGCTGTGACCAATAGCCTCTCTGAGAACGTTGGAATTAGATATGTGCCCAATTGCATTTAAAAGTTGCACCCAATAGCCTCTCTGAGAAAGTTTAACTTAGAAGTGTACCCAACTGCATTTAGATGCTGTGACCAATAGCCACTCTGAGAAAGCTGAATTTAGAATATTCCTCACCGCATTTACATTAGGAATGTACATTAATACATTACATTAATATAACTAACAGTATAGCTGTGTAATGTAGAATCTAGACGGCAACTAAGATTCTGATACAAAGTTGATTTAGATGCATACCTAATACCCTCCCTGCATAAAGGTGAATTGGAAGAAGTACTTCCACCTGCTCAATTCCTTTAAGATAACTAACAGCTTAGCTGTGTAATGTAGAATCTAAAACGGTGACTAATAATCTAACACCCTCTCTAGGTAAATTGAATCTAGAAACTGACCGAATACAGGTGAACTCAGAAAGGTAACCTACTAAACTTATATCATCTCTGCCGGCAAATTGCATCTAGAGAGCTTCAAATAGTCTAATTTCGTCTCTGACCTGTTGAGCCTAGAAGTGTGCCTAAAGGCGTGACACCCCGATCCTATAACTACAATAAGGAAACGCTCCTAAAATCAACTGTCATGATCTCTGCTTCCAAAAGGTCAGGGTTTTCCCAACTCCCTTGGAAGCAGATTCATAACCCAGGTTCCGAGTGCCAACCAGTCCCAATTGGGACCTTTTGGACCCAGTCCTGGCGCCAGTGGCACCAGGCTCATAAATATGCCCAGTCCCAGCGCTGGAAGCGCCGGGCTCATAATACTTGGGTGGACTTACCTACAGCAGACCATGCTGCTTACTTGCCTGCCAGTTGAGCCTCTGATCCTCTTCTGTTTGGAACTACTTTTCCTGTTGGGTGGGGCAGGAGCCACTCCCTAGGTTCAGAACACTGGAACTCTTCTGGAAAGCAGGAACTCTTTTCTTACCTAGGCGTGGCTGTGGAAGGAGACACCTAAGCACTACAGGAGGCTATTTAAACCACACCCGATGGATGAATCTTGCTTTGCATTATTCTGCATCCTCTGCAGCAGAACGCTCATCGTGTCTTCTGAATCTGATCCTGGGCCTAAGGAAAAAGGCTTACCATCCTGAATCCAGTCTTCAGCAACACCTATAAAGACAAGAAAGAACAGGTTAGCATTACGGTCTTCAGTGACAGCTCTTCACTTACCTGGGCCATCGGCTGTCACCAACGCCTCGCGCTGCATTCTGAAAGACAAAGGCTTACCTACTCTTTGTGCGCTCCGGAGGTCTTCACACTGCATTCCGGCATCTGAAAGACAAAAGCTTACCAACTCTTCGCACGCTCCGGAGGCCTTCGGTGCTGCATCCCGCATCTGAAAGACAAAACAAGGTGCGTTTAAAGACATTGGGGAACTTTAATACTCACGTGCCATTACTCCTTTCCACATCTAACCCAGTGGGTATTCCGGCACCCTGCAGCCGCTCCGAACTTGTACCTGCAAAATAAAAAGACAGTTAGAGCGCATCGTGAAGCAGGCAACAAGCGCTTACTTTCGTGCTTCCAGGCGCTTCTATTCATCACACGGGCTCCATCTTCAACTCACTTCAGCCCGTCATCCACCATCGCCGGAACCCTGCAAAACAAGAGACATCATTACTAAAGACTTTAAAGACATTAGAATTACTCGAAACTTACCGTTCGTGCAGTAAACGACGGACAGCAGTCCTCTGAAGTCAAGAGGCCTGCTCCCCTTATCCAGTGAAGAAACTGGTTACAGCACCCTGCCCCGAGGCAGATGGAGAGCACGGCGTTCACTTACCTAAGGTGAGAGCGTTAACCTTCAGGGTTCTACAGGAGAAGAGAAAGGGAAGAAGAGAGAGACATTCAATAACCCAGTTCATTAATCCCATATTTTCTATCTGTAGACATCTTACCCTTCGAGTCAAACATACAGTGCACAGAGGTCCAGCCCAAAGAGCCAGCCGTGTGTTACACATCACCTTTGAAGATATGGTATACGCCCAGTCAAGACCGGCGCCTCTACGGGATTCAGGTGAGCGTTACAGAATGCAAAGCCTACCACAAAACTCCCGTCCAGGCGCTATGGAAACCTCGGATACCGACCAACTAGCCCAGTTATTTGGGGAACTAAGTGCAGAAGTGCATGCAGCCCATCAGGAAACGAACGCTCTAAGAAGGGAACTGATTATTTCCAAGGAGCGAACAGATGATCTTGCTAGACAATTGCTACAGACACAAGCCGGACAGACCCCGTTACCCGCATCTGGGGGAAATCTTCCTTCTACATCCTCTATGAATCCAGTGCAGATCAACCTACCTGGGAATGTACCTCTGGCTCCACCCGCACGATTTTCTGGTGACCCAAAGAGGTTTGCAGTATTTATCAATCAGTGCCGGTTGCATTTCTTATGCCGGCCAGCAGCCTTTCCAACTGATCAAGCTAAAGTAGCTTTCGTGCTTTCGTACCTTAGTGGCAATGCGGCAGACTGGTCGATCCCTCTAGTAAATCAAGATGATCCGGTCCTCCATGATTTTCAAGCTTTTCAGCTCAGTATGGAAAAACTGTTCGCAAGACATTCACAGGGGCAGGCCTTGGACAATGAGCTTCTTTCGTTGCGACAAGGTAATCAAGACCTTTTGGCTTATATTGCGTCTTTCAACAGACTGATAGTGGAAACTCAATGGCCTGAGGACAAAAGGATTACGCTGTTTTATAGAGGTCTACGTGGAGAGCTTAAAGATGTGTTAGCCCAAGTAGTGAATCCCCCACAAGATTGTTCAGACTATATAGACTTAGTCGTTCAAATAGATCACAGACTGCAGAACAGGAAGGCCGATCGTTCCAAGTTTGATGCTCGAGTATTTTCCAAACCGCCAACTCCTTCCAAAGGAGTAGACTCCGGGGAACCCATGCAAATAGGGGGTCTGAAAGGTCCTCTAACACAAAAGGAGCGGGAAAGGAGAAAACAGTTGCAATTATGCCTCTATTGCGGAAACTCAGGGCACTTTCTTCGAGACTGTCCGGTGAAACCTGCTAAGAAGGCAGTAGGAGCTGCAGTTACCAAAGTTACAAACTCTGAGCAGGGAAACAACCTCGCCCGACAAGAATAGAGGTCCTCTTGCCGAGCGTGAAAACCAGTTCCGTGACCTCGCATTTTGTGATACCTATGGTCCTCATTAGCCCTGATAATCCGGATCGATTACATGCAATTGAAGCTTACGTCGACAGCGGTGCCATCGGCAATTATGTGGATCATGAAATGGTTTTGAGGATGAATCTAACTCTTTGTCCCAAGGCTGTAAAGGACGTCATTACTACGGTGGATGGTACGGAGATAGCCTCCGGGCCAGTAACGCATACCACTCAAGAAGTGACGCTAATAAGTCAAGATGGACACCATGAGAAGATTGTGTTCGATGTGATCAAGGCCCCTCAGTTTCAGATTATTCTAGGAATACCTTGGTTAGAGAAACACAATCCTCTGATCGATTGGCGAGCAAGAACGGTCCAGTTTCCAGAATGTGTCTCTACTTGTCACCCTCCACCTGGTGTTGCACTGGCAGCAATTTCTTCAGAGACTCCCCAGTTACCTCCCGAATACCTAGAATACCAAGATGTTTTCCGGAAGGATCAGGCTAACTCTCTACCTCCTCATAGGTCTTATGACTGCCAGATAGACCTGATAAATGGATCTACTCCTCCTTGTAGTAGAATTTATGCCCTCACCGAGCCTCAGAACCTTCACCTTCGACAATACCTGGATCAATACCTGGCAAATGGGTTTATTCGTCCTTCCAAGTCCCCTGCTTCTTCAGCTTTGTTCTTCGTTCCAAAAAAGGAAGGAGACCTTAGAACTTGTATAGATTATCGCTCCCTGAACCAGATCACCGTTAAGAATAGATATCCGTTACCTTTGATCCCTGAACTCCTGGACCAAGTCAGAAAAGCATGCATATATACAAAGCTGGATCTTAGAGGGGCTTACCACTTGGTACGAGTAAAAGAGGGCGATGAATGGAAGACGGCCTTCCGCACCAAGTATGGGCTATTTGAATATCAGGTCATGCCCTTCGGACTTTGCAATGCCCCGGCCGCCTTTCAATATTTTATGAACGATGTCCTCAGAGAGCTCATAGATGTGTGTGTTGTTGTTTACATTGACGACATCCTCGTTTATTCTTCATCGGAATCTGAACATCGGAAACACTTGAAAATGGTCCTCGAAAGATTGCGTCAACACAAACTTTTCGCTAAGTTGGAAAAATGTGTTTTCAACGTGACTGAAGTTGAATTCTTGGGATTCATATTATCACCTGGCGGAGTGCGTATGGATTCAAAGAAGGTCGATGCAGTTCTCAAATGGCCATCACCATCCTCCGTAAAAGGTGTGCAAAGCATGTTAGGCTTCGCTAACTTTTACCGCAGGTTTATCCCCGAATTCTCTCGAATAGTCCAGCCCATCACTGCCTTGTTAAAGAAAAACAAACATTTTGAATGGTCTACCGAGGCGGAACAAGCTTTCCAGGATTTGAAAACTAAATTTATCTCTGCACCAATCTTAAAACACCCTCGCCCCGAACTCCCCTACATCGTGGAAACTGATGCTTCAAGCCTTGCCATGGGGGCAGTTCTATCACAAAAGGACCCGGTAACCAATCAGTTGCATCCCGTGGCATTTTGGTCCCGCAAATTCTCGCCTCCTGAAATCAATTACACGAGTACTGACAAGGAACTTCTGGCTATCAAGTCTGCCTTTAAGGCTTGGCGGCATTATCTGCTGGGGGCCCGACACACCGTTACTGTGATTACGGATCACCGAAACCTGCAATATGTGAAAACTGCAAAAGCCCAATCCTCTAGACAACTCCGTTGGGCATTATTCTTTGCCGAGTTTGACTTCATAATTACCTATCGACCTGGTAGAAAAAACGGTAAAGCTGATGCCCTTTCTCGGATGGGAGTGGAAGAACACTTGATCAACCCTAAACCTGTACCAATCATTCCCGAACAAAGAATTCTGGGTGTAATCGCCACACAATCCATAGAGGAAGTTAAGGATAAAGCCAGGCAACTTGTAACTCCAGCAGACATACAGAATTGGCATCTGCAAGGAAAGGACTTTGCAGTAAAGGACAACTTATTGTATTTCCAAGAACGATTATACCTACCCAGCACAGATTTACAGAAAGAAGTAATCTCTTGTTATCACGATTCTTTAATGGAAGGACATCCCGGTATAGCCAAGACCTCAGAAAAGATCAAGCGCTACTTCTGGTGGCCGTCTTGGAAAAAAGATATCAGAGACTTTATAATGTCCTGTGGAGTATGCGCCCAAAACAAGAGTCAAAAGGAAAGACCAGCAGGCCTCTTACGCCCTATTGACATCCCACCTCGCCCTTGGCATACGCTTTCTATGGACTTCATCACCGATCTACCTCCATGCTCCGGATACAATACGATTCTAGTAATCGTGGGCTTATTCTCCAAGATGGCGCATTTCATTCCGCTCAAAGGCTTGCCAACAGCAGCAACTCTGGCCCGAGAATCTCTCGAAAACATCGTCCGACTGCATGGTTTTCCTTCGGTTCTAATTTCGGATCGAGGTAGTCAATTTATTTCTCATTTTTGGCGAAGTTGCTGTCGGTCGGCTCAAATTGATGTGAGACTATCGACCAGTCACCACCCTCAGACCGACGGACAAACCGAGAGGACCAATCAAACTCTGGAACAGTATTTACGCTGCATGCTGCAACAAACTGAAAAAACTTGGAAAGACATCCTTTGGATAGCCGAATATGCCTACAATAACTCTGTCCATTCGGGAACTGGGAAAACCCCATTTTTTCTTTTGTACGGTAGTCACCCTCGAACCTCGGAGTTGGATCCCCTCCAAGATCTTGAAACACCAGCAGTAGACTACCTGCATTCTACAATCACCCAAGCCTTTAAGGAAGCTGTTTCTCACCTTCCAAGGGCTAAAGAACAATACAAGAAAGGAGCAGATCAACATCGGAAGGAAGCCCCTCAATATCGAGTAGGGCATCAAGTCTGGTTATCCACCAAATATCTACCTCTAAAAGGGCCACGCACATTCAACCCAAGATACCTTGGTCCCTATTCCATCACTACCATGGTAAACCCAGTAGCGGTCAAGTTGGACTTGCCCCCGCACATGAAGATACATCCGGTCTTCCACGTCTCTCTATTAAAACCCGTGCAACCTCAAACCCGACTAACTAAATCTCCAAAACCTATCTTAGTTGATCGGGAACTCGAGTTTGAAGTCAAAAGCATTCTGGACTCCAAGATCTCCAAATCTAAACTATTTTACCTAATTGACTGGAAAGGCTACGGCCCCCAAGAGAGATCCTGGGAACCTGCTGAATATGTCCACGCTCCTCGCCTAATCAAAAGATTTCACCGAACATTTCCTGACAAGCCAAAACCCCCGGAGAAGCCCGGTTTGGGAGGGGCCTTGAGGGGGGGTACTGTCATGATCTCTGCTTCCAAAAGGTCAGGGTTTTCCCAACTCCCTTGGAAGCAGATTCATAACCCAGGTTCCGAGTGCCAACCAGTCCCAATTGGGACCTTTTGGACCCAGTCCTGGCGCCAGTGGCACCAGGCTCATAAATATGCCCAGTCCCAGCGCTGGAAGCGCCGGGCTCATAATGCTTGGGTGGACTTACCTGCAGCAGACCATGCTGCTTACTTGCCTGCCAGTTGAGCCTCTGATCCTCTTCTGTTTGGAACTACTTTTCCTGTTGGGTGGGGCAGGAGCCACTCCCTAGGTTCAGAACACTGGAACTCTTCTGGAAAGCAGGAACTCTTTTCTTACCTAGGCGTGGCTGTGGAAGGAGACACCTAAGCACTACAGGAGGCTATTTAAACCACACCCGATGGATGAATCTTGCTTTGCATTATTCTGCATCCTCTGCAGCAGAACGCTCATCGTGTCTTCTGCATCTGATCCTGGGCCTAAGGAAAAAGGCTTACCATTCTGAATCCAGTCTTCAGCAACACCTATAAAGACAAGAAAGAACAGGTTAGCATTACGGTCTTCAGTGACAGCTCTTCACTTACCTGGGCCATCGGCTGTCACCAACGCCTCGCGCTGCATTCTGAAAGACAAAGGCTTACCTACTCTCTGTGCGCTCCGGAGGTCTTCACACTGCATTCCGGCATCTGAAAGACAAAAGCTTACCAACTCTTCGCACGCTGCGGAGGCCTTCGGCGCTGCATCCCGCATCTGAAAGACAAAACAAGGTGCGTTTAAAGACATTGGGGAACTTTAATACTCACTTGCCATTACTCCTTTCCACATCTAACCCAGTGGGTATTCCGGCACCCTGCAGCCGCTCCGAACTTGTACCTGCAAAATAAAAAGACAGTTAGAGCGCATCGTGAAGCAGGCAACAAGCGCTTACTTACGTGCTTCCAGGCGCTTCTATTCATCACACGGGCTCCATCTTCAACTCACTTCAGCCCGTCATCCACCATCGCCGGAACCCTGCAAAACAAGAGACATCATTACTAAAGACTTTAAAGACATTAGAATTACTCGAAACTTACCGTTCGTGCAGTAAACGACGGACAGCAGTCCTCTGAAGTCAAGAGGCCTGCTCCCCTTATCCAGTGAAGAAACTGGTTACAGCACCCTGCACCGAGGCAGATGGAGAACACGGCGTTCACTTACCTAAGGTGAGAGCGTTAACCTTCGGGGTTCTACAGGAGAAGAGAAAGGGAAGAAGAGAGAGACATTCAATAACCCAGTTCATTAATCCCATATTTTCTATCTGCAGACATCTTACCCTTCGAGTCAAACATACAGTGCACAGAGGTCCAGCCCAAAGAGCCAGCCGTGTGTTACACATCACCTTTGAAGATACGGTATACGCCCAGTCAAGACCGGCGCCTCTACGGGAATCAGGTCAGTGTTACATCAACCTAAAAGTCCACACCAATCATGAGCGCACCCACCCCACCAGAGTCTCTCAGAAAAGAGCCCCTTGGACCACCCCCACTCTCTGACCTGCCCCCTCCGTCCCAAATCACCCCACCCTCCTCCACACTCTCTTCCACTCCCCTCTCCAAACACCAAGCCAGAGGAGCACGATGGCGAGTCATTCACCCTAAGATCATTCATCCCCTGGACCCCACCACCGACCCGCCAGCATTGCCCATAACTCCTCCCCACACTATCAGACCTGTCACACCCCACCCCGAAATCACCCACCCACAGCCTTGCCCTCATACCCCTACCACCTTCCCCCCCGACCGCACTCTTTCCCCTCCCTAAAAACTGCGCGCCTAGCCCTGGCACAAACCGAAGCTGCTTCCCTCTCTCCCTCTGACCCCCCTACCCTCTCCCACACACCAGTCGCAGCAAAGAAACTAAAGAGGAAACGCTCCTGGTCCCCCTCAATCTCTCAGCACTCCTCGCCTCCCCTGTCTCTACCCACCACCTCTCTCCCGCAATCTCTGCCTTCCCCCATGGCCTCACCCCTCCTGAAACCCCTCTCCCTCGATTTCTCAGCAACTGCAACTGAAACTCCCAACCGCCCACTCCTCTCCCTAAAATCCCCCAACCCAAACCCGATCATCCTATCACACTCAGCCACCCAGCCCCGCCCGAAACCTGCCAATTTTTCCGCCCGCCCACTATTCCCTTATAGCATCACCCACCTTACCCCCCCGTTCCACTCCCTCCGCCACTGCCTCAACCCGCTCCAGCACCGAGACCTACCTTGCCTGCCGATGTGAACTGTATCCTATTTAACGCCCGTTGCGTAGCAAAAAACAGACATTCCATCTATGACCTCCTCGCCTCTGCCAAACCTGACCTAGTTTTTATCACTGAAACCTGGTTCTCCGATGACTTTGGCCCAATCGCTAGTGAAGCCTTTCCCCGTGAGTAATCCCTCTTCCCACTGAACCGTCCGTCCAGAGGAGGTGGGGTAGCATTCGTCTTCAAATCTCTCTTCCGCGCCTCAATCATAGACAACCAACCCGCCATCCCATCCTGCGAATCTCTCCTCGTTAAACGTTCCCTCTCCCCATCGCTCTCACACAGCTTCCTAATAATCTACAGGCCCCCTGGCTACGATAGACAATTCGCAAACAACCTTTGCGATTCCATCGCCACTCTCCAACTAAACCATCCCAACCTCACCCTCCTTGGTGACTTCAACATATGGCTCGACAACCCCATCAACCCTATGACACACTCCCTGGTTGACGGTTTAGATGCAATTAATCTCCAACCCCACATAAACGGCCCGGCCCACTACAAAGGACACACTCTAGATGCCATCTTTAGCTCCAACACCCTGATTCATTTAAAGCCCCCCACCCCAGTCATCTGGTCCGATCACTTCATACTCTCGTTCGCCATCCACTCACCCAACCCCCTTCCCGTACTCGCATCCGAACCTCCGAATTTACGCAAATGCTGGAAAAAACTAATGATCACCCCAGACCTAGCCGAGGCACTCCTCCAATCTCCACCACCCACCAGCCGTCCCAATAACCAACTAACCCCTGAGGCCTTTGACTCATAGCTCAATGCATCTCTTCTGCGACTCACCCCCCCGTGTAAACCATCAACTCGCCGTGGCCCTTTCCCCAGATGGTTCACCCCTGAGTTGAAGACCACTAAACGAATTTACAAATACCTTGAACGCAAATGGCAGAAATAGAAAACCCACGAGAGCAGGACCACCTTGGCCCGACACCTATATCAATACAACGCCGAAATTCGGAAAGCAAAAAAAGACCACTACAACTCCTGAATCCTAAACTGCAAAAAGCCAAGCAAAGAACTCCACAAAATCATCTCAGAATTCACCAATCCAGCTTGTAACACAACCGTCCCGACCCCCTCACAATCACTCTGCGACTCACTCTCCCTCCACTTTTACAACACGGCTATTGAAAGAACAAAAACTCTAAATACCAAACTAGCTCTACTACAGTCTCCAAGCAATCCTCTGCCCGTACCGGCCAGCCATTCACCCGTGACCTCTACGCAACCAACGTTTGAATCCTTTAGTCCAATATCACCAGAACAATTTCTCAAACTTCTATCTGCTTGCAAACCATCTGGATCACCACTGGACCCTTGCCCTGCCTCAACCATTAAAGGCATTTTTGCTTCCACCTGCGCAGGCGAACACGCAAGATCTATCATAAATTCCTCCCTCTCCTCCGGTATCTTTCCCGACGCATTCAAAATAGTGCACGTCAAACCTCTAATTAAAAAACCTTCGCTCGACCCTCTCGAGCCCAAAAACTACCGCCCAATCTCAAACACCAGGTTCCTTGTGAAACTCATTGACCGAACCGCCAATTCCCAACTAAATGCCTTTGTCGAAACCAACAATCTTCTAGACCCCGCCCAATCAGGCTTCAGATCACGTCACGGAACTGAAACCACCCTAACCTCGATCTGGGATGACCTTAAAATGACAGCAGACTCCGCGGGATGCGCCGCACTAATCCTCCTCGACCTATCGGCCGCCATTGACACGATCAATCACTCAATCCTCCTAGACCGCCTCCACTCCCTAGGAATTTGTGGAACCGCCCTTAAATGGATTGCTTCATTCCTCAAAGATAGGCACCAAATAACGACACTCTCCAGCTTTTCCTCACAAGCCCGACCAGTCGACACGGGAGTCCCCCAAGGGGCATGTCTATCCGCCCTCCTGTTCAACCTCTACCTGATCACCCTCCCACCAATAATTCGTTCTCACAATATCCTGTGTTACAACTACGCTGATGACACTCAACTAATTCTAAAACTCCTGAACTCGAAACCCAACTCCCGACCTGACCTGGCATCCTGCCTCCTTAACATAGAACTCTGGATGACCCAAAGCCACCTCCTTTTAAACCCCTCCAAAACAGAAATCATGGTATGCGGCAACTCCGACCATCTTCCGCACCCACTACCCTGGCCACCCACCATGGGCAACTCACCGACACCCTCCAACACAGTGAAAAATCTTGGATGCACCCTGGACTCCGACCTAACACTCTCGTGCCAAGTCAACAATGTCTCAAAATCCTGCCACTACCACCTCAAAACCTTAGGCGCATCCTTCCATACCTCTCATTTCCCAACAGAGTCTCTGCAGTCCAATCAATCGTCATATCAAGACTCGACTGTGAAAACCCCCTATACCTCGGAATTCATACCTACCAACTAAATAAACTCCAAAGAGCACAAAACGCGGCAGCCAAAATGCTACTTGCGCTTGGTCCAAGAGACCACGTATCCCCAGCCCTTAAGACACTGCACTGGCTTCCAGTAGCCCGTAGGGTGGCTTTCAAAACCTTATGCCTCTCCCATTGAGCACTGCATAAAACTGGACCTCAATATCTTCAAGACAAGCTAATACCTTACCACCCCACTCGCACCCTAAGATCAAGCTCAGCCGGCCTCCTAGTAATTCCTAAGACAAACTCAATCAGGTTAGGCGGATCATCATTCTCAGCCCTGGCCCCAACCCTGTGGAACTCGCTCCAATCCCACATCCGCCTAACTGAAGACTTAAGGGCCTTCTGCAAACTACTGAAAACCTGGCTCTTCCCCTAAGACTAAACGGTTCCAAACTAGCTTCATCACAATAACACCGACCCAGCAATCGACCTGATGCAAGAAATTTACAGCTAAACAATCTCAAATGTAAACTATAAAGACAAACAGTACTAAATGAGCAATGTAATGATGGGCGCTGAGAGCGGATGAGCGCTAAGAGCGGATGAGTGCTGAGAGCGGATGAGTGCGTAGAGCGGATGAGTGCGTAGAGCGGATGAGTGCGTAGAGCGGATAGGTGTGTAGAGCAGATGAGTAGGAACGAATGTAGAGGATTAATGCAGTTGGCGGATGAGTGTGTAGGACCCATGAGTGTGTAGGACCGATGAGCGTGTAGGGCGGATGAGTGTGTAGGGCCGATGAGTGTGGAGGGCGGATGAGTGTGGAGGGCGGATGAGTGTGGAGAGCATATGAGTATGGAGAGCAAATGAGTATGGAGAGCGGATGAGTCTGGAAAATGGATGAGTGTATGGAGCAGATGAGTGTATAGAGCGGAAGACTGTGTAGAGCGGATGAATGTGGACAAGTATAGAGGATTATTGCAGTTGGCCAATGAGTGTGGAGGGCGGATGAGTGTGAAGGGCCAATGAGTATGGAGGGGGGATGAGTGCTGAGAGCGGATGAGTGTGGAGAGCGGATGAGTGTGGAGAGCGGATGAGTGTGGATAGTGGATGAGTGTGGAGAGTGGATGAGTGTGGACGAATGTAGAGGACTGATGCGGTTGGCCGATGAGTGTGGAGAGCAGAAGAGTGTGGAGAGCGGAAGAGTGTGGAGAGCGGAAGAGTGTTCAGAGCGGAAGAGCGTGGAGAGCAGAAGAGCGTGGAGTGCAGAAGAGCGTGGAGAGCGGAAGAGCGTGGAGAGCGTAAGAGTGTGGAGAGAGGAAGAGGCTGTAAAGCGGAAGAGGCTGTATAGCGGACGAATGTGGACGAATGTAGAGGATTAAGGCGGTTGAGGGATGAGTGTGGAGGATCGATGAGTATAGAGGGCAGATGAGTGTGGAGAACGGATGAGTGTGGAGGACAGATGAGTGTGGAGATCGGATGAGTGTAGAGGGCAGATGAGTGTGGAGAACGGATGAGTACGAAGAATGGATGAGTGCAAAGAACAGATGAGTCTGGAAAACGGATGAGTTTTGAGAGCTGATAAGTGTGGATGAGTGTAGAGGATTAATGCGGTTGGCGGATGAATATGGAGAGCAGATGAGTATGAAGGGCGGATGAGTGTAGAGAACCAACGAGTACGGAGAGCGAATGAGTGGGGAGGGCGGACGAGTATAGAGAATGGTTGAATGTGGAGAGCAGCTGAGTATGGAGAGCAGAGGGGCGTGGGGAAATGATGAGTGAAGAGAACGGAAGAGAGTATGAGAGTGGAGAACGGAGGAGCCTGCAGAGCGGAAGAGAGTACAGAGGGGAAGAACGAGCAGAGCGGCTGAGTGTGGAGAGAGGCTGAGTGTGGAGAGGCTGAGTGTGGAGAGGCTGAGTGTGGAGAGGCTCTGAGTGTGGAGAGGCGCTGAGTGTGGAGAGGCGCTGAGTGTGGAGAGGCGCTGAGTGTGGAGAGAGGCTGAGTGTGGATGCATACCTCTTATCACACCCCACGCTTACTCTCTCCTTACACCACCATTCAACTAGAACACAGAGATACTATGACACCATTCGGTATACCTGTTCTCATATCAACATCTGCCGCTCACTCCCCATCACTCTAAGTAAACATTGCTGGTCTCACACCCCCAGCCAAGCGTTCTCCTCAGGCCTAACGCTGCCACTCTCGGTCTGGATAATTCCAGCCAGATCGAACACATACTCCTGATCTATCAGCCACCACACCTACCGCTAGGAAGCAGCTGCCACAGGAATTCTGCACCAGCTGCACTCATACCTGGTGCGCACACGCACCTTTGGACTCTCTCTACTCCCTCTACTGACCAGGACTTCAGTTCCCAAGGGCGTTCAACCTACCAGCGCCTTCAGACCATACCAATGGTATATAAGGCGCTATATAAGTGCAAAATAACATAACATAACATAACCTCTCTGTGCTACTTTGGAGACAGAGGAACATCCAGATATAATCATAATTCATTGTGGAGGGAACAGTTTAGGACATGTGCAATGAAAGAAGGACTTGGGAAGGTCATGGACATGTTTGCAAATTATCAAGTAATTTTTTTACGGATTGCGCAGAGACAAATGTGGCTTCGTTCTTCTTCATTTGGTCCACAAATGGAGAAAGCAAGGCGCAATGTCAATAAGGCTGTTTGTGCCTTTCTAAGAGATTTTGACATGTCCTCTTTTCACAATGAAAATATTATGTTTCGTAGTACATACATTTTTCGCAGAAATGGAGTACATCTAACTTATGCTGGCAATCAGATTTTTCTAAGAAACATACAAAATGCATTGCGACCTTTTTTAGAATTACAGCATCCATTTTGAAGTAGGTGTTAAGTATTTATAATTTTTGAAATACAAACACCTCCCAAAGGTTCTTTTCAGAGCCACCACTTCCTCCCAGAGAAAATTGCAATGCTTATGATAGGGTAGCACCCCAAAATTTTAGATGTTCGCGGACTGTCCGCGGACTTCTAAAAAATACTAAGGGCCCTGCTTCATTTATTTTCACTTCTAATTTTTTAACTGTGAAAGGCGTCTCTGAAAAGAGCCTTATTTTTTTGATTTTTGTTATTTTATATTTTTTTTGTTTTTTTATAAACGACACACTAGGAGAGGAGGGGAAAGGAGGGGAAAGGGGGTACATCAACCACGGGGACAAGAAAGAGCGAGCTGAGGGAGGAAGATGTAGAGTGGGTTTTATTTGGGTAGTGAGCAGGTCTTCTCGTGCTCTGAGACCATAGTCTCAAAAGCACTACGAAGTCGCTCCCCCCTGCAGAGTACTGTGTCGCAGTACATACACACAACTGTGACCCTCGAAAGGTAAGGGTCATCAGCATTATGTATGTCCTGTGAGGCAGCTTGAGGAAGATGCTGTCCCACAGAGGTGTTCCTTGTGGTGACAGGATCGGAAACGGAGGATGAAGTAGAGGAAATCAACCTACTATGCTCCTCCCAAGGTACAACCCTGCTAATGGCCCCAGAGTGAAATGACCTGAGGTGTCGCTTCATGGTTGTGGTCCCAAAGCTGTACGAACCATGCCTCCCGCGACTGAGTACCATTTTGCACTCATTGCAGGTGACTCGGTTCGCACGAGCCTTAGGACCATTCCCATGAATGGTAAATAACCGCCACACCCAAGATTCACGCCTAGTGCAGGTAGTAGGGATTTCCACTACCTCATTCTCGTCATCCTCTTCTTCCTCCTCTGCATCCTCACTCCTGTTCCCCTCTTCAGACCCTTGGGAGGTGGTGGTGGTGGAGGGGGTGAGGGTGGTGCTGAAGCAGGTGCAGCACCAGGTGGCAGTAGTTCAGCCATGGATGCCATCTCGATGCTGGTGTAATCTGCAGGTGGCAGCAAAAGTCGCTGTGTTCTGAAGAATAGCCAGAAACACAATGAGAATAAGCTCTAGGGCGTGGTCTTTTATAGGGGTGCTTGTACGCGGTTCACGGACACAATAAAAAGTTCAAAAGGTTTCAAAAAGTATGTAGAAACTCAAGATTAGTATGTGGGACTTGTGCTATGGTGAGTTTTTATTGAGAAATAGTGTGTATTACTTGAAAATGTACTTTTAAATTGTTCAGGGACACGAACATTGTCCGCATTCAGAACACGCGATCAGCATGTGTGCGGTCACATGATCGCTCCGTGAAAATGTTCGCGAAGGAAGCGGCTGTCCGCAGGACACCAAATGCACGGACATTGGTTTGCGCATGCGTGTTGATGTCCTACGGACACTGTTCGGGTCCTGAAGTAATTAAAAGTGCGTCACACGTCAAACGAACAGTTATGGACAACCACTTGTTCTTAGAACAGTTTAACTTCCTTGCAAACAATAGGGACAGACATAGCGTCCTCAGGACACCTCAATTTTTGTTTATTTACGAACATTTCAGGACACCGCTTGTGTTCTTAGAACAGTTTCAACTTGCTAGCGAACAATACGGACAGGTATAGTGTTCTTCAGGACACCCCCATTTTGTTTATTTACGAACATTTCAACACATCGCGTGTGTTCTAGAACAGTTTCAACTTGCTAGCGAACAATACGGACAGGTATAGTGTTCTTTAGGACACTTCCATTTTCGTTTCTTGAAGAACATTTCAGGAAACCGCGTGTGTTTTAGAACAGTTCAAATTGGTAGCGAACACTACGGACAGGTATAGTGTTCTTCAGGACTCCTCCATTTTCGTTTATTTACGAACATTTCAGGACACCACATGTGTTCTAAGAACAGTTTCAACTTGCTAGCGAACAATACGGACATGTATAGTGTTCTTCAGGACACCCCCATTTTGTTTATTTACGAACATTTCAACACATCGCGTGTGTTCTAGAACAGTTTCAACTTGCTAGCGAACAATACGGACAGGTATAGTGTTCTTTAGGACACTTCCATTTTCGTTTCTTGAAGAACATTTCAGGAAACCGCGTGTGTTCTAGAACAGTTTCAACTTGCTAGCGAACATTACGGACAGGTATAGTATTCTTCAGGACACCTCCATTTTCGTTTATTTACGAACATTTCAGGACACCACTTGTGTTCGTAGAACAGTTTTAACTTGCTAGCAAACACTACGGGCAGGTATAGTGTTCTTCAGGACACCTCCATGTTCGTTTATTTACGAACATTTCAGGACACCGCGTATGTTCTAGAATAGTTTCAACTTGCTAGCGAACAGTACGGACAGGTATAGTGTTCTTCAGGACACCTCCATTTTCATTTATTTACGAACATTTCAGAACAACCACGCTGTCCGCGGACACCTAAATTGTTTTTATTTTTAAACTGAAACTAATTTCAACACAATATAAACATTTAAGTTTATTTAACATATATTAACAATTTATGACAGAGAAGGTGAGGCAGAAACAGAAACAAAAACAGGAGAATTAGGGGTTTCAACATGATTGGTATCAGGTGAAGAAGGGATGGAAGTCTCATCAAAACGTTTTGGGTTATGGAGAGGGTTTGGGGATAATTGACTGGGATATGGTGAGGGGGACAAGTACATGTGGGACAATGGTATGAGGTTTTTGTTTTAAAATTATCCTCAACAAAAGTTTTCAAATTATTAAAATTGGTCAACAATAAATCATTTTTTTCTTGTATGCTTTCAAGAGTGTTATCCATAACAGTTTCTTCAGAGGTATTTTCTATTTTGGTATGCTCTGTACAAAAAAAAATATATATGTTAAATATATATAAAATAATAATAATTAAATGGTTTATATTGTAAAGGGTGTACCATTAGCTTCACTATCTTCTGACATTTTGTCATGTGGGAAGTGCACCTGTAGCCCTTCCAGAGTACTAGACATTTCTGTGAGAAAAAAAAAAAAGATTATATATTTTCTAATACAGAAAGTTTATAGAAATGAAGTACACTTACTATTTCAGGAAATATATGTTCTGAGTACTCTGTAGGTCTGGTCTTGCTCTTAGTTGTGGAGTGTCTGTGAGGTAATTATGTTGGAAGCCAATTTATCTTCATTTGGTATATTCCATTTTAGAACATATTGACCCTCATTACAACACCGGCGCTAAACCATGGCGCTATTAGCAGTATGGTTGGTGCCGGTGTTGTAACGCGTGCTCCATGGTTCAATGGGGAATTACCACCCCATTCCAAGGTTGGCAGGGCGGTAATTCCCCATTGAACCATGGCCCTTCCCCATTCCCATTTTCGCCCCATAGGGCTCTATGGGATTGGGAAGGCGCTAAGTACGGTACCGCAAATTGCGGTACCGTACTTAGCACCAAGGTCCCTTTGCGGGTCCCTACTTTAATGGCTGGTGTAGACCAGCCGTTAAGGTCGGGTCCCGCAAAGGGACCTCGTAATCAGGCACTAATGGGTTAACGGCGCTGCAGCCTTTTATGGCGCTGTTAACCCATTAGAGCCAGGGTCGTAATGAGGCCCATTGTATTTAAATGAATGGTTAGTGTGTTACATATATGGGTTACATTTCTTATGTATTACTACATATAATATGTATGTGTGCTACTTTGTGAATTTTTTTAAATGTTGCTATGTTATAATATAACAATTAAACATCCCCCCCAGACTTTTTAGGTAGTGGTACTGTTGTCCGAACATGTCCGCGGACATCAAAAAAGTTTGCGGACATCAAATTCAGTAGAAGGGGTTCAGTATGTTCTATATTACATGTACATAAAGTCAAAGGTATTATTGTTAAGCTTTGCTACTAAAAACCTATGAAATTCAGTGAAAACAATTAGTTAAAGGGACGTTATGGTTAAGTTGCGCTACTAAAAACCTATGAAATTCAGTGAAAAAACTTTGTTAAAGGGACGTTATGGTTAAGTTGCGCTGCTAAAAAACCTATGAAATTCAGTTAAAACAACTTGTTAAAGGGACGTTATGGTTGCAATAAAACCGAAAACCCCCTGAAATTCACCAGTTATGGTAAGCCAAGCAACCATAACTCGCGCCACCACCGTGCACTGCTAAGACTAACACCCACGACATCAAACATGACATCACAAATGCCATTGATGACATCACTGATCATCCTAGTTGCAGAGTGAAGAAGAAAATTGCACTTATAAGCCACAGCATAGTCTGTTGAATTTGAACTTTGGGCTGAGGCACAATGAAACCTTGAAGAGAAAAGAATATGCCAAATTTTGATCGAGGACACATACATTGGAAGAAAATACAGTATCCAGATTCTTTCCACACAGAGACTTTGTTCGGAATCACTTATGGTGTCCCACAGTGGCAACATCACCAAAGATGTGTTAACATATTTCGATCTAGTGCTAAGATCGTACCCATCACTGGTGGGGAGGCTTACCAGTATCACTGACTTTCTTCAAGATCCTGAAAACAAAAAGACTATTAGGAGGCTGATCACTGTAATTGCAGAGCAGTTCCTCCTACTTCCGGAATACAGTGATGAAAAACCAAATGTCCCAAGCGGAGGAAGAAGCAAATAGGCTGATTAATGTACTGTTCTTTCGCCTAATTGAAGACTGTCCAGATCTTGTCAGAAGAACTACAGACATATTGACATTTCTTTAGGATTCAGCAAATACAGAACGTCTAAATATATTCCTGAACAGAATTATTATTCAAGTTGCTATTCATGCACACCCAAATTGCAGAAACTGTACACAGTGAGTGAGAGCCAACAGTCCCAAACTTCAACAAGGGCAGGACACATGTCCCTGTCACCAGAAGACAGCAGATTGGTGAATAACGTCTTTTTTTCACCTAATAGAGGATTTCCCAGAACTTGTGGGGAGACCTGTCGGTGTTGACATCCTCACATTCATCAGAGACCCACCTAATTCTATGCAGATGAGCATGCTCTTGCATGGTATCATGATACAAGTCGAACTTTCTAACCATCAGCAGAACTATCTGAGAAGATTTTAAACTTTCCGCCGAGTGACAGATCGAGAGAGTAGTGCAAGAGATTTCACTTTTTTGTTATACTGACAAGGACACAGCATGTCTTCGGAAATGAAGCAGATCAGAGGCACCAATTTGGGAACTCATATATTTTGAACATGCACAGTAAAGAGACTTGCTGAATTATTGACTGATTTGTACACTTCCCATAGCCTAGCAAGAGAACTGTATCCAGAGATAACAGACAATTCATTGTTCAGACAAAGGGGACATTTGTTTTAATACCTGCAACTCACAAACAGAACCAGCAGAACCAGAAATAATATTGATTAGAAGTTGTATTAAAAGTTAGCATCTTTCAATGAATGATCGAGATGGGGATCCAAAACAGCAACCTCGTCCTCCCTCAGGAGGAGAAATGTTCGTACTTTTCTGTAAGTAAATGCTGTAGATTGACCTACAGGGTATCATGTATTTATGCATTATATTCATCATTGTTTTACTGTCAGAACTGCATTTTTTATTGGTCCACAAAGCGTTCCAATCCCAGTGCCCCCACCTAATGATACACAAATGAAGCCCACGAAGGCACCCATACCTTTATTTATTTTACTTTTTATTTTAATTCTTATTACGCGCCACATGCCCGTAGGCCTCAGGGTGCACAAAAAACAAAGACACGACACACAACATGATCAGTAGAAAGAGAGTGAGGCTGTGGAGGATTACTCCAGGTTGAAAAAGTGAGTCATGGTCATTCCAGTCCTTAGAAGATCTGACGGGGGAATGAATGAATTTGAGATGGATGTGATTAGCAATGACACACACACACTTATGGTAAAAAGCAAATTGAAAAGCCGGAGACAGGGTCAGCAGAGTGTGAATGTAAAAAGGTTACTGAAAACCACACAAATGCAAACATTGAATGCACACACATCAGGCCTAGTGTCAATAACTATAGAACCACAGGCCAAAGAAGAAAGGAAGGTTGGACAGACAAGAATGAAAAGCTACCCTACCAATGCAGTGACAAGACAAGTGGGGAAAGATGAACCTGTAAAGAGACAGAAGGAGTTGAAGAATGAATCAACCGAGACAGCATTGATTAGCACACATGATCCAATGAAGGGGACAAGTATGAGTTCTACAATACAACCATATACTGGACCAATGCAGAGTAGTTATTGACATTTTTATCCAAAAGAAAAAGAATGTAAGAGGAGTTGGAGAAGAAACCAACAGAAATAACATTAATGAACACCCCTGAAATGACACTGATGGAGACAAAGACAAGCTCAAAGGAAATCTCATGAGCACAGATGATAGCAGAATCAATATGGCCGTCTTTAGCCTGATCCAGGAAAAGACAAGAGAAAATAGAAAGAATTGCCAGACTTTCCTCCACTCAACTGGCACAGATGAAGATATCTACATCATGGATCAGGATACCTGAGAATCCTCCAGCAAGAAGAAGCCATACAGATGCATTCAAGGATGTAGTTATAGCGAACTACATGAAAACCTTAAGAGTCAAAAGAAGCATACAAGGAGATGACAGTGAACTAAACGACTATTTGGACAGCACAGCACACCGGGGAAACAACATCTGGTACCAGCACATGAAAGAAGTAGGAAGACGAAGTTCAGAGGGGTAATGTTTTGTTTGTGCACTCCTACCGTACAGCATGGTGAAGTCCAAGATCTTCGTAGCTGTAGAAATTGAGGTCCAGACAGCACACTGTCTATCAGATGTAGCAATGTGCAAGACCAGAGGCCAGTTCATGGGAAGTGATGCCTCACTGAAATGGGCAACTGAAGCAACCGATCCAAATGAAGACGATTATGTCCAGGACATAAAGACAAGAAACAATGGAAAAACGAAACGCATTGTGATCAGATATGAGAAGCCTGGAGTTAAAGGAGCAGAAATCAGAAGAGAAGCAAACCAGAAGCTAAATATCCAAGGGAAAACTCCAGAAGAGGCTCGAAGTTGGGAAAAAAAACGGAGGCCAAATGCAGATTTGAGAAACAGTGCTTTCACCAGACGAATGGGAGAAAGGAGTAGTGATTTGCAGAGCATGGATGGTCCTTGGAGCCTGCAAAGAAGCAATTGAAAACGCACAAAGGATATGCAAGCCATTGAGGCCAAGGCTTGCAAAACTGCTGACATGGGTCGAAGACAGAGGAGGACACCTGCAGATAGTACCACTGGAAAGCTCAAAATTGTGCTTCAGGAATAATGGCACTAGAAAGATGGGAGAAAATCACAACTGTGGACGAGTTTTTGATGTTCCAGGAACGGTGCATGGAACTGCAGTAATTATGGAACGTTACTGGGCATGTGGATCCAAAGCATACATCAGACTGCCAAAAAACTGGGGAGGTATATGCACACTGGTGAATGTCCATGTTCCAGTGTTGGTGATCCCGAAGAGTGACCTGAACATTGATAGTTTCCCGAAAGCAGATGCTCACCTGAGGAAGAAGAGATCTGTGGAACTGCTGACTTGAATGAAGAGAGAGAATTACTTCTCTGCCAAATCAGAAGAAGCTTTTCATGCAATCTCATATGAACACCGACTGTTCAGCCTCACCTCATCAGTGTTCACGGCAATCTTCATGCAAAGATTTCAAGTTGGAGCAAACACTAAATGGTTGCAGACAACAAGATGGGAGTTACTGCAGACCATCAACACAACCATAAAGGGATTAAACACAATCAAAGATGAGTTAAGGGCAATCCGACTGATGACTCTCCAGAACAGATATGTACTTGACATGATCATAGCTATGGATGGAGGTGTTTGTGCAAAAATTGTAGAATCATGTTGCACATTTATACCATCTCACGATGAAGAAAATGGAACTCTAACAGAGGCCATAGGTATGCTGACAAAGCTACAGAATCAGATGATTGATGAAACTGACAAAGTTGATGATGACAGCTGGTTTGGATCACTATTCTCATGGGTTCCACAATAGATAGCAGATGCATTCAAGTTCCTAGGAGCCCTGCTAGTGATGATATTGCTAGTATTCTGTGTTATCAAGATAATAATCTCTCATTGCCAGAAAACTGCGAAAAATGCCATAGGGATGAAAATCATGATTGATGTTGAGCAAGGATGGAAGCCCAAAGACCTGACTGACAAAGAAATAAGAGACTTTGTAAAGGCCAGCATTCATGCACCAGAAGGAACAAAGTTTCTATATCCCAGGAAGCATAGAAATTATGTGGGAAGATGGGTTTACTGCAGCCCAAATGGACAGTGCCAACTGATGACGTGGAACAAGGACAAACACGTAAGAACAGCAGGAAGTTTAAAAGGAGTAATACAGATATAGAGCCTCATTTCGAGTAGGGAGGTAAGGGATACTGAGCACTGTTAACGAGACCGGTGCTGGTAATCCCTTACCGCCCTACTACGAGTTCCCTTTGCGGGTCGTTCCTTAATGCCTGGTTTTACCAGGCGTTAAGGACGGGACCCGCAAAGGGATACCGGGGTCAATAATGGTACCGCAATTTGTGGTACCATTATTGCCGCCTTCCCCCTTCCCATTAAGCCCTATGGGGGCTCAAATGGGAATGGGGAATGGCCCTGGTGAATGGGGAATTACCGGTCCCGCCGACCTCGGAATGGACCGCTAATTACTCCATTCACCAGGCCGGAGTTGGAACGATTTTGGAGGCAGCCATGCCGCAAATAGCGGCATGGTTACCTCCAAACTCGGAATGAGGGCCATAGACCCCAAAAGAGACATTTCTTCAGACCATCATGTATAGACCCAGAAGATGAAGAAAGAATGGACCCAGGCGATGATGTAAAGGTGAATACAGAGGAACCAAAGAAGATGGATCCAAAGAAAGGGTGAAAGAGGTGAAAGTGGTTGATGAATCGCCCAGAGGAGGGAGTGTGGAGGAGGTCTCAAGTACTGCCTGCACTCCAACCGTCCATTTTGAAGTACCAGGAACGTTCATGCCGAAATATGTGACATATGATGAGCAAATAAACCAGCAGAGAGCCTCAGTGGGGCTCTGTCCAGTACCATCAGAAGAACAATGCCTATTGAAGTACTGATACCAAGAAAACCATGTACAGTAAGGTACCCATTGAGAAAGCCATATCACCAAATGAAACGAAATCAAGATTGTCTAAGTACAGTCACTGAAGAAGCTAAGAAGGTCTTAATGGAAGACGAATGGTGATGTCACAAGAACACGGACTGACTCACATATAGAATAAATGACGACCAGAGAATTCATAAAGAGATGAAACGCCATGAACAAGGGACATCGTGAACCTATAGTGAAAGGACGATGTCAAATATAAGAAGCTTAAACTGTAAGCATGATAAAGATATTCGAACAGTTTATGCATGTACATATGCTTGGAACCGCAAGAAAGCTAAGACAATTGTGCGGCTTGCTATGCTTAGTAGAAGACAGATTGCGGAAAGCTCCACCTATACATATCTACATCAAAAGAAGCATGTTATATAAGTATACTTCCACTTTGCACAAGAATCAGAATTAACCAAAGGTTACTAAAGGCCACACAAGGAGAGCTTCATATTTAGCAAAATCGAGAATAAGCGGCAGAAACGAAACTCAGCAGAGGCCAATCGCGCCAAAAAAGCCAAGGTCTTATCAGTAGAATAGACGAACAGTAGCTACAGTTAATTGAAGCCAAGAATTGAATATCCTGCTTCAGAAAGGTCAAGATAAGAAACTGACATACCACAAACCAACTATTAGGAATTCCCTTTTAAGAAGAGATCACACTCATCCATATCACACAGATGCCAATGTGCTGTTTGGAAAATGTTTAAGGCTTAAATATAATAATAGCTAGAAGGGTACCCATGCAGAAAAAGCCAATATTATAAGACCAAAATTATGTCTAAGAGTTTCCTTGGAACCATTGCTGCTCAATTCTGATAAATGGGAATTAACTAATAATATAAAAGCCATTTTAGCTCCAAAGTAAACACAAAAAAAGTGAGCATCAGAGAATAGTGTGGTTTCCAGGATACACTATTCTGTAATGCAAAGTGAAGAACAGTATCCACAACTGGAAAATATTAAATAGTGAATCTAATCAAAGTGTGCCTCTATTAGAGAATGTATTATTAGATACAATCTCAAAGTGGATAAAGTCCCTGGATAAAGAATACTGTGTGGAACAATGGGATCTGCCAAAACAGAAAATGAATACAGTGGATTTCGGACAATCTACCAAATGAATGGACTGTGCAAATCATCATGATTGCAACTCCAAATGGTAATCGATTTCATTGTATGCCCATCTGGGCAGTGCTACACAGTCAAACTACAGAGATATGTACATATGAGGATGATTGAGCATGATAGTTGCAGTAAAGCGATGTGTCAGAAGGGCTACATTGGTGGAGTACTTTAATGAAAAGGGGCATCGACCAGATGTTTTTTAGTTGGTGATAGTGAAACAATTTCAAGGATCAATACCAACTGTGACAGAATGCCATCTGCACAGTTAGGCAACCCTAAGCCTATTTAATTTTCTAAACACACAATGACACTATTCATTCTGCTTCAGGAAGTGAGTTAAGCTAATCACTGTCATAATGATCCATGCATACAAATTATTCTGCAAACATTTAACTCTGCTGACATACCAACAGCTGACTTGTAGTTTTGCAACATGCAAACATAGAGTAACATATGCATCCTGCAAAAAGTGTTCTGGAACTATACGTTCGAAAAGCCTGGTGCTGCCATTGGTCATGGGCAACCATGATTTAAATGATATATTACAATAAATCCCCAAAGCCATGTGGCAAATTCCTTAATAAATATTTATATAAGCCAAATCTGGTTTGATCTGTGGGGCCTATGAGAACATAAAGTTAGTTATACTGGCCAATACTGTTTTAATGGCATTTATTGTCAACCTGGTTTCTAGTGACTCCTTCTACTGTCCGATTGTTAAGTACAACTGTCAGACAATTAGGGCCAGCCCCATTGTTCTCTTATTGGAAGCTTGTCACATTCACAGGATAACATGATTTACCCGTAAGGGGCAAGGAAGGAACCAGTGCTTCCATGGATAGCCCTGCCAGTAGAATGGGGAAGTAAGACCAGGTGTATAATAACTGGAGTCTCTTTGATGCAAGGCATTCGGGAAGAGGGAGATGTTGTGGTAGCCCAGGAGAGAATTTAAAAGCAGGAGTGGCATCCCACCTTCTTGACTTTTCTCTGGCCACTCACAAATCTTGTGCACCCTCCCCACTTCCTGCAGACAAAGCTCTCAGGGACCAGCATCAACAGGCAAACTCTCTTGTCACAGTAGCCAGGCTTGAACCTTTACACCTTTACGCGTGGCTTGAAATTGACCAATCTGCAGTGGTAACATCACTATCATTTTAATCATCCTTGGACACTAGAAGAAGGTTTCACATGAAACCTTACGCGGGTAATGTCTGCCTACACTCCTCTGCCATAGCAGTGAAGATAAACACCTCCAAGGACGGAAAAGACACCCCCCTCTCTCACTTGAGAGGACCATTTTAAGTGACCTATAATGTTCAACAAGGACTGCCTGCTGCTGAGATAGTGGGACCCAAAACCCAGTCTACCAGAGGTGGCAATTTGCACCAGTGCTCTCCGGCAGCCTTCCTGGCTATGAATGGCAGAAGATGGACTTACCTTTTCCCTACTGACCATGGAGAGGTTCCCCCAGCAACCAAGAATAAACAGCATCAACGAATTTCAAATCATTGTCAAGCCCCTTCTAGACACACAGTGCTGCCTTTCCGACTCAACTTGTGTCTGAGGTGCCCAAAGACTCAGAAACATTCGTAGTTTTACGAGGAGCGTCATTGTTCAGAAAATGGCCGGTTAACGGCTTTGAAAAATAAAATCATCGATAGGGATGAGATTGTCAATGCAAGAGCAGTGTACAAAAACGTGGCCACACGAAAAGCTCAGTTAGATGCTCTCGCTTGGGTACAGTTTTCTACCACAGCACATTTTGGCAATTATTTAACCATGCCCCTAGGTATTGCAATAATAATGCCATGATCATAGCAAATGTTGCGGACACTGATTGGGTTATGCTTTTTTCTAGCTTCCATGCTGTTGATATTGGCCCTCCTGAGAAACTTTGCACCCGTTCAAGTGCAAAGTGTGCACAGTATTAGCACTAGGGCAAAGTATGCCCTATTTAAAAAAAAAACTGGGGCACATTAAAAAACCATTGCACCTCGACAAGTGTAGTTTGGCATATTAAAAGCACAAGGGCAAAAATTGCCCTAGTGCAAAAAAGATGCCTTTTCACTACATTTTTGCGCGAGGGCAAAGTTTGCCCCAATGCTAATACAGAATGGTATTAGCACTAGGGCAAACTTTGCCCTGATGCAAAAATGCATCAGAAATGTATCTAGGGCAATAATAGACCAGGTGCTTTTAATATGCCAAACTGCACTTGTTTGCAATGTGCAATGTTTTTTTTATGTGTCCCAGTGTTTTTAAACATAGGGCAAACGTTGCCCTAGTGCTAATACCTTGAAAACTTTGCACTTGCACCGGTGCAAAGTTTCTGTAATCTGGCCCCTCCTGATATATCAGAGACCGTGTCTTGTCATTTGGAAGTAGCGAGAGCAGTCTCGCTAAGATTGACTGTTGATGAAATATCGAATGCAAAATGCAAACAGGCCTTGAATAAGAGGCCAGTACCCAACTGAATTCGGCTGATCCCTATTGAAGCCATGAAGAACTTTTGACCCCTTTGTTAACCATGGGTTTTGATTCTATTCTTAGTTCAGGTACAGTACCCCTTTCTTGGAGAACGGCAACTATTTGACCTGTATCTAGAGAGGATGCACGTGCAGAACCAGAAGCAGTGCAAACTCTGGATTTCCAAGTTAGTCTCAAGCTTTGGAGAGTTCCATGTGTGTCACCTGGTGACTCATGCTGCTGTTTACGCCGAAGCCCCCATGGGATTGCGCCTTGAACCCTTTTGGCCAAGATTCTACTTACGAGGAGACGGCGGACACTGCAGGGGGTGCTAGGTATGTCTTTAATCTGTTTGTACATTGCTCTTGCAAACCATGGCTTGAGCTAGGGCATTACTCTTGAGGTTGCCTCATGAAACTAACAGGCCGATTCATGGAAATAATGTGCGCGGAAAAACCGGCGCACGCGTGCGAAAACGTACGATTGCAGTGCCACAGAAAAAATCGCAGAATATCGCACAGAAAACAGCGCACATCCATTCATGGAAGCACGGGCACGAGGGGTGCGCTGAAAAAGTGCGCTGAAAAAGTGCGCGCCGCATGCTAGCGCACAGGTCATGCGTTCATGGAATCGAATCGGGTAAAACAGCGCACGGCCAAAGACGCGCACAGGCCCATACCCGTACGCCACAGAAAGCAGGCGGTAGCGTCCCAATACATGTGCGCCAGAATGTGCGCTTAAAAAATACCGTATACACAGCTCAGCGATTGTGCTTGGGGGAGCGTGTGCGTGCATTTCAGGTGTGCGCGCGAAGTCATACACGTGTTTTGGCTGGGTGCGTGTATATCATGGGTGCGTGAGAAGTTTCACCCGCGTTTTGGCTGGGTGCGTGTATTCCAGGGGTGCGCGGGAAGTTTCACACGCGTTTTGGCTGGGTGCGTGTATTCCAGGGGTGCGCGAGAAGTTTCACACGCGTTTTGGCTGGGTGCGTGTATTCCAGGGGTGCGCGGGAAGTTCTACACGCGTTTTGGCTGGGTGCGTGTATTCCAGGGGTGCGTGGGAAGTTTTACACGCGTTTTGGCTGGGTGCGTGTATTTCAGGGGTGCGCGTGAAGTTCCACACACGATATCAGCAGGGTACGTGTATTTCAGGGTGCGGGGGAAGTTTCACATGCGAAATCAGCAGGGTACGTGTATTCCAGGGGTGCGCGGGAAGTTCCACACGCGATTCCATCAGGGTACGTGTATTTCAGGGTGCAGGGGAAGTTACACACGCGAAATCAGCAGGGTACGTGTATTACAGGGGTGCGCGGGAAGTTCCACACGCGATTCCATCAGGGTACGTGCATCTCAGGGTGCAGGGGAAGTACCACACGCGATTCCATCAGGGTACGTGTATTTCAGGGTGCAGGGGAAGTTACACACGCGATTCCAGCAGGGTACATGTATTACAGGGGTGCGCGGGGAGCACCACACGTGAATTGCACGTGTGGACCCTCCCAGGTGTTCCCTCTACACCCTCCACGGCCCCTGCAGGTGGCTCACACCACAGGGGCCTACCCTGCACATGTCCTGCAGGCACCCCATCCACCATGACCATGCCCCCCAGCCAACCCACATGTCAACTTGCACTACTAACCACCACCAACGCATGTCTCCCTGCACCCCCAGCCACCAGGGGCACCCTCCAGCAGGCCCCCATCCATGTCTCCCACCACCCCCACCCCCCACTCCCCAGGGGCAGCCTCCACCAGGGCCCCACCCATGTCTCCCACCACCCCCACCCCCCACTCCCCAGGGGCATCCTCCACCAGGCCCCCACCCATGTCTCCCACCCCCCCGCTCCCCAGCAGTGCAGGAGCAGCCTCCACCAGGCCCCCACTCATGTCTCCCACCACCCCCACCCCCCAGCCACCAGGGGCAGCCTCCACCAGGCCCCCACCCATGTCTCCCACCACCCCCACCCGCCAGCAGTGCAGGGGCAGCCTCCACCAGGCCCCCACCCATGTCTCCCAGCACCCCCACCCCCCAGCCACCATGGGCAGCCTCCACCAGGCCCCCACCCATGTCTCCCACCACCCCCACCCCCCACTCCCCAGGGGCAGCCTCCACCAGGCCCCCACCCATGTCTCCCACCACCCCCACTCCCCCAGTCACCAGGGGCAGCCTCCACCAGGCCCCCACCCATGTCTCCCACCCCCCACCCCCCAGCAGTGCAGGGGCAGCCTCCACCAGGCCCCCACCCATGTCTCCCAGCACCCCCACCCCCCAGCCACCAGGGGCAGCCTCCACCAGCCCCCCACCCATGTCTCCCACCACCCCCACCCCCCACTCCCCAGGGGCAGCCTCCAGCAGGCCCCCACCCATGTCTCCCACCACCCCCACCCACCACTCCCCAGGGGCATCCTCCACCAGGCCCCCACCCATGTCTCCCACCCCCCCCACCCCCCAGCAGTGCAGGGGCAGCCTCCACCAGGCCCCCACCCACGTCTCCCAACACCCCCACCCCCCAGCCACCAGGGGCAGCCTCCACCAGGCCCCCACCCATGTCTCCCACCACCCCCACCCCCCACTCCCCAGGGGCAGCCTCCACCAGGCCCCCACCCATGTCTCCCACCACCCCCACCCCCCAGCCACCAGGGGCAGCCTCCACCAGGCCCCCACCCATGTCTCCCACCACCCCCACCCGCCAGCAGTGCAGGGGCAGCCTCCAGCAGGCCCCCACCCATGCCTCCCACCACCCCCACCCCCCCAGTCACCAGGGGCAGCCTCCACCAGGCCCCCACCCATGTCTCCCAGCACCCCCACCCCCAGCACTGTGGGGCACCTGCCAGCAGGCCCCCACCCATGTCCAACTCATGTTCCCCATCCCCCCACCCCCCAGCACTGTGGGGCACCTGCCAGCAGGCCCCCACCCATGTCCAACTCATGTTACCCACCACCCCCACCCCCCAGCACTGTGGGGCACCTGCCAGCAGGCCCCCACCCATGTCCAACTCATGTTCCCCACCACCCCCACCCCCCAGCACTCTGGGGCACCTGCCAGCAGGCCCCCACCCATGTCCAACTCATTTTCCCCACCCCCCCACCCCCCAGCACTGTGGGGCACCTGCCAGCAGGCCCCCACCCATGTCCAACTCATGTTCCCCACCACCCCCACCCCCCAGCCACCATGGCCAGCCCCCACCAGGCCCCCACTCATGTCCCCCATCACCCCCACCCCCCAGCCACCATGGGCAGCCTCCACCAGGTCCTCACAATCCCCAATCATGTGCGTTATGGTCAGCCTCCACAGCCAAAAAGCCCTACCAAGTAACCCATTCACCCACATGGAAATTGAAATTACATGTTACACCCCCAATGTCCATAAAGCAAATGAACCCATGTCCGTCACACACAATGGTTGCAATTGAATGGGAAAACACCCAACATGACATGCATGAAACCAATGAGATGATACCACACAGTGAAGTATGAAAACAAAATTGTATTAAAAAAAAAAAAGCAAATGAAAAGAAACAAACTACAATGTCAATGAAAAAAAGAGAAGCTGCATGTCCGTTTTAAAAAAAAAATACTACAAATCCAAATCCAAAAAAAAGTTGTCAAAAGTCACATCAAAAATAAAATCAATCCAATGAAGAACTATGTACAAAACATCCAAGGGTCCATGAGCCCAACTGAACAAAGGAAACCTACAAAAAACCCTAACTAAAATGCAACTATATACAAAAAGTGCAGCAGTGTCCGTCGACTCCAAATCATAATAAGAAAGAAAGGAAACCTAAAACTAAAGAACTGTATACAAAGGCGGCGGGCAAGTCCAGCGGCTCACTCCGTGGTGTTCCGGGCCAGGGCATCATCGAACTCCTGTTCGATGTCCCGGAGGCGGTCCTGTTCCATGGCCCTGAGGGTCCGCAGGGACGACGCCGTATCCTCCTCCAACCCCCTGCGGATTGCCTCGAGGCACTCGGCCCGCCTCAGGGCCCTCCGCATGGAGTTCTCCGCCCTGACCATTGTGAGCCGCGCCTCTTCCGCCCGCCGCCGCTCCGCACCTATCTGCTGGCCCAACCGCTGCCACACAGAAGACACACCCCGTCCTGGGTCAACCTGCCCTTCGGCCGATGCCTGCCCCTCCGATGTTGAAGGCCCCGAGCCTTCATGGCTCCCACCACGTTGCCGCTGCTGCTGTGCCTCTGCCCGTGCACTGCCTCCTGCTGCCTGCACATCCTCCGCCGGCTGGGGTGCAGTTGTTGATGTGGCCACCCCTGCTGGACGTCCGACTCCCGACTGTGGCAGGGATGCCTCCTCCACCAGCCTGGCCGCACCGTCAGAGGCAGCTCCACAGGGCACCCAGGTGACTGATGGGTGGGAAGATGGCACAGAGGACGACTGGCGCGTAGGGGGTCCAGTTGAGGAGGGGGTCGGAGCAAGCCCCATCAGACGGAGGAATCCGGCCTGGGTGACCTGTCCCAGCAGGCTGATGTGGTCAACGAGCCATTCGAGATGACGTGCAGTCTCTCCATGAAAAGACTGCAGGTCACCTCGCATGGCCCGTTGACGCAACGCCACACCAGCCAGGACAGGCTCAACCCGGACCTGGATAGCCACGTCCGCAGGCAGAGGAAGGCCAGTTGACGTGAGCTCATCCCCTGCCTGAAAACGGGTCTGGACGTAGGCATCCCTGCTGGTGCAAGATGATGCAGGGACAGGATCGGGGACAGGATTGCACACAGGCACCTCCGCGGCGGCCTGTGCTGCCTCCTGTCCCTGGTCCTGCACTGCACCACTAGCACCAGTGGGATCCCCACCTCCAGACCCCGTCTCTGGTGCTTGCACGGCCTCCTCCTCCACCAAACCCCCCACCAACCTGGATGACTCCGTGCCATCTTCCCCTGTTGGGCCCTGTGGGGTCACAGCGGCCCCTTCTGCTGCCGAGGAGTCCAACTCCAACCTCCGCCTCTTGGACCTCCCCCCGGCAGCTGCGGCCTGGGACGCAGCACCGGACTCCTCACTCCCCGACGAGATGACAACCTGGGAGGGGATCCGGGGCTTGCGTCTCCGGCTGGTGGTGGGATCCCCGCCGCTGTGCTCCACAGCACCTTCTCCGCCCTCTTCATCAGTTGACGCTGCAGACAGGGAGAAACAAAACACAGGCATCAGGGCACTGTACAATGGACACATACACACATGACAGTTGCACATGAGTGGCATTGGCAAACCTCAGACATGTCATCACAATCCCCAACACACATGTCATTACAACTCGCACACATGAGCCATACCACAGCCATATCGCAACTGCCACCACCATCCACACACATACAACAGCATGAGCAGCCAAAGGTGAGCCAGACATCACATGCAACACAGGAAGTGCACCACACATGTACACACACCACCACACTTGCATGCATGTGTACACCTCTGCCAAGTGTCGCACTGTTCAGACGGGCATCCATGTCACATCTGCCAATCAGGCTTCCACATACCGCTGTCACATGCATCCATGTTGCATCACTGTTGCACCCTTGTCAAATACACACACATGCACATGTACACAGTGCTGATACATGCAGCCGAAAACAACATGCATGCGTGACATCACGGACATGTCTACTTACATACACATTCATCCAAACATGTGTGCCCACACAACTGCATTTGGCATGCAAGCCTACACACACAAGCACCATCCATGTCTCACACATCACAGCCCTCGCATGTGTCAGCCCCACGGCCCTGTACACCCCCATCCATACTCAAGCCCATACAAACAGATGTGCAACCTGCACACTACTGAATTAGCACCACACGCACTGCTCACAATCAGGATGCATGTACACTCACCGCTCGACTCCAGACGGGTCTGCTTCTCTAGGACATGGACATGGAGCGCTGGGGATATGCGTTCCAGGACCCTCATCTGTTCTTCCGACAAGTGGCCCCGGCGCCCCTTGGCATCCGCTGCCTTCAAGAGGCGCCGGGCCTTGTTCAGGGTCCTGGACCTGAAGTCCTCCCAGCGCTTCCTGACATGTTGTAAGTCGCGGACTGCCACCCCCTCCGCGTTGATGGCAGTCACGATGTCAGTCCAGATCCGAGTCTGTCCTTCCTTGTCGGCGCGGCAACTTTCGAAGAGGGCATCATACTGCCCCAGGACTTGCTCCACCAGGACACCAACTTCGGTGGCACTGAAGCTGGTGCCCCTCTGCCTCTCTGGCCGGGGGTTGTCAGTGGTCACAGATGGTGTTTGGCCCGACATGACAACCCCAGAGGCAGGAGTGGGTGGGCAACTGGGTCCTGGGGCTGGGCTGTGGAGCGATGGAATCCCAGTCGGGAGTCTTCGGTTCCAGCAGGGGTGGTCACAGCAACAGCACCCCTGGCTGATGTGCAGGCAGCAAATGGCAGGGCACGTGGGCAGCAGGCAGTCAAGCAGCAGCAGGTGGCAGGTGGGAGCGTGCTCGGGGCTCTGGGGGGCAGTAGTTCGGCCTTCTGGGCAGGAGCGTGGTCTTCCGTGTGCTTACGCGTGGCCAGCTTGATACGGAGTGATTTGGCACGTGAAAAATCTGCACGTCAGCGTGTAATTCGAGGAAAGGCCCTTAGCGCGTAAGCGCGTCTGCACGCATACGCATTATCATTGGACAGAAGGCCCCTCAAGCGCAAGCGCCCCTGTGACGTGACGCGTAGAGACGTGCATGGCCATTTCCACGTATCACACGCGGACGTGCAGTTTCCACACGCGCTTACGCGCATGGCCCTTTCCACGTATTACACGCGGACGTGCAGTTTTTCACGCACTTACGCGCATGGCCCCTTCCACGTATTACACGCGGACGTGCAGTTTTTCACGCGCGCTGAAATGCCCACGCACGTCTGTACGCGTCACGTCACAGGGGCGCTTGCACTTGAGGGTCCTTTTGTCCAATGAAAATGCGTATGCGTGCAGACGCCCTTACGCGCTAAGGGCCTTTCCTCGAATTACACGCTGACGTGCAGATTTTTCACGTGCCAAATCACTCCGTATGAAGCTGGCCACGCGTAAGCACACGGAAGACCACGCTCCTGCCCAGAAGGCCGAACTACTGCCCCCCAGAGCCCCGAGCACGCTCCCACCTGCCATCTGCTGCTGCCTGACTGCCTGCTGCCCACGTACCCTGCCATTTGCTGCCTGCACATCAGCCAGGGGTGCTGTTGCTGTGACCACCCCTGCTGGAACCGAAGACTCCCGACTGGGATTCCATCGCTCCACAGCCCAGCCCCAGGACCCAGTTGCCCACCCACTCCTGCCTCTGGGGTTGTCATGTCGGGCCAAACACCATCTGTGACCACTGACAACCCCCGGCCGGAGAGGCAGAGGGGCACCAGCTTCAGTGCCACCGAAGTTGGTGTCCTGGTGGAGCAAGTCCTGGGGCAGTATGATGCCCTCTTCGGAAGTTGCCGCGCCGACAAGGAAGGACGGACTCGGATCTGGACTGACATCGTGACTGCCATCGACGAGGAGGGGGTGGCAGTCCGCGACTTACAACATGTCAGGAAGCGCTGGGAGGACTTCAGGTCCAGGACCCTGAACAAGACCCGGCGCCTCTTGAAGGCAGCGGATGCCAAGGGGTGCCGGGGCCACTTGTCGGAAGAACAGATGAGGGTCCTGGAACGCATATCCCCAGCGCTCCATGTCCAGGTCCTAGAGAAGCAGACCCGTCTGGAGTCGAGCGGTGAGTGTACATGCATCCTGATTGTGAGCAGTGCGTGTGGTGCTAATTCAGTAGTGTGCAGGTTGCACATCTGTTTGTATGGGCTCGAGTATGGGTGGGGGTGTACAGGGCCGTGGGGCTGACACATGCGAGGGCTGTGATGTGTGAGACATGGATGGTGCTTGTGTGTGTAGGCTTGCATGCCAAATGCAGTTGTGTGGGCACACATGTTTGGATGAATGTGTATGTAAGTAGACATGTCCGTGATGTCACGCATGCATGTTGTTTTCGGCTGCATGTATCAGCACTGTGTACATGTGCATGTGTGTGTATTTGACAAGGGTGCAACAGTGATGCAACATGGATGCATGTGACAGCGGTATGTGGAAGCCTGATTGGCAGATGTGACATGGATGCCCGTCTGAACAGTGCGACACTTGGCAGAGGTGTACACATGCATGCAAGTGTGGTGGTGTGTGTACATGTGTGGTGCACTTCCTGTGTTGCATGTGATGTCTGGCTCACCTTTGGCTGCTCATGCTGTTGTATGTGTGTGGATGGTGGTGGCAGTTGAGATATGGCTGTGGTATGGCTCATGTGTGCGAGTTGTAATGACATGTGTGTTGGGGATTGTGATGACATGTCTGAGGTTTGCCAATGCCACTCATGTGCAACTGTCATGTGTGTATGTGTCCATTGTACAGTGCCCTGATGCCTGTGTTTTGTTTCTCCCTGTCTGCAGCGTCAACTGATGAAGAGGGTGGAGAAGGTGCTGTGGAGCACAGCGGCGGGGATCCCACCACCAGCCGGAGACGCAAGGCCCGGCTCCCCTCCCAGGTTGTCATCTCGTCGGGGAGTGAGGAGTCCGGTGCTGCGTCCCAGGCTGCAGCTGCCGGGGGGAGGTCCAAGAGGCGGAGGTTGGAGTTGGACTCCTCGGCAGCAGAAGGGGCAGCTGGGACCCCACAGGGCCCAACAGGGGAAGATGGCACGGAGTCATCCAGGTTGGTGGGGGGTTTGGTGGAGGAGGAGGCCGTGCAAGCACCAGAGACGGGGTCTGGAGGTGGGGATCCCACTGGTGCTAGTGGTGCAGTGCAGGACCAGGGACAGGAGGCAGCACAGGCCGCCGCGGAGGTGCCTGTGTGCAATCCTGTCCCCGATCCTGTCCCTGCATCATCTTGCACCAGCAGGGATGCCTACGTCCAGACCCGTTTTCAGGCAGGGGATGAGCTCACGTCAACTGGCCTTCCTCTGCCTGCGGACGTGGCTATCCAGGTCCGGGTTGAGCCTGTCCTGGCTGGTGTGGCGTTGCGTCAACGGGCCATGCGAGGTGACCTGCAGTCTTTTCATGGAGAGACTGCACGTCATCTCGAATGGCTCGTTGACCACGTCAGCCTGCTTGGACAGGTCACCCAGGCCGGATTCCTCCGTCTGATGGGGCTTGCTCCGACCCCCTCCTCAACTGGACCCCCTACGCGCCAGTCGTCCTCTGTGCCATCTTCCCACCCATCAGTCACCTGGGTGCCCTGTGGAGCTGCCTCTGACGGTGCGGCCAGGCTGGTGGAGGAGGCATCCCTGCCACAGTCGGGAGTCGGACGTCCAGCAGGGGTGGCCACATCAACAACTGCACCCCAGCCGGCGGAGGATGTGCAGGCAGCAGGAGGCAGTGCACGGGCAGAGGCACAGCAGCAGCGGCAACGTGGTGGGAGCCATGAAGGCTCGGGGCCTTCAACATCGGAGGGGCAGGCATCGGCCGGAGGGCAGGTTGACCCAGGACGGGGTGTGTCTTCTGTGTGGCAGCGGTTGGGCCAGCAGATAGGTGCGGAGCGGCGGCGGGCGGAAGAGGCGCGGCTCACAATGGTCAGGGCGGAGAACTCCATGCGGAGGGCCCTGAGGCGGGCCGAGTGCCTCGAGGAAATCCACAGGGGATTGGAGGAGGATACGGCGTCGTCCCTGCGGACCCTCAGGGCCATGGAACAGGACCGCCTCCGGGACATCGAACAGGAGTTCGATGATGCCCTGGCCTGGAACACCACGGAGTGAGCCGCTGGACTTGCCCGCCGCCTTTGTATATAGTTCTTTAGTTTTAGGTTTCCTTTCTTTCTAATTATGATTTGGAGTCGACGGACACTGCTCCACTTTTTGTATATAGTTGCATTTTAGTTAGGGTTTTTTGTAGGTTTCCTTTGTTCAGTTGGGCTCATGGACCCTTGGATGTTTTGTACATAGTTCTTCATTGGATTGATTTTATTTTTGATGTGACTTTTGACAACTTTTTTTTGGATTTGGATTTGTAGTATTTTTTTTTTAAAACGGACATGCAGCTTCTCTTTTTTTCATTGACATTGTAGTTTGTTTCTTTTCATTTGCTTTTTTTTTTTTAATACAATTTTGTTTTCATACTTCACTGTGTGGTATCATCTCATTGGTTTCATGCATGTCATGTTGGGTGTTTTCCCATTCAATTGCAACCATTGTGTGTGATGGACATGGGTTCATTTGCTTTATGGACATTGGGGGTGTAACATGTAATTTCAATTTCCATGTGGGTGAATGGGTTACTTGGTAGGGCTTTTTGGCTGTGGAGGCTGACCATAACGCACATGATTGGGGATTGTGAGGACCTGGTGGAGGCTGCCCATGGTGGCTGGGGGGTGGGGGTGATGGGGGACATGAGTGGGGGCCTGGTGGGGGCTGGACATGGTGGCTGGGGGGTGGGGGTGGTGGAGAACATGAGTTGGACATGGGTGGAGGCCTGCTGGCAGGTGCCCCACAGTGCTGGGGGGTGGGGTGGTGGGGAACATGAGTTGGACATGGGTGGGGGCCTGCTGGCAGGTGCCCCACAGTGCTGGGCGGTGGGGGGGTGGGGAACATGAGTTGGACATGGGTGGGGGCCTGCTGGCAGGTGCCCCACAGTGCTGGGGGGTGGGGGTGGTCGGGAACATGAGTTGGACATGGGTGGGGGCCTGCTGGCAGGTGCCCACAATGCTGGGGGGTGGGGGTGGTGGGGAACATGAGTTGGACATGGGGGCCTGCTGGCAGGTGCCCCACAGTGCTGGGGGGGGTGGGGAACATGAGTTGGACATGGGTGGGGGCCTGCTGGCAGGTGCCCCGCAGTGCTGGGGGGTGGGGGTGCTGGGAGACATGGGTGGGGGCCTGGTGGAGGCTGCCCCTGGTGACTGGGGGGGTGGGGGTGGTGGGAGGCATGGGTGGGGGCCTGGTGGAGGCTGCCCCTGCACTGCTGGCGGGTGGGGGTGGTGGGAGACATGGGTGGGGGCCTGGTGGAGGCTGCCCCTGGTGGCTGGGGGGTGGGGGTGGTGGGAGACATGGGTGGGGGCCTGGTGGAGGCTGCCCCTGGGGAGTGGGGGGTGGGGGTGGTGGGAGACATGGGTGGGGGCCTGGTGGAGGCTGCCCCTGGTGGCTGGGGGGTGGGGGTGCTGGGAGACATGGGGGGGGCTGGTGGAGGCTGCCCCTGCACTGCTGGGGGGTGGGGGGGGTGGGAGACATGGGTGGGGGCCTGGTGGAGGATGCCCCTGGGGAGTGGGGGGTGGGGGTGGTGGGAGACATGGTTGGGGGCCTGCTGGAGGCTGCCCCTGGGGAGTGGGGGGTGGGGGTGGTGGGAGACATGGGTGGGGGGCTGGTGGAGGCTGCCCCTGGTGGCTGGGGGGTGGGGGTGCTGGGAGACATGGGTGGGGGCCTGGTGGAGGCTGCCCCTGCACTGCTGGGGGGTGGGGGGGTGGGAGACATGGGTGGGGGCTTGGTGGAGGCTGCCCCTGGTGACTGGGGGGGTGGGGTGGTGGGAGACATGGGTGGGGGCCTGGTGGAGGCTGCCCCTGGCGAGTGGGGGGTGGGGGTGGTGGGAGACATGGGTGGGGGCCTGGTGGAGGCTGCCCATGGTGGCTGGGGGTGCTGGGAGACATGGGTGGGGGCCTGGTGGAGGCTGCCCCTGCACTGCTGGCGGGTGGGGGTGGTGGGAGACATGGGTGGGGGCCTGGTGGAGGCTGCCCCTGGTGGCTGGGGGGTGGGGGTGGTGGGAGACATGAGTGGGGGCCTGGTGGAGGCTGCTTCTGCACTGCTGGGGGGCGGGGGGGTGTGTGAGACATGGGTGTGGGCCTGGTGGAGGATGCCCCTGGGGAGTGGGGGGTGGGGGTGGTGGGAGACATGGGTGGGGGCCTGGTGGAGGCTGCCCCTGGGAGTGGGGGGTGGGGGTGGTGGGAGACATCGGTGGGGGCCTGCTGGAGGCTGCCCTTGGGGAGTGGGGTGTGGGGGTGGTGGGAGACATGGTTGGGGGCCTGGTGGAGGCTGCCCCTGGTTACTGGGGGGGTGGGGGTGGTGGGAGACATGGGTGGGGGCCTGGTGGAGGCTGCCCCTGGTGACTGGGGGGGTGGGGGTGGTGGGAGACATGGGTGGGGGCCTGGTGGAGGGTGCCCCTGGTGGCTGGGGGTGCAGGGAGACATGCGTTGGTGGCCAGTAGTGCAAGTTGACATGTGGGTTGGCTGGGGGCATGGTCATGGTGGATGGGGTGCCTGCAGGACATGTGCAGGGTAGGCCCCTGTGGTGTGAGCCACCTGCAGGGGCCGTGGAGGGTGTAGAGGGAACACCTGGGAGGGTCCACACGTGCAATTCACGTATGGTGCTCCCCGCGCACCCCTGTAATACATGTACCCTGCTGGAATCGCGTGTGTAACTTCCCTGCACCCTGAAATACACGTACCCTGATGGAATCGCGTGTGGTACTTCCCCTGCACCCTGAGATACACGTACCCTGATGGAATCGCGTGTGGAACTTCCCGCGCACCCCTGTAATACACGTACCCTGCTGATTTCGCGTGTGTAACTTCCCCTGCACCCTGAAATACACGTACCCTGATGGAATCACGTGTGGAACTTCCCGCGCACCCCTGGAATACACGTACACTGCTGATTTCGTGTGTGAAACTTCCCCCGCACCCTGAAATACACGTACCCTGCTGATATCGTGTGTGGAACTTCACGCGCACCCCTGAAATACACGCACCCAGCCAAAATGCGTGTAAAACTTCCCGCGCACCCCTGGAATACACGCACCCAGCCAAAACGCGTGTAGAACTTCCCGCGCACCCCTGGAATACACGCACCCAGCCAAAACGCGTGTGAAACTTCTCGCGCACCCCTGGAATACACGCACCCAGCCAAAACGCGTGTGAAACTTCTCGTGCACCCCTGAAATACACGCACCCAGCCAAAACGCGTGTAAAACTTCCCGCGCACCCCTGAAATACACGCACCCAGCCAAAACGCGTGTAAAACTTCCCGCGCACCCCTGGAATACACGCACCCAGCCAAAACGTGGGTGAAACTTCTCGCGCACCCATGATGTACACGCACCCAGCCAAAACACGTGTATGACTTCGCGCGCACACCTGAAATGCACGCACACGCTCCCCCAGGCACAATCGCTGAGCTGTGTATACGGTATTTTTTAAGCGCACATTCTGGCGCACATGTATTGGGACGCTACCGCCTGCTTTCTGTGGCGTACGGGTATGGGCCTGTGCGCGTCTTTGGCCGTGCGCTGTTTTACCCGATTCGATTCCATGAATGCCTGTTGCAGGCGAGCGTCTGGGCGTTCCGCGCACTTGCCTCCTGGTCCTCCCCTGTAATGCCCACATTTTCACGAGTTGTTCCTCATTCCGCGTGTCACGCCCCGTTTTCCGCCTACTTTTGGGATGTGCGCCGCGCTATGTGCGAATTCGCTGTGGCTTTATCGCACAGCGTTAGATGACCTGTGCGCTAGCATGCGGCGTGCACTTTTTCAGCGCACATCCCACATTTTGCTCGTGCCCGTGCTTCCATGAATGGATGTGCGCTGTTTTCTGTGCGATATTCTGCAATTTTTTCTGTGGCACTGCGAATCGCACGTTTTCGCACGCGTGCGCCAGTTTTTCCGCGCACATTATTTCCATGAATCGGCCTGTAAGTTTCTCATGCCCTCTTGCGAACCGAAAAACTAGTCCTGCGAGGTTTCTCACGCAGCTGCTCGAACCTAGTACAAATGAAACAAAATGGTTGCGTGATGTTTCTCCTGGCGCTGCACCTGCCTACCACGAATCGAAACGAACAGTATGAAGTTTCTCAGACTGCTGTACGGCACTAGCACACATCGAAACAAATGGCATGAAGTGTCCCGTGCCGCAGTGCGAAACTAGTACAGCTCTAAAATAAGACGGGCAAAGTTTCTCATGTGTGAAAGTTACACGGATCGTGGAAAAATGCGTGCGGTTTCGTGTGCCGCTGCACAAAACTAGTACGGATCGAAAAAGACTGGCACAAAGTTTCTCTTGTTGCTAATTTAGCACAGATCCAAAAAAGACCTGCACAACGTTTTTTGTGATGCTGCACTTAACTAACATGGATCAGAAAAAAAGAGCCATGCAAAGTTTCTCATCATGCTCCAGAAAACTAACATCAGAAAGAAACAGCACACTTCACACAAATTGGGGCAACATTTTAGTGGCGGCTGAACAGGCAGAAGTGGATTCCAGTGCGTATTCCATACTTCTCCCATTGCAGCTGAAAAGTTTGCTCACCCAAAACCCCATGTGCTCCCTACTCCACACCCACCTACACACACACACACACACCCACACACACTCTTACTTTCCCGCTGTGCCAAACTCTGAGGTCAAGTCAGTCAGCCCATGAGCGCATTCATGTGCGGCATGGAGCAGGGCTCAGCCTAGGATCTCATGGGCTTTCATTTACAGTCTTTTGTGCCTGTGATCCATAGAACTATACATAGCGTAACAGACTGTAAATGCATGTACTGCCAGGACAGCCCTCACATGTGCTGATGTTTTCTCTTGCATCCCAGATGCCTCCAGAAAGCAGTCCCTAGAGTGTTGTGGGAGGTGATACACACACTGAAAAGGTCAACAGGTGCCAGATCCCACCCACACGCTTTTTGTGTGGTAACAGGGAGGAATCAGGGGAAAGGGCAAAGTCCAGTTCGTGGGTTGGGGAGTTTGGGGATAAGGAGAATGGAATGTTTGCAAGTTGAGGTGGTTTGGGCTGTAAAAATAATACATACATAGCTTCCCTGTTAAAGCGGCCAAACTATGGAACTCCCTGCCTCCCTCCCTAAGAGTAGACCAGTCCTACCAGAATTTCAGAACCAATACTATCTCGTGGTTAAAATCCACTGACCACTAACTGCACGACTGTGTAACGAAATGCAACTCGTAACACCTACCTGCTATTCCCATGGCAGTAACTTCATTTCTATGTACAATACCTGTAATATCTGTAAATAGCTGTATATCCTGCTTTGTATAATAATGTATAGTAATGTACTGCATTGTATCACTCACTGTAACTAAGCTTCACATATTCTTGTATCTGTGGCGCCCTGATACCCTTGGGTCTGGTGCGCATTACAAATAATAAAACAAACTAACAAACAAACATTCATAACAAGGTAACAATATGATATTAGCAAAAGAGGTTGTGCGTTACTTCAAACCTCTGAAGGTTTCTTTTCTTGGTGCTCCATGTCTCTCCGCCTGAACACTATGGTCATCAATCTTCTTCTCCAGGTCTGGCATGGGCATAGTCTGCCTTTTTCCACTCTGCTGCAACATGCACATCACTTTTACGGACAGCGCCTGGTCTGTTTTGCACTGCAAGGCTCTCTCGATGTTTGTATGTTATGTTATAAAGACATGTAAAGCGTGGACCTACACCAATAAAGGCATCATGGTGTTTAGGAGAAACTAAAAGGAGAACAGCTGAGAACCAAGAGAAAAACAAATAATAACAAATTGAGGGTTTTAAGTTGTCATAGAAATAGCTGGTGATTGTTAGTTTCATGAAGGGAACATTACAAATTGTTCCAAAGAACTGTCGTAGCCACAGAGAAAGCTTGTCCTCCCACCCACAAGTGTTTGTACCTAGGTACCTGTATGAGGTAAGCATGCTCTGATCTTAAAGCTCGGGCAGGAGTACAAGGACAAAATGTGTCCTGAAGGTACTCTGCACCTACTCCATAAAATGCATGATGGATGATGCAGAGTGCCTTAACCTCAATGTAGCGAGCAACAGGCAGCCAGTGCAGATGGCGAAGAACGGGTAAGATGGAAGCATGTAAAGGGGTTTAGAGTAAACATGTTTGCAGATCATACTGGCCTGGGCTTCTACAGTAAGAGACACAAACATTTTATAGCTCAGGTCCTTCAGTACTGTAACTGGGGTTGTAAGTGGACCTAGAGAGGTAGGCCAAAAAGCCTATGTCCAGAAAGTAGTGGATGACGATGGACACACCACCAGAGGAAGGATACATCAGGGACAAAGCATTTGTGTTGGAAGCAAGACAACGTGGCACAACATGATGGTTGGACCTCATCAGTAAGGTGGAGGTGTGCCTCTCTAATAATAGTGAGCAAGGGTTCCACGTCTGGAATACCCTAGTAACTTAAGGTGACAACCCAAAGCTACTTAATGTGCATAAGTAAGGGGGGGCTCTGGGAGTTTCTCTCTACCCACCTATATCCCAGGTTGTAGTCTCAACCAGAGTCTTTAGCTCACCATCCTTTTACAGAAGAGAAATGTCCACAACATATCAGTCTTTGTCCTGCCCATGGGCAGACCAGCACTGAAATGCCAGGCAATTCTCTTCTGAACAAGAGTACCAACAGCAACCGCAGAAACGTGTTGTGGCCTTGTCAGTGAGGTGAGGCTGTGCCAATCTAAGAACAGTGAGTAAGGGTTCCACGTCTGGAATACCCTAGTAACATAGGGTGAAAACCCAAAGCTACATAATATGCATAAGTAAGGGGGGGTCTGGGAGTTTCTCTCTACCGGCCTATATCCCGGGTTTGAGTATCAACCAGAGTCTTTATATCACCATCCTTTCACAGAAGAAAAATGTCGACTACATATCAGTCTTTTTCCTGCCCAAGGGCAGTCCAGCACCAAAATGTCAGTCAATTCTTTTATGAACAAGAGTGCCAACAGCAACCTCAGACACGTGTTTTCGGCCTGGTTGGGCTTCATTGTCATGCACTCAGCACACCCATGTACCTCTTCTTCCCAACATCTTACCCAGCAGCAGAATAGAAGCCAGGTGACACAGCGCCGGGGGTCTCCCCTCAACAAGAGAAGTTCTGTTCCTTCATTTCCGGCGTTCGTGGCAGCTCTGGCCACATGGCCAGTGACGGTTGCCATGGAGCCTGAGGAAAATACACACAGCGTGTCAGACTGCCCATATGACGCGGGCCCGTTCACGTGATCAAGCGGCAACAACAACGTGGTCCCGCTCACATGATCAAGTAGTTGCTACAACAGGATAAAAGAGCACTAGCCGTGTAGCACAGCGCTTCTCATCTGTGTTCTTACCCAGCTAGTTACGCGCTTCAATTTCAAGTCTTGCTTCTTTGGATTTTGACTTAGTTTTGTCTTTCGGAATCCCTCCTGCATTTCCTTTTGACTAGAACGTTTTGGCTGCCTGATCTCATGGACTTCTACAACTCTGTAACGACTACTCAGACTGGCTCCCTCCTATCGATTGGGTCACGGCGCACCTTCCGTTTTTTTTAAATTTCAGCCTTTTCGACCTCAGACTCTGCACCTGGATAGTTTTTGGACTTTCCTTCATGTGATATATATTTTGCCCTGAGCAAGTGAACATTAGGGCTCTTCTCCATCAAGATCCAGATTGGTATTCCATCAAGCACTATGTGGGACCTCTCAGGTACTAGTCCCTTCTCGCCTTAAAACTTGTGCTACCTTGCAGCTGCTGGATATATCTTACCTACCACCTTGCACCACTTTGGAGGGGAACTAGCCGTGATTCTGTTTCACCTCCTCCCATACACCTTCTCCCCAGCTGACCCATTGGTAGGTGCCCTGTTTATACACATGTCTTACTGGTTGCTAGTTTCATGTTACTACGTTGGTTTAACACTTTGCTTTCTTCCATTGCAGCTCCCTGGGGTCCCGGTGCTCTTGTTTCAGCCACCTGTGGCCCCAATAATTGGTCAGTGAGTGGTTTCCTTCATCTCTGACTGATGCTTGAGGACAGTTGTATACATAGTCTACAGGAAGCTGTATCCTTGCACTCATCAGTGAGGTGGAGCTGTGCCACTCTAAGAACAGTGAGCAAGGGTTCCACATCTGGAATACCCTAGTAGCATATGGTGAAAACCCAAAGCTAGTTATTATGCATAAGTAAAGGCGGGTTCTGTGATTTTCTATCTACCAACCTATATCCTGGGTTTGAGTCACAACCACAGTCTTTAGCTCACCATCCTTTCACAGAAGGCAAAATTCCACTACATATCAGTCTTGGTCCTGCCCAAGGGCAGTCCAGCACCGGAATGCCTGGCAATTCTATTCTGAACAAGAGTACCAACGGCAAACCCAGACACGTGTTTCATCCTGGTTGGGCCTTATCAGTGAGGTGCCGCTGTGTGTCTCTTAATACAATGAGCAGGGGCTCTCTAGGAACAATGAGCAAGAGTTGCACGTATGGAATACCCTAGTAACGTAGGGTGAAAACCCAAAGCTACTTAATATACATAAGTAAGTGGGGTTCTGGGAGTTTCTTTCTACTGGCATATATCCTGGGTTTGAGTCTAGACCAGAGTCTTTAGCTCACTATCCTTTCACTGAAGAGAAATGTGCACTACATATCTGTCTTTGTCCTGCCCAAGAGCAGTCCAGCACCGAAATGCCAGGCAATTCTCTTCTGAACAAGTGTACCGCAACCTCAGACATGTGTATCAGCCCGGTTCGGCCTCATCAGTGAGGTGGAGCTGTGTCTTTCTAAGAACAGTGGGCAAAGGTTCCACGTCTGGAATACCCTAATAACTTAGAGTGAAAACCCAAAGCTACTTAACATGCATAAGTATGGGGGGTTTCTGGGAATTTCTCTCTACAGGCCTATATCCCAGGTTTGAGTCTCAACCAGAGTCTTTAGCTCACCATCTGTTCACAGAGGAGAAGTTTCCACTACATAGCAATCCAGCACCAAAATGCCAGGCAATTCTCATCTGAACAAGAGTACCAACTGCAAAACCAGACACGTGTTTCGGCCTGGTTGGGCCTCGTCAGTGATGTGGAGCTGTGCCTCTCAAAGGGTTCCACATCTGGAATACCCTAGTAACTTAGGGTGAAAACCCAAAGCTACTTAATATGCATAAGTAAGGGGGGTTCTGGGAGTTTCACTCTACCGGCATGTATCCCAGGTTTGTTTCTCAACCAGAGTTTCAACCAGAGACTTTAGCTGAACATTCAACTACATTTCAGTCTTTGTCCTGCCCAAGTGCAGTCCTACACCGAAATGCCAGGCAATTCTCTTCTGAACAAGAGTACAAACAGCAACCCTAGACCAGTGTTTCAGTCTGGTTGGGATTGGTCAGTGAGATGGAGTTGTGCCTCTCTAAGAACAGTGAGCAGGGGTTCCACATCTGGAATACCCTAGTAATGGTGAGCTAAAGACTCTGGTTGAGACTCAAACCCAGGATATAGGCCAGTAGAGAGACACTCCCAGAACCCCCCTTACTTATGCATATTAAGTAGCTTTGGGTTTAACCCTAAGTTACTAGAGTAATCCAGACGTGGAACCCTTGCTCACTGTTGTTAGAGCAGCACAGCTCCACCTCATTGACCAGGTCCAACCAGGCCGAAACATGTGTCTGGGATTGCTGTTCTAACTCTTGTTCAGAAGAAAATTGGCTGACATTTTGGTGCTGCACTGCCCTTAAGCAGGATAAAGACTGATATGTAGAGGACATTTCTCTTCTGTGTGAGGATGGTGAGCTAAGTACTCTGGTTCTGACTCAAACCCAGGATATAGGTCAGTAGAGAGAAACTCCCAGAACCCCCCTTTACTGTGTCCTATGTTAATACCATTCAAATAATTGCAGAAATCACTGAAAATACTAAAGATAGAAGACTGCTCATATCTTGCTAAATGTTGTGGCATCATCTTGTATCAATTGTTTATCTGTTTTGCTAAAATACAGAGACAGAAATCAGTGCATTAGAGGTCTCTTCTGACTGGCACCAAAAATAGCTTCAAATGAGAGATTGTATGCAAGGGCTCCCTTCTAGCCTTACGTCTACTGAGGAATCAGTGAATTCTAATTCTCTGCCTAGAGAGGGCATTGCTGTGGAGATCAAGAGACAGCAGGAAATGCAGGTTTATGTGATCACTGCATGGCCGAAAATACCACACACGGAAATTCTGAATGCGAACATACAGGCGCGCAGTGATCACATAACTCACACAGCTACTTTTTCCTGCCACAATCCCTACCTTAAGTCTACAGGGGACACCCCTGTAACCCCCAAAACCCTTATCGGTGCAAGGGGAATGTGGGACACCCCTGAAACCCCTGCTCCCCTCCCGTCATTTTTGTTTACGGCCATTTACTCATTAAACATATATTCATTTTTTTCTCAAAATGTTGGCACAATACCAATGATTCTACATTGGATGAAACTGTTGTTGGGGCACACCAGATAATCTTGTGACATATCTTGCTGCCATGCCAGTGAGACAATAGATGCAAAAATCAATCACCACTCTAAACCAAGACATTTCCAAACCTGGTCACCACCAGACCAGAAGAAAAAGCATGCAGGACCACCTACCACATGTTAGGGAGAATTCTCCAGATTGGCTAATTTTCCTTACCTACTGAGTCCCACAGCAGCTTTTCTGGATTTCTAGGATTTATTTTTTTCACCTGGTAAGAGTGAGCATTTTTTCCCACCCTTACATGTGTTTTGCTGTGTTTGTTCAACATGTTTGTGTTCATAGACTGTGGAGCCTCACCTACTCCAAAGGCATCATCTTTTTACTGTGTGTTACACAGCACCTTTAGTGCAGTGACACAGGGTTGTCTTTTAGACTTCCCAACTCAGACTCCTTTTTCTGGGACTGACTACTGTCCCCCAGAACATGTAAAGTTGCCATTGACTTTATTAGTCTTTTTAAATCCACAGACCCAGTACAAACCATCTTACATGGACTACTGGAAAGGGGTATTACTTATCCCTTTTTGTCTGTTTCTCTTGGAGCATTGTTTTGCTCCCTTTTCATCAAGACTTGACTGGTGGCAGTGATAACTACCCTATCTTTCCTGCCATGTGAAGGCAAGCGTCCCCAGCCAGCACGATCCTCCCCGCAATGAGAGACAATGAAGGACTCTCCCAATATCGGGAATAAAGCCAAGACAGAGTGCGGGTGAGCTTAAATGGGAGTTTATCAATCAGAATAGGGCATGCAAAGAACTCTGCAAACTCCGAGAGCGCTCTGTCTGACAATAGCAAAGACAGGCGTATATATTTACAAAAAACGTCATAAGAACCTACATACTATAGGGGGCACAAGTTCGATGGGATTGGGTGGCGATGACTAACTATAGGTGCTGCTGCGATGCGGTTGGCTTTGGCTGGAAGACGTCACTGGTCAGCCTCGTGGGTTGGGCTGGGCCTGGCAGGTTGGCTGAGTTCATCCGGGCGGTGTTGTTGTGCCATTGCGGCCAGTGTCAGAGATGAATGTCTTTTCCTGACTTATTTGCCCTAGGCCATGCACACCGCAGTCATTCAGTGATTGCAATATTATCTTCTTTAGTAAATCTTCCAATAGGTTATTCTACAGGTTAACGCAACACAGGAGGAATGCACCTTGTGAGGGGTCTGATGGTAATACGTCAGGACATGGTTACCAGTGTCCTGTTGACCGGGGCCATAGGTCGAGGTGCTAAGCTTCAGGGCCTGGGACGGGCGGTACAGGTCTTTCTGTCTTGTTAGAAGTTGTTATGGATGTGCCGCTGTGTGTTGTCAAAGTGTTGGGTGTCCTGATTGCACAGGGCCATAAGTCTAAGATGATCCGGTGGGTTATGCGGTTTACGAGGGGGCGCCTTTTGGAAGTGTGTGTTCAGGCAGAAGTTTACTGCTGTGCTGTAAATAATGCAGGTGGCGGGCCGCGGCCTTGGGTGCTGCAGAGGGGGCTACAAATCTTTGAAGCGGCTCCAGTCTGGTTGGGGGAGGTGGAGCAGCGCGGCGCGGGCCTCTGCTCTCATGTTTTGGCAGCCTTCGCAGGGTGGGGGGGGGGGGAATGGCCTTGCACGTATTCACAAAGGTATCTCCCTCGTGTGTTGCCGACTTTAGGTAAAAACATCACAAACATTTGAACACTCTATAATACTTATTCAAATCACTTTAAAACATGCATTTCAACTTTGCTGGATGTGTCTCGATTATACCCAGTCTGAGCACCGTATTTGTACACTATGTTTTAACAACTACAGTATTTAGTTATATGCATATACATTTGCAGTAAGTGAGGTAGTAGTCAGGTTGGTGGAGTACATAGAAAATGACCCGCCACTGTACGTGACGGTGGTGGCACATAAGGGGCTTAGACATACACACATGACAAGTGCATTCTCGCGCATCCTTCACATGAGTCCACAGTATGGCTTCTCGTGTACTCTAGCAGCATTAGCTCGGTTATGGCGCAAAACCATGGAGGGTAGGTTTCCCAGTGATACACGTGACAAATAGATCCCTGGAACGCTCCTTTATTATTAGCACCCAACTGCAATGGTGTGGGCTCGCCATTGCATATATCATGGAAGCATGCTTTCTTATGTTTATACATTTTACAGGCTTTTGTAATATAAGAGATTTTGTGGAGAAAAGCATACTTTGCAAGTGGTCTTGGCATTAATATGTAGAGACTTTCTGCCATCTGATGACCATTTTACTGTTCTTTTCATTGCCCAGGCCTGCTGGCCGGGTCATGCTGGGAGCGATGATACACTGCGGAAGGTGAACTGTTACAATGTTAGTGTATTACGCTAGCTCATGTCCGTCTTGTTCGTGGGAACGGGCTCGCAGCGGATCTGCCAGGGTGCCGCGGCGACAGGGATAACTGAAACTTTCCGAAGGTGGGGGCCGCGCTACAGTGCGCTGAGCTCACACCATTTTTAGTAGACAAAATGGTTTCTGAGGCCTAGCTAAATTCTATACGTGCGGGCAATGTCTTCAGCAGGTGAGCCATCCACCACCTGGGCCCTGGTGGTAAGGAGGGGATGCCCGATGAGCCATGGCCCTCACCTGGGGTGGAGGTGTAGGCAAGTGGGGGTCTTTTGGACCACCCCTCCCCTACATTTCCCTCCTTTCATTACTTAAGTAACGAATACTTTAAGTCCTCCAGCCTTCTACATTCTTCTTCGTCCATTACTGCCTCGTCCCATGCAGGTGTGCCTTTTATGGGCATCCATGCTCTGCAAACCCCCCGTAAGCTTTCCCCTCTCCTGGCATATTCATCTGGGGTACAAGTCAGGTATATACATCTGCCATCTCCCGCCAAATCTACCCACACCTCCTGGTACCATTCTAGTACACGGGGCTCTCTAATGGTGGTGTGCCATGCTTTATCTATGATATCTTTGTCGTGATAGATAGGCACTAGCTGATATCTTGGTGTGTCATCTGTTCCTGTTTGTACCTGCACTTCCTGCATGTTTTGTATTGTCCCACGGGTGTTGCCCATTGTCACCATCATCATTGCACCATTTGGTACTGCGTTAGCACAAACTCGAAGACCCACCTGGCACAGGCAAAAAATTAAAAGGAGGAACACCACAGCTGGCATCAAAAATTTCACAGTTGTTCCAAGCCATGAGGGGACCCAGGAGAAGATGTTATCGAACCATGTACTGTCTTCTGCTCCACCTTCCATTTTCATTTTTTCTCCTAGGTTGTGGACTGCTTCGATCACATGAGACAGGGAGCCATTTTCTGCGTCTTCAGAAGGTACGAAAGTGCAGCGGGCACTTCCTATTTTTCGGCAAACACCTCCATCCATTGCCGTCAACAGGTCCAGGACATACCTGTTTTGCATGGTCATCAGTCGTAAAGCCCTTAGTTCCACTTTTATTACGTTGAACCCTTCTTCAGTGTCGGTCGCCAGCTGAATCAATTCCCAGCGTGTTATCTGGAGCCATTTTGCGTTTGCTCTTGCTTGGACACTTGAGACGAGTGAGGCAAAGAATGTTTCTGCTGAGCTGAATAATCGATATTTATCTGGGATCTGAGCCAATAGTTCTGATGATTCCTTTGATATGTAGTTTGATGCACGTCTGTTACGGGTCAGCACTTCTCCCTTGTTTCCGGAAGACAGGACATACATTTGTGACTCCGCAGTTGGCTGGGCTGCACTCTGTTGCAGGCGTTCCTGTGTCTTTTTGCTCCCGTCGATGTGGCTTTCTGGTATTACCATTAGGGCTGAGTGCAGAGTGGCCATTGAGCAGCTGCCACTCCATGACGGGGGGAGGTGCAGGTATGCCTGGTTGCCGCATACCCAGTACGTGTCCATCAGGGCCGCTGTCCCTTTTCTCAGATCTGGGATGGTGAGGGTCTTGTTACAGTTCTTGTTTGTTCCCATGGAGGCCTTTCCTTCTCCTTTAAAACACAGTTCATAGTCTATTTCATTCTGTAGTTTGAAAGGTTTTTCAATGGCGGTTACCCAAGTTAGATTTGAAATGTGTTCTTTCCATACTGGTGTGCATGTTTCTTCTATCCACTGCAATTTCTCTGGTGCCACACCTCTCAGTGCTTCAGCTTTGCACATTACTTCTTCATCCTTCCACTTTTTATCAGAAAAAAGTGTCCCTTGTATTACAAAAAACGGTTCTTTCAGACATACCACCCCTGCCGTCTTTGGATAGCACGTTTTCTCATTCTGCAGCATTTCAAAAGTAACTTCATGTGCCTGGAAGGTGTTCTTAATCCTGCATAACGTGAGATGAAGGAGACATTGGGCATCTATAATTGGCAACTCTTTGGGTAGCAATACTTTGGGTGTACCTGAAGCGTGAGGGATGAGGGAGCAGACATAACAGCTCTCGTTTGTTGTTTGTTTAGCTGTGGCACTCATATCCGCATACCATTTATTTGTTTGGTGGGGGTGTCGTGGGTCTTCCATTTTATCTAGACCTAACCCATAGTACTCATCATACTTCCTTCTCCCTGCTTCCCTCTTCCGTCTGTTGTTCTTGTTCCTCATGTACTTGCAGGTTCTTTTTTAGGATGGGTGCAGGCTGGCTGGTGGGGGTGTTATACAACCACGATATGGCAGACGGGTTTCGGTCATTTAAACTGCGGGCATTGTAATTAGATATCCCGGGTGGAGACACTGTGTTGTTTTGCACTCCACCCTGTGGCTTTTTCTTTTGTAAGATGACAGTACTGGATGGTGTGGTATGATAACCCCATACAAGTTTAGTTCCGTCCCACACCAAAAAATCACCTTCCCTAGTATTGACACTTGCAGTTGTATTGGTCCCAGTAGTGCTGTTAATCCCTCCCCCCTCGTTCATCTCGATAGAGATGAACGCTACAAACCAATATGTAACCAGGCCAAACATTAGTATAAAAAACAACGTAATGCACACAGATAATCCACACTCATACGAATATCTGCATCTCTCATGTAATAATTCTCTCATTCTACTAATTCTATCCGTTGCAGGCTGCCCGTTAGATGCCATGGTAGCTAATGTTTGAGATATAAAAGTGCATTAAGTGCATGCATGTAAACATTTTGTTGGCACCATTAGTGCCAATATATATTGACGGGTATTGGAAGCGGGTAGGGTTGTAGGGAAGGGTATTCACAGACAAGGGTGTAAACATGTCATAATTTGTTCACTTTATTAATCACATATAAGTCCAAAAAAAGCTTTTTTTTTTTTTCCAGTAATATATAAAAAGAGAATGCAGCAATACTTCATCAGTCACTTTCCCATTTACGTTCATTGCTGACGCACACACACAAGTCAATATTCAGACATTTTGTTCAGTTGAATTGGTTGCTGTTGTCTGTGCCTCCTCATCTGCCTCCTCTTGCACATTATTATAAGCTCTTCGCACATCCGTCAAGTGTACCCAGTACCTCAAGCCCTTCACTTTTACAGCTGTGGGCGTGCAGTACACTACCTCGTATGGGCCGTGGAACCGTGGTGCATTCCATCGACGCACAAAACTCCTAACATAAATTAGTTCGCCTGGCATTAGCTGTAGCTGTTGCTCAGGCTCTGTGACAGACCCTGTTAGATTTCCCTCCTCTCTAGTGAAGGGTGGGGAGAGCTGCTTTGATATTGCGCGCGCTGCCCTTGTTAATTTTTCAAATAGTCCGTGAATTCTTCTCCCAATATCGCGGCGCTCCTGTGTGCATCTGAGTGTTCGCGCAGTGGGGAGTGTGCTGTGTGCATTCGTCTCCCAGTCACGATTTCGTGCGGGGACAAATGGTGGTCTTTACTTGGCTGATTTCTCAGTTCAAATAGCGCAAGGGGCAGACAGTAGATCCAATTCTTCTTCAATGAAAAGCATAGTTTTGATAACCTGCCCTTTAACAGTCCGTTCATCTTTTCCACTACGCCATTACTTTGAGGATGATAAATCGAACACAATTTATGTTTTATTCCCAATAATGTAGTGACTTCCTTGAAAAGTTCATTCACAAAATGAGTGCCATTGTCTGAGCGAATCACGTCACAAATTCCCCAGCGCGGGAACACCTCCCTCACTAGGAACTTGGCGGCGCTTTTGGCATCAGGTCGTGCACATGGTCCTGCTTCCACCCACCTTGAGAATGGGCACACAACCACGATCATGTACCGTGCGCCATTACACCTTTCCCCCATGTCTGCGTAATCAATATGCAGTTCTCTGAATGGGCCAATGGTTTAGGAATTGTTCCCCGGAGTGTGCGTAATGTCATTCCTGAATTGTAGATCTGACATGTTGTGCATTCCATTGCTAATCGTGATACGTGCTCCTGGAGACAGGGCACGAACCATTCTTCCTGTATTTCTGCTGCAATGTGCTGTTTGGTATTATGTGCAGGGAAGTGTAGTTGTTGAAACGCAATTTCTAGTAACTGGATTGGCATTACCACTTTCCCTGAGTTATTTTGCCGCCACAGCAAGTCTGTTCCCGACTTGCTGCACCCTCGTTTTGTCCACGTCAATTTTTCGTCGTCACTAGCTCCTTCCTGCAATTCTAGTATTTGTGATATGGGCATCATGTTGTACCCTTCTGGGGGCTCTTCGTTTGTCTTATGCTGCAGCATGTATTCACCTGTGTCATATTTCTGAAAATAGGAAGCCTCCTTGGCGGCAGCGTCCGCTGCCGCGTTCACCAAAGACACAATGTCTGTGTTGGATGTATGTGCCTGGCACTTCACTATTGCTACTGCAGTAGGGTTTTGTAGGGCCTCAATTAACTCTTTCAACAATTCTGCATGCTGTACTGGTGTTCCGTCTGCCCGTCGAAATCCTCTCCGCCCCCATCTCGCTAGACCTCCATGTACTGTCGTCGTCATGTAAGCTGAGCCTGTGTATATTGTCACTGCGCAACCCTTTGCTGCATGTAGTGCTTCTATGAGCGCAATCAGTTCTGCTGCTTGTGCGGAGTAATGTGATGGGAGGCGGTATTGTACTAGTGTTTCATACTCACCGTCTTCTAACCTCACTACTGCCATACCGACATGTTTTTCTCCCGTGTCCACGTCAATCGATGCAGACCCATCCACGAAGTACACTTCCCCCTCGCTCAGAGCGTTCTCACACACCACTGTGTCCTCCCCTCTTTCTCCTGTGTAGGTTGCGCAATCGTGGTCCTGCATGTCCTCTAGTGTGCACGCTTCTGTAATGAATGTGGCGGGGTTCACTGTCTTGCATCTCACCACATGGATGTTGGCGCTAGACAATATAATCTCGTAGGCTGTCGCCCGCTGTGTTGTCAGTGTGCTTTTTGACCTCTCAAGTATTGCAAATAATGAATGTTCCACAAACAATGTCACAGGGCAACCCATTACTATTGTGGCACTTTTCTCAATCACGAACGCGGTTGCAGCGAGTGATTGCTCGCACGCGAAATGGCCTTGCATCACGGCATCCAAAGTACCACTATAGTAAGCCAAAGGCTTGTGTCCTAGGGACGTCTTTTGTGTCAGTACAGCTGTCATGAGTGTTCCCTTGCAGTGTGAGAATAGGTAAAATTTGCGTCCATAATCAGGGTTTGCTAGCACTGGAGCGCTTGAAATGAGCTCTTTTAATGATTGAAATGATGCGCTCATTTCTTCTGACCATTCTATTTTTTTGTTCTCCTGTTGTGCTTCCTTGAGTGCTTGTAGGAGGGGCCTCGTGTATGCTGCATAGTCTAATATCCATGCTCGGCAATAGTTGCACATTCCCAAGAATTTCTGCATGTCTTTCACTGTTGTGGGTTCTCCTACAGATCTTATCGCTTCTACCCTGTCGGGGATTATTCTTTTTCCATCTTTTGATATCAGTTGTCCTAAGTATAAGACCTCTGTCAGGCAGTACTGTAACTTCTCCTTGTCTACCTTGTACCCCTTGTTGGCCAGTAGAGTTATGAGTGTTATTGAATCTTTTCTGCATTTTTCCTGGTCTTTTGCACACACTAGTAAATCGTCTACATACTGAATAATCGTACTTTCAACTGATAGGTTTCCCAAGTCTTCATGCAATATGCGGTTGAATATGCTCGGGCTCTCACAGTATCCCTGTGGTAGTCTGCAGTGTTCATATCTTTTACCCCCCAGTGTAAATGCTGTAAGGTATCTACTCTCTTCAGCCAGGGGTATTGAGAAAAATGCGTTTTTCAAGTCTACTACTGTGAAATGTGATGCCACTTTCGGGATGCTGCATAGTATTGATGCAGGGTTCGGGACTAGAGGGAACTCCTTCTGAATTACATCATTTAGGGGGCGTAAGTCCTGTATCATCCTCCAAGACCCTCCTTTTGCTTTTTTGATTGGATAAATACATGTGTTACATGGGGAGTTTGAAGGCACTATTATCCCTTGTGCTAGTAGTGCATTTATTGTCTCTTTTATCCCTTCTTCAGCTTCACGGGACAATGGATACTGTTTCACTCGGGGTAAAATTGCTCCTTGCTTTAGTTTTATTACCACAGGTTTTACTCCGTGCAACAGCCCTACATCATGGGGGCCTGTTGTCCACAAATTATTTGGTACGAGCCTCATGTCGTCATCAAAAAATGACGGCGGTGCTCCTACCACTGCCATCAATTGGACGGGGGTTTCCCTGGCTTGAATCAAAATGTCACAGGGCATCGCTATTTCCATTACTATCTCACCATCCCCTTCTGTGTCTGAAAAGAGATCCTCATCTGTTAACTCTCGTAGGGCGATGTTGGCATTTGTACACAGCACTGTACGCCACTCACATCCTTCCCTATCCATTCCAATCGCAGCGATCCTTTTCGCTGACACCTGTACAGCGTGCAAGTCTAATGATACCAGTGATCCTGGTGCTGTGTCGGGACACACTATGGGGCGGAAGAGGAACTCCGCTGGAATCCTCCAGTCCATTCTTCTTAGCTCTGGAATTATGAGGGCCAAAGTCTTTAGCCCTTCAATAAACATTTCTTTATTTTCCGGCAGCCCTCGTACTTCCTGTGTGGTTGTGTAGGCTTGCACTACCAACATCGCACGCAAGGGGCATATCCCGGGTGTAGAACACACTATTCCTCTCTCGGTAAATGATATGGTCATGTTAAGTTTACTCAGGAGATCCCTCCCTAACAAATTTATTGGTGAGTGTTCATAATACAGTAAGGGTTTCTTTACAGTTTTGCCCCCCACTGTTACATCCAAAGCTTCTGTGTAAGGAACTTCAATTACAGCCCCAGAGAACCCCTGCGTCTCTAACTTCCGGTTAGATAACGGGAACCGGCCCTCTCTGATACATGATTTCTCCGCTCCCGAATCAACCATGAATATGAACTGCTTGTCTCCTATCTGCGCCCCTACCAATGGTTCCTCCGCTGCATTGTAGGTGGTAGATAGAACTGGACACGCAAGTGTTCTCTGTGGGCTGTCCTATGCGGGGTGTCTCATCGCCCCCCCTTCATTAAAGACACTCCCTGAAACCACTGATACGCCGCTATAAGGTGCGGGTGCGGGGGCCCCGTTTGCTGTTGTCGCAAAAGGGTTGCCTGGCGTATACTGCATATTGTCATTGTTTTGTAGGTGGCTCTGTGTTCTATACTGGTGTCTCTGTTGTTGCTCATTATTTCCTTGGCCTGGGTTTATCGGTTGCTGTTGTCCCATCGGAAGACCATATGGGCTCCCCGGGTGAGGGTGGCCATAATGTTCTACCTCTTGGAACCCGTTGTTGGGTCTGCTTCTGCACTCCCTAGAGTAATGCCCCCATCTCCCGCAGTTCCAGCAACTTCCTTGTGCACCTTTAGGACCTTGCCATCCATTTCCTCCCATTCCCCCGTACCCCGGTCCACCTCCTCTTCGGCCCCTGTACCCACCTCGTCCCCCTCGAGGGGTCCACTCTTGCCACTGCGGACTTCCGCCTTGCTCCTGCTCGTTCCACTGCCGCTGTCCTGTTCCCGCCCAATTAGTTGCCATCCTTCCTTGTATTGCTATCAGCCCCTCCTCCTCATCATCTCCCTCCCTGCTGTGTGGGAGCGCGGCTACTGCTGCTGCAACCTTCACCAACTTTGTCTGTACTAATTTCGCTTCGTCTGCCAATCTTTTCTGCGCCACCTCCTTCTCCCTTTCCTTTATTCGCTTACAATGGTGTACTATTATGCTCTGAATCTCAGGCGATCCCTTTGCTTCAATACCTGCTATCTTGTCGAGCGCCTTTTGCACTTCCTTTGGGAGCCCTCTTTTTATAATGAAGTAAAATAAAGATGTCGATTGATACCAGGGCGTGCCCGTTTCTGCTCTCCACATCTCTTGGACCCGGAAAATGTAATCCATAGCCTCCTCCCCGTCATTCTTTGTACACTGGATTACTGACTGTAAGTCTGGCGTGTCTGGGAATGTTTCGCGCAAGGCATCCCACACCCTGGCACGCACTGTGTTAAAGGAGGCCCCATCATGGCGGTCACAGTCTAATGTTACTCCCGGGAAACCGGCCTTAACCCATACTCTCTCAGCCTGATCTCCCACTGCTGATACGAGCAAGCTCTTCACATCTCCTATTGCTAGGGGTACCCCGGCAGTGTGTTTCTCAAAGGCGTATATCCACTTACTTGCCCCTCCTGATAACGGGGGCAATAGTTTTAATAAATTGGCTTTATCCATCTGAGCCCATGGGATATAATTCGGCCTCCCTCCTCCCCTATGTATCAATGGGAGCTGTAACCTTCGTTTTGTCGTTGAATCTACACCTGTTTTGGCTGCTGATGTTCCCAGTGATGCCATTTTCCCCACCCTGTTCCTTAATCGCCCCGTCCACTCATCATCCAGTGTTCTCAGTGAACATGTACCATCCACCCCTTCACTTCCCCCTCCCATTGCCATGCTCAACCTGTCGCTTTCTTCTACATCGTCCCTTATATCACATAGTAGTTCCTCTCTGTCCCCTATAGGCCTTTCTTCATTATTGATACCTCCCTCTCGTGCCCCTACTTCAATTATTCGTGTCGGTTCTTCCTCAATTCTGAACAGTATCTCACCTTTTTTCCACCCGTCTTCAAGTGTTCTATTCTCACTCGGCGCTCTAGACGTGCGCCCTGATCTTGCAGCATTAAGTGCTGTTTGTTCACATATGTCTTTTATCCTTGAGAGCTCATCTTTCGCTATTGAGAGCCTTGATTGTAAATCAACTGTTAGCTTTTCTATGTCCACCCTTTGTGTACTTGTCTGGGTTCGCTCCCTTGTACTTTCATATGGTGGGGGTGCCGTTGGTCGGTGGGGTGTAGTAGTTGTCGGGGGAGGCACATAAGTGGCCTCACTGTACCCCTCTGCGGGCACAGGTTTGTTCAATATCGGGTACAAACTTATTACCTCTATTGGTGGCTCTACTTTTGACAATTCTTTAGCATCTTTCTGTATCATCAGTGGGTTGTCTGTGGTGGATGGTAGGTCAAGGTTTACTGCTGGTGCCTTAGGCGGTGGTATCTCTTCAAATAACCTCCAGAGATCCAATATTTCCCTCCTATTTTGCAAGTGCTTCCCCTTGTATTTCAAACAAATGCATGTGGCCACCATATCCAGAACACTTTTATCAAAGGACCCTCCCTCTGGCCATATCTGGGGTAGCCCCTCTCCCTTCAGCTCTGTTATCCATTGGTCGTGATATTTCTTAATCCGCTCCACGTACCCTGGTAGATTCTTACAAATATGTGATAAGGGTGTTTCGGCCCCCATCTCTGTGCCCTCCTAGTACTTGTGTGTCTCTATGTGTTTGCAACTACAATGTAGATGTATTATCAATATTATTTTTCGTTTTCTACTTCACAATCAATAATGGGCTCCTTTGTGCTCTTCCGCCTGCCTGCACAATACAAAACTGGCTGTACACAGTTTCTATTCTATTCTCTTTGGGGGGCACATACAAGAGCAAACCATCATTTATTTTGACAATATCAACCCGGAAATCAAAAAAGGTACCCACTCACTTCACCGTGTCATTTTTGTCTTCAAAAAGTTCTATCCGGTCACACTTACCATGACCATTTAACTACTATACATTTATAGCCGTTTTACACATTCACAACATCAAATTGTCGTCTGACACATACGAGGTGCACACACCTCTCGGTAACACTCTATTCACAATTCAAGCTGCCCTCCCTTTCCTCCCTAGCCGGCTGTCCCTGTCCGTCTTACTCGGATATATGGATGCGCATATATATATATATTGGTCTGCTCTTCCCTCTTCTAGTAGGACTCTTTCTCTCTTACTTTCTCCCTAAGTTTGTGCTAATCTCACTTTTTATTTTCCCCCTAACCCTAAAGAAAAGAAAAGAAAGAAGTAATAGCGGTCACTAATATATTCTCAGTGCCCCCTTTTGCTGGACACTTTTATCTTATATTCCACTTCTTCATATATTCCCAGTACTAGTCAAGATAGCACTATGCGGCGCCGCCTTCCACCCCCTTTCGGAGCTAGGTTCCCGTCACTTTTATCTCTGATTCACCTCTTAATCCTAATGGCCATATGCAAAGAAAAAGCAAGGAAATTTTAGGATGATCCTTAGTAGATCTGCGTACCCCCTCTTCGTTCCCTGTCCTACACTTCTTCCCCCACTCCCTTTACAATCGCTCGCACTCAATACTCACGTGCCTGTCTTGAACCGATAGTCTCCGAAACTGGGTCCGTCCAGGCAGTGTTGCCGTCAGCTCAACAGTCAGCCCCGGCTCCGGCGAGCGGTACTCAAAGGGGATTTTTCAACCGGGATCCCGTACCCTCTCTCTATTGAGTGCGCACTTCTTAGTGTACCGGTCGCCGTTGGCGGGCAGCCTCCCGGAGCCGGCTCACCGTGCGTATCCCTTTTCGACCGGAGATTCTCGTGCCAAAAGGGGACGGTAATGTTAGGTCGGGAAAGAATAATAATAATAATAATAATCACGCTTTCGGGGTCACCACTGAAGGCAAGCGTCCCCAGCCAGCACGATCCTCCCCGCAATGAGAGACAATGAAGGACTCTCCCAATATCGGGAATAAAGCCAAGACAGAGTGCGGGTGAGCTTAAATGGGAGTTTATCAATCAGAATAGGGCATGCAAAGAACTCTGCAAACTCCGAGAGCGCTCTGTCTGACAATAGCAAAGACAGGCGTATATATTTACAAAAAACGTCATAAGAACCTACATACTATAGGGGGCACAAGTTCGATGGGATTGGGTGGCGATGACTAACTATAGGTGCTGCTGCGATGCGGTTGGCTTTGGCTGGAAGACGTCACTGGTCAGCCTCGTGGGTTGGGCTGGGCCTGGCAGGTTGGCTGAGTTCATCCGGGCGGTGTTGTTGTGCCATTGCGGCCAGTGTCAAAGATGAATGTCTTTTCCTGACTTATTTGCCCTAGGCCATGCACACCGCAGTCATTCAGTCATTGCAATATTATCTTCTTTAGTAAATCTTCCAATAGGTTATTCTACAGGTTAACGCAACACAGGAGGAATGCACCTTGTGAGGGGTCTGATGGTAATACGTCAGGACATGGTTACCAGTGTCCTGTTGACCGGGGCCATAGGTCGAGGTGCTAAACTTCAGGGCCTGGGACGGGCGGTACAGGTCTTTCTGTCTTGTTAGAAGTTGTTATGGATGTGCCGCTGTGTGTTGTCAAAGTGTTGGGTGTCCTGATTGCACAGGGCCATAAGTCTAAGATGATCCGGTGGGTTATGGGGTTTACGAGGGGGCGCCTTTTGGAAGTGTGTGTTCAGGCAGAAGTTTACTGCTGTGCTGTAAATAATGCAGGTGGCGGGCCGCGGCCTTGGGTGCTGCAGAGGGGGCTACAAATCTTTGAAGCGGCTCCAGTCTGGTTGGGGGAGGTGGAGCAGCGCGGCGCTGGCCTCTGCTCTCATGTTTTGGCAGCCTTCGCAGGGTGGGGGGGGGGATGGCCTTGCACATATTCACAAAGGTATCTCCCTCGTGTGTTGCCGACTTTAGGTAAAAACATCACAAACATTTGAACACTCTATAATACTTATTCAAATCACTTTAAAACATGCATTTCAACTTTGCTGGATGTGTCTCGATTATACCCAGTCTGAGCACCGTATTCGTACACTATGTTTTAACAACTACAGTATTTAGTTATATGCATATACATTTGCAGTAAGTGAGGTAGTAGTCAGGTTGGTGGAGTACATAGAAAATGACCCGCCACTGTACGTGACGGTGGTGGCACATAAGGGGCTTAGACATACACACATGACAAGTGCATTCTCGCGCATCCTTCACATGAGTCCACAGTATGGCTTCTCGTGTACTCTAGCAGCATTAGCTCGGTTATGGCGCAAAACCATGGAGGGTAGGTTTCCCAGTGATACACGTGACAAATAGATCCCTGGAATGCTCCTTTATTATTAGCACCCAACTGCAATGGTGTGGGCTCGCCATTGCATATATCATGGAAGCATGCTTTCTTATGTTTATACATTTTACAGGCTTTTGTAATATAAGAGATTTTGTGGAGAAAAGCATACTTTGCAAGTGGTCTTGGCATTAATATGTAGAGACTTTCTGCCATCTGATGACCATTTTACTGTTCTTTTCATTGCCCAGGCCTGCTGGCCGGGTCATGCTGGGAGCGATGATACACTGCGGAAGGTGAACTGTTACAATGTTAGTGTATTACGCTAGCTCATGTCCGTCTTGTTCGTGGGAACGGGCTCGCAGCGGGTCTGCCAGGGTGCCGCGGCGACAGGGATAACTGAAACTTTCCGAAGGTGGGGGCCGCGCTACAGTGCGCTGAGCTCACACCATTTTTAGTAGACAAAATGGTTTCTGAGGCCTAGCTAAATTCTATACGTGCGGGCAATGTCTTCAGCAGGTGAGCCATCCACCACCTGGGCCCTGGTGGTAAGGAGGGGACGCCCGATGAGCCATGGCCCTCACCTGGGGTGGAGGTGTAGGCAAGGGGGGGTCTTTTGGACCACCCCTCCCCTGCACATGGTTATCTTAAATAACCTTGGTATTATTTTAGGCTATCTTGGTAGCCTTGATCTTAAACCTGCTAGACCATATATGTTTTATTTCGGTTCCGGCTGGGTTTATTTACCATTTCTTTTTGAAAATGTCTTTCTCGTGTTTTACTCTGCGCGCCAAACCAGGTTTGGTTCCTTTGTTCACCGGCTTCTCGCGGGCTTCTGTGCAGAAGCTCTCCTTAGGCACCTGTATGTCTGGGGGGGACAGGATGTGAGGGAGGGGTTTTAGGACTTCCTGCACAGGGTCTCCTTGGAGACCCATGTCGCACTCTGAACTGATTGGCTGTGGTGACTGTCCCGGTGGGACAGCCACCCTGCTGTGTGATTGACAGCCAGGCTGTGTGAATGGGGTAAAACTGCATAAAAAGCAGGTCTCTGGGTCTGGAAAGGTAGAGTTGCCACTGGAGCGAAAGAACCGACGAGGAGCTAACGGAAGAGGACCCCTACCATGACTGAACCACCCGATGAAGCCCTGCTGCAGGTCCGAATCCTCAAACTCCAATGACAGAGAAGATCCTCCAGGAATCTTCTTCCCCTGAGCTGGTGAGAACAACCAGTTCACCCAAACTGAAAGCCAGGACTCCCTCCTCTAGTCGAATTTCACTGTACAGAGCTAAAGTGGGCCGGATAGCCAGGAAGGTCAGACCCTGCTTGAGTTTTTAAGGAGCACACCTTTTATTTGTTTCTTTGCTCTGCTGCTGGTTTCTTCCCTGGGCAGTGCAGGACCCTCCAGTCTTCCTACTTCATGTTAGTCTGACAGTCACTTCAGGAACCGTGAGACTGCAGGAACTGCCAGGAATGTCCGCCTCAGCTACAGCTTCTTCTCCATTTAAAGGTACTGTGTAAATCTGGTTGTTCGTTTTGTTCAGCCACGGTGAAAGTGTGTGAAATCCAATCCGAGGTATTGTCCTTCTCCACTCTTTAAACTAACTTTTCTGCCGACCAACTTCGTCCGGAACTCTTGGCAAAGACTTAACCGCAAACAACCCTGAGCTGTGTGATCTTGAGCAAAAGACTTTTGTCCTATTGACTTCGGCCCTAAGCCTTTTTGATTTGACTCCATCATTGTAGTTCCTCTTTCTAGATTGCCCTGCTTACTTACTTGTTGATGCTGTTCAATTTCTGCCTAACTTTGTCTTTCCCTCCCTTTTTAATTTCTGTAGTGCCATTTTGCCCCCACTTCATTTGTGAGCTTAACTTGTCTGGAACCTATTTGGAGTGGTGTGGTGTATTAAGAGGGTGATTTTTAAACTGCTTTACTTTAGTGATGATGTGTACATAAATGTATATTCGTTTACTCAGAAACCTCGAGTCAGTGTTTGTTTGAATCATAGTAATTGCTGTCCTTTGTGTAACTATTGATACTGCTTACTTGCTCTTGAGATAAGTCTGGCTGCTCAGCCATCACTACCACTTTTACTTTGTAGTACAGGCTTGTACCAAAGGTGAATTTGTACTGTCACTTGTAGTCTTAATTGTGTGTGGTGTTCCCAAAGGGTACTGCATATAATTCTGCCTAACACTGGTGTACAGCAGTGAGGATCAAGTAAAGTAATTACACTTAGAGTGCTGCTATTACCTTGGATCAACTAACCACAAGGCTACCATCACTAATTTTATTTTTAAATTTGTTTGTTGGCATTTCATTATGGTTACAGGACAATGCTGTTACATATAAGAAAGAAAAGAGTAGAGAGAACTTGGAAGAATGGGAAGGAAAGGAAGAAAGAAAAAAAGAAGAGAGGAACATTAACTAAATTAACTGTCTCCATTCGTTGACAATGTCCTGCAATATGAGCAGCTCCAATTTAGAGGGGCAGTTGGGAGGGAGTGAGGGGGCAAGGCGGGGAAAGTGGGCATCGGTCTCTTTCCGGAGGTGTTCCAGTTCAGGCACCACCATGGGTGATAAATCTCTGTGGCATTCTTGTGAGCGCGTTCATGGGGGCATATCATCGGAGGGGTAAAACATGCTCCATGTTAGTTCTTTCCAGGCCCCTAGTGCCTCACTTGTGCCGTCCGCCGATCTGGCCACACTGTCTTCCCAAGCTTTAGTTTCCGCGTTAACCCAGCATTCCAGTTCTCTGTGCATGTGTTGTATTGTGGGCAAGCCGGTCTATTCAAGGCTAACATCACTAAAATCAATATTAATCATGTCTGATATGGAAAGCTACAGTCAGGAGACGCTCCTTAGTTACACTGTGGATTATTTAAAACATCTGTGTAGAGAAAGAAACCTCTTTGGCAAAGGCAAAAAGTCTGAATTGATCGAAAAGTTGTTGAACCAAAGTCTGGGGAGTGGGTCTGAAATGCCTGACTCTCCAGCAAATGTGGAATATAATGAGGATGATAATGTGTCTGTTATTGATGAGTTAGAGGAAGTAAATGTGTCTCCTAATTTAGGCCTCACTGCCACCTTGTCTGCTCAGCAACCTCAACCTTTGTCCACTGGACCCCATCATGTCCTACACTCAGTCCTGAATTCATTGCTCTAGAAAAGATGAGGCTTGAATTGGAATTCAAATGTTTAAATGCTCAAACTGAACAAAAACACCAAGAACTTAAACTCAGAGAAATGGAGTTGAATCATGAACTAGAAATGAAAAGCTTATCTCTTGAAAATGCTTCTCTCCCAGAGTCTTCTAGGTGTTCCAGTCATAAGAGACCCTGTATGCCTAAAGAAATTGTGGGTATGTATGAGGTTAAGCGTGATACTTAGGATTGGTTGGCAATGTTTGAATATAACCATGGGATTCAAGGTCTTACAGGGAAACAGTTACTTCCCTGGCTCTTCTCTAGGCTACCCACTGTTGTATTTGATGTTGTGATGGAGTTGGGGGAGGTGAATAGGATGGATTATTATGAGTGTGTGAAGCTAGCTTTAATTGCCAGATTTGGTAAGACCCCATCCCAGTACCTTAAGAGGTTTAGGACCCTCAAAAAGCATGATGATGCCCCTTGGGCTACGTGGATATGTGAATGTTTGAAACACTTTGATGGTTGGGCTAAGGGTTACAGAGTAAACGCTTATGAAGGTATGGGAAATCTTGTTATGTTGGAGTCAATTTATGAGGCCTGCTCTCCTGAGCTCAGACAGCACATGGCTGATTCTAAGGAGATATATCACTAGAGGTAAGCTAAGGCTGCTTACTTGTGTGTTGCCAACAGGGCTACTCACAAGGATTCTGTGGCAACTCAGAAGAAGGATGAGGGAGAGCAGCCAAAGAAAGATAACACAGAGAATTCTAATACCTCCAATCCAAAAGAGGGCCACAAACAGCAACATAAGGGTAAACCACAATGGAAACCAAATCAGGCTAGTATACCATCTGGACCCAAACCAGATGGAGGTCAGAACAATCCACCATTCATCAAGACATTTGGGAAATGTTAGGTTTGTGGGTCAACTGACCATGTGAAAGGGGATCCCAGGTGTAAGGGTAAACCTTCAGGGGTCCACACTGTCTCCATAGCCTTCTCCCCAGAGGAAGAAGTACCTATGGCAAGTGGAAACTTTCACCTCCTGGCTGATGAACCCATGAGAGTCTCAGCTAGTGTTTCTTTGGTGTCCTTGGGCTTGTGGGAACAACAGAATTTAGATGTCTATAATTCCATCCCAGATAATAGTAAAGAGTATTATACAGATAGTGTTCTTGTGAATGGCCAGGAGACTCCTGCCATCAGAGACACTGGAGCCAGCATAACTGTGGTGGATTAATCATTTTTGAAGGTGGAGGATGTTGCTACGGCACTCAATCGCCTCACCAGGTTAGCTGGAGGCCCTATGCAAATACTTCCCCCGTTACCAGCTCTCATCCAGTGCAATGATATGACTGTCAAAATTCCTGTTAGTGTGGAGAGTGAAGTACCTGGGAGAGTCCTGTTGGGTAATGACCTGAAAACTCTTGGATTTGTGTCAAGCACCCCCAGGCCTCCCAGTAAAAGGAGACAGGAGTTCACTAGACCTGCAAGAGAGAGGACTTTGAGAGGCTCTCCAGAGTAATTGATAGAGGAATCTATCACTCCCACTCCACAGGAGTTACTCACTGCTATTTCTAGGAAGAATGAGGCAAAGGGTAAACCCAAGACCTCAAGGAAAAAGTCAGACAGCACCCCTGTGCTACCAAAAAGGACATCCCCAAGATTGTCCAAGGTCACACCTGTGACTACTCCACCTGCCTAGGCAGAGTGTGAGGTGCAACCTTGTGTGGTTGAGCCAGTTTCTGAAGAATCAGATCTGGGAGAAGACACTGTCTTTGTTGGAGATCTTGACCCTGATGACCATCCTGAGCTGCAGTCTTTACTGGCAGAAGGTGGACCCAACAGGCAGACAAATTCTGTAGGAGCTGTCACACTTACCAAACCTCTGGCAAGAGAAGAGCCAATAATGTGGCACCCCTGGTGCCTCTCCCAGTGGTGGGAGTTCCTTTTGAGAGGGTCGGCTTCACATTTTTGGTCTCCTTGACCCTCCCACATCTTCAGGGAACAGGTTTATCCTGGTTGTAGTAGACCATGCTACAAGATACCCAGAAGCTATACCTATTAGAACTGTTACGGCTTAGGATGTGGCTAAGGCTCTACTTGGTATTTTTACTAGAGTAGGGTTTCCTAAGGAAGTGATATCCGACAGGGGATTCAATTTTATGTCCCACTACATGCAAGCCATGTGGAAAAAACGGTGGTGACACTTACAAGTTCTCTAAAGCCTACCATCCACAGACAAATGGACTGGTAGAGAGGTTTAATTGTACTATGAAGAGCATGATAGGTGCTTTAGAGGAACCCCTTAAAAGGAAGTGGGACCTTCTACTGGCATGCCTTCTATTTGCTTATAAGAAAGTCCCTCAGGAGGGAGTTGGTTACAGTCCCTTTGAACTTTTCTATGGCCATCCAGTCAGAGGTCCATTGGCCCTGATTAAGGAGGGGTTGGAGAGTGCTCCTTCCTCCAAGTCAGTCAGAGTAACTGACTATGTGATAGGTCTCCGGAGGAGAATGTCACACACGATGGCAGAAGCTAGTGATAACTTAAAAGCAGGTCAGGCTCTGGTCAAACATTGGCATGACCAGAAGGCCAGCATGGTTGAGTTTACTCAAGACCAGCTTGGGTTACGTATGGTGTCAACAAGGCAGAGGGCCTTACAGGACAAATGGATAGGACCCATCAAGGTTGTGGCCAAACTAGGTGAGGTGAACTATTTGGTGGACTTAGTCAGACTTAAGGAATCTTTCACACCAACTGTTTGAAGGCATATGTCTCGAGACCAGAAGTGGGAACTTTGCTTCTAGCTTCAGCTCAAGAGGAAGGGGAGATTGAACCTTTACCTGACCTCCTCAGAGGCCAACCTTTGGATGAGATAATAGAAGGAGTCAATCTCTCTTCTCAACTGACTTCTGGACAACAAGAGAAGTGCAAAGTTCTGTTAAATCAGTTTGCCTCCCTGTTTTCACTATCACCGGGCTTGACCCCTTGGGGCCAGCATGAAATTCTCACTGGTGACTGTTTACCTGTGAAAAGCAGAGGTTACAGAATGTCAGAGCATGTTAGATCCCACATCAAAGGAGAGGTCAACAAGATGCTTGATCTCTTTTTTTTTTTTTAACTTTTATTTATTCAGCTCGGTGACACAAGTACAGGTGAGTCAACATAAACCATACAGGGTAAACAGTAATCAAACAATATGAATACGCATAATTTATACAAGCAAAGCATCAGAAGAAAAAAAAAAAAAAAAAAAAAACGGCCAAAAAGAAAGGAGTTGGGTGCATACGCACGTGAGGGCCCATGGGAGGTCGGACCACCCATACATGAGGGAGATAATTCAACGGGGAATCTTGAAAACAGTATGGGGGGTGGGTCAAGCAGAGGTAGGAGAAGACCCCGGATCCGAGTCAGATTCAATGGAGGACATAAATAAACGAAACTGCAGCCATATATCCCTAGGCCTGGAATGAGTGGGCTGCTGTGCCGCCCAGACCTCCTCCGTATCAGAGGCCCATGTCACTGCCCTAAGCCATTGTGCGTGGGTGGGGGTGTAAGGCCGAAGCCAACAAAGCAGAATTGTGCGCACAGCAAGTAGCATGCACAGTCCAGCAAGTTTTCTGGAGTCACGGTGGAGGTCGGGGAAGTCATGGAACAAACATGTCATTGGGGACAAGGGGATGTGGGAATCAAGGATAGAGGACATGGTAGAGCACACCGAGGTCCAGAATTGGGCAAGCCGGGGGCAAGACCACAGCATGTGAAGATAGTCTGCATTCTCGCATGCGCATCTGGGGCACCCAGGGGGGGAGTCGTTTGAAATGCGATGCAGTCTGGCCGGAGTGTAGTGGTATCTATGAAGTACCTTGAATTGGATTAATTTAAACCGGGAGTTGAAAGAGACATCCCGGGTGCGTGAGCACATGTGGGCCCAGCGTTCGTCAGTCATCTCGAGTCCAAGGTCGATCTCCCAATAGTGCCGGAGTTTAGAGAATGTGGGGGGCGACCTAGTTTGGAGGAGAGAGTATAATCTCGAGATTTTGCCCCTCAGGGGGACGGGAGAGGTTAATTCAGCAACTGCAGGTTCGTCAGGAGGTAACGCCGGGAAGCATGTGTACTTGTGTTTGAGTACCCTACGGAGTGAAGAATATTGAAGCCAAATAGAAGGTCTCTGTCTGAGAGAAGCCGGGAGGTCAGGCCACTCAATAAAAATGCCTTGATCAAAGAGGTCACGGAGTAGTTCATACCCGGCGTCGGCCCAGCAACGAACCACGGAAGGAGGAACCCGTGGGACCTCAGGGTAAAAGTTCCAGATCGGGAGATTGCCATGAAAGGGGTGAGTAACACCTAGTATCCGCCATAGTTTGGACAAGGCCAGCGATGTGCACGTCGCAGGGTCCATGGAGCCCGGTACCATTGGGATGGGTGAGATCACAAGAGATCGAATGTCGCGGTCGCTGACTGACAGTCTCTCCAGCCTAACATGAGGAGGGGAGTCTGGGATAGCGAACCAATGCGCAGTGTGTTGGAGTTGTGCAGCCAACCAATACCTAAAGAAGTCCGGTGCACCAAATCCACCAGTTTCCATCGGAGCAGAAAGCGTCTCAAGTTTTAGGCGGACTGCACCAGAATGCCAAAGGAATGAGTTCAGGGTGCGAGACAACATCTGGAAGTAATCTGTTCCCGGCCACTGGGGGATGTTGGCAAACTTATACAGTAGCTGTGGAAGTACCACCATCTTCAGAACTCCTATCCTACCCGCCAATGAGATCGGAAGTTTATCCCAGCCCTGTATTTTAACTGCAAGGTTCACTAGGTATGACTGGTAGTTTTCCTGTAGGACCCGTTCGGCATGCCTGGACACCACCACGCCCAAGTAAGTGAACTTAGATTGGGCCCATGCGAATCCCATGGTATCAGGAGGCGGAAGAGTGCTAGGAGTGAGCGGGAAAAGGGTTGATTTGGAGCAGTTTACCGTGAGACCAGAGATACGACCGAATAGGGCAACATCCTCCAGTATAGGGGCCAGGTTAATCTCAGGGGAACGGATATAAAGGAGGGCGTCATCAGCATACAGAGAGACTATATCCGAGGAGCCGGCTGTGCGCAGGCCCCTGTGGGAATGGTTCTGGCGCAGCATGTCGGCGAACGGCTCCATCGCTAAAGCAAAGATTAAGGGCGAAAGGGGACAACCCTGTCTAGTGCCCCTGGCAACGTGGAAAAGAGGGGAACAGCGGCCCTCGGTGCGGACTCTGGCCACTGGATCGGAGTAGAGTAGTTTTATCCAAGACACAAATGTGGGGCCGAATTTGCACCTGTCAAGTACCCGCCACAAGTAGTTCCATGAGACCGAGTCAAAGGCCTTTTGCATATCTAGGGCCGCGGTCACCGCATGTACATCAGGGCTTACTCTACTTATAATGCTAAATAGACGTCTCAAGTTCAAGGAGGTGGAACGGTTCGGGATAAAACCCGACTGGTCTGGGTGGATGATGTGTGGCATAAGGGAGATAAGCCGCAGAGCGAGTGCCTTAGCATATATCTTGACATCACAGTTAATCAATGAAAGCGGGCGGTAAGAGCCGCATTGGGTAGAGGGTTTGTTAGGTTTGAGCAGAACTGTGATAGTAGCTTCACGGAGTGAGGGGGGAAACCGACCCATTTCCACAGACTCCTCCCAGAGTGCCGTCAGATGGGGGAGCAGGAGCGATTTAAAGCGTTTATAGAATTCGATGGGTATACCATCCGAGCCTGGGGATTTGCCTGAAGCCAGGGAGTCCATGGCCTCCGAGAACTCCTGAGGGGTGAGCGAGCTCTCGAGGGCTCCAATAGTGGCGGGAGAGAGGGCCGAGAGGGGAAGTTTGTCAAGGTAAGCATCAATTTCGGCCGTAGTGGCAACGTCGGAGTGAGCGTACAGGGATTGATAAAAGGAGAGGAATTCAGCATTGACCTCTCCAGAGGAAGTGGCCAGCGACCCATCCGGTCTCTCAATCCCGGGAATGGATGTGGGGCCGAATTCTCGGCGAAGCAGTCTAGCCAAGAGCCGGCTGGGGCGCTCACCCTCTCCGTATCTTCTTGCCTGACCGGGGCTGTCCAGGAACTTCAGCTCGCGGTCAGCGAGCGAGCGAAAGGTGTCCAGCTCCGTGCCAATTAACGCAAGGATTTCCGGATTCGGGTCCGAGGTGTACTGGGTTTCCAACCTAGATAGTGTGGCCTCACTCCCAGCGATTTCCCTCCGGATAGTCTTAAGGATACCGTTCTCCTTGGAGAGGGCGATGCCTCTGATATAGACCTTGAAGGCCTCCCATAGTATGGCTTGCGAGGAAACTGAATCAGTGTTGATCCTGAAGAACTCCTCAATTGCCGACTCCATCTCCGAGCAAAAGACCGGGTCGAGGAGAGAGAGGGGTTTCATCCTCCAGTACCTGGCCCGATCCCGATCGAGGCCCCAGCACAGGGTGACAGTCACCGGGGAGTGGTCCGATAGGGTCCTAGGAAGAATCGCCATATTAGTCACGGTCTTAAGTAGGTCGCCAGATAACAACCATCTATCAATCCGGGAGAAGGAATCGTGAACCGAGGAGTAAAAAGAATAGGAGCGGGAGTCTGGGTATAGGAACCTCCAGGCATCAAACAAGGATAGACGAGGAAGTGAGGAGAGTGCGGTGTATGCTGCTCTAGAGAGTTGACGAGGTCTGGAACCGGATCTATCAAGATCGACATCAAATATCGTATTGAAGTCACCTCCCCAGAGTATCGGGATCAGGGGGAAACCTGCTAGGAGATTTATGAGATCAGTATAAAAGTCGGGATCATCAATGTTAGGGCCATATATATTGAGCAATACAATCTCTCTGTTTTGTAGAACACCATGGAGAAGAACGTACCTGCCCTGGGGGTCGATTAGGGTAGTAGTGGGGATAAATCTAAGGCTCCTATGAATGAGGGTCATGACCCCGCGGCTCTGGGTGGAGTATGTAGTGAAGTACCTCTGTGGGCCCCATGATCTTGCGAACTTATCACAAAACTCTGTGCGTGCATGCGTTTCCTGAAGGAACAGAACTTTAGCCCGGTGTCGTTCGGCCTGAAGTTGTAACAACCTCATCTTTTTGTGGTTTCCCAACCCCCTTACATTCCAACTCATGAACGTCAAAGGATCCTCACCAATCCCTCCATCAGTAGCCATCGAAAAACACGGGTGTATGAAAGTATGCACCCCATGGACGTCTCCCAGTGCGCGCAAATCTGTATTGCCACTGGGGGCATAGTAGTTCGTACTCAACCTTCCCTGTGAACACCAAGCTTTTTTTAACATAAAACCCCATTCCCCCCTCCCCCTCCCACATTCCTCCCCCAAACGGAGGGATGACCGCCCTATACCCCAACAGGAAAAACAAAAACAGCGGCATCAACGCCTGGGGGGCCTGTGAGGTGGCCTGGCGGTGATGCTCCGAACCGTGAGGCAGTGAACGGATAGCTGTATATGCCCGTTCTTAGTGTCCATATCCCTCTAAAGGAGGTCCCGTGAGGGCGGGGGCAGTTATGGCAAACACAATGTAAATCAATCTATCGGGGAAAGCCGACTACGTAGCATAAAACAATGTGCAGCAGACAACATAGGCAAAAGAAACACAACAAGAAAGCAACTGGCTTAATTAGGTGCAGTCAAGTGTTCTCGTCGGGATACCATAGGACAATGACAAAGTGCTGATGGGCCAAAGCAGTGCCGAAGTAGGATAGAGAGGTATCCGCTGATCGAATGTTCTAAAACAATAGTGTGCCAGTGATAGTGTTCGCTAGCAGATTGTTTCAACCAGGAAAGCGTTCGTCTATGAACCTAGAGGCTTCCTCAGGCAACGTAAAAAAATAAACACGACTGGCGTGTTCAACACGTAACTTAGCGGGATACAGCATAGAGTATTTCACCTGGAGGTCGCGTAATCTCTTCTTCACTGCAAGGAAAGTCCTGCGCTCCCGTTGTACTGCTATCGAAAAGTCCGGATAAAGATGGATCCTGGCACCACCCAGGAGGAGATCTCCCTTGGCCCTCGCCGCCCTGAGGAGAGTGTCCCGATCTCGAAAGTTTAAAAGCCTAGCAATTATCGGGCGTGGAGGCGCTCCAGGTTTTGGTTTCGCCGCGAGAGAGCGATGGGCCCTCTCGATCGCAAACTGCGGGGAGAGTTTCGGGGAGTCGAGGAGTTGAAGCAGCATACTCTCCACATAGTCCTCCATAGGTCCTTGCAGACCATCCTCCGGAACCCCGACAATGCGGAGGTTGTTGCGTCTCGAGCGAGACTCCAAGTCTTCATTTTTCTTCTCCACTTCGGCAACTCGGGTGGATAGCGTAGACACCTCTGCGCGGAGAGAACCCAGGCCGTCCTCGGCAGTGCTCACCCGCTCCTCAATCTCGGTCACTCGACCATCGGTTCTCTCCATGTGCGCCTTGATGGAGGATATCGTGCCATTCATATCGTCGAGCTTACTGTGTATAGTGGTAAACCCTTCGCGGATAAACTCCAACATTTTCTGGGAATCGGGTGGTACCGGGGTGAGTGAGGCGTCTTGTGTAGATGTCTCCCCTGCAAGGGGGGTCGGGGGTTTAGCGAACATGTTGATGGAGGATTGCTTCTTGCCGGTCCGTGTCGACATGTCGCCGATGCAGGGGTAGGCCCAGGTCGCGCCGAGCAACGGGTGTATCGGCCCGTGCGAGATCAAGGTGGCCGGCGGGAAGGATTCGGCTGAAAAACCGCGTTACGGTTGAAGGGGGGCCGCCCTATGCGTAGTCGATGGGACTCAGTATAAGGCGCTGAAGGTCGGATAGCAGACAGCACACCGCCCTGGATGGGGCAGCGGAGCGGCACGCTCAGGAGTCCGGAGAGGGAGCCGCACGCCGAGCGCGGGGCGCCCCTCCCCCACACAGTAGGCCGCACGCCGCGGGGCTCGAGTGAAGGGCCCTGGAGCCGGTTATGGGGATCAGCAGGCCGGCGGCCCCGCCCAGCACGTAGAGGTCCAAAACTCCGCAATGGAGAAGGTCCGGAGATCGAAACTCGCACAGTAGATTCCCCGTCCGGTTAATGACCCGCGCCGGGGACCAGCTTCGCGTTGTGCCGGGGCAATCAGGAGATTTTCAGCGTGAGGTTGCCGCACGGGACGGAGCGATGAATCAGGCGGCCATCTTGCTTCGAGCGCAACAGCGCCCCCCATGCTTGATCTCTGAGTTATAGAGCCCTCTACAAGTCCATGGTCTAGTCCAGTTGTTCTAGTACCAAAGGCAGGATCCAAAGAGTTGAGATTCTGTGTGGACTATAGAGCTCTAAATGCAGTCAGTAAGACTGATGCCCATCCTTTGTCAAGGACAGATGAGCTGGTGGATAGACTTGGTTCAGCCAAGTACCTCAGTACATTTGAGCTGACGTCAGACTATTGGCAAACAGACCTGACAGACTATACCAAGAAGAAAACTGCATTCTCCAACCCAGCAGGCCTCCACCAGTTTAAGGTTATGCCTTTTGGACTAAAGAATGCACCTGCTACATTCCAAAGGATGGTCAATCGAGTTGTGAATGGTATGGAGGACTTCTGCATGGCATACTTGGATGATAGTGCAGTGTTCAGCCCTACATGGAAAGAACATAATGATCACTTAGGATATGTTTTGCAGGCTCTTGAGCAGGCCCATCTGACCATAAAGGCAAGTAAATGTCAAATTTAGCAAAGTGGTCTACCTTGGTCATGAGGTCGGAGGAGGTGAAAGAAGGCCATTGCCTAGCAAAGTACAAGCTGTACAAAACTGGGCCACCCCTACTACTCAAACCCAAGTGAGAGCTTTCCTAGGTCTCACTGGGTACTACAGGAATTTCATAGAGAACTATGCGACCATGGCTTCTCCTTTGAATGTCATCTCCTCTCCACAATTCCCTAAAAAGGTTAGATGGAATGAGGAGTGCACTCAAGCCTTTGAAAACCTGAAGAAAGCCCTTTGCCAAGCTCCAGTCCTACGAGCTCCTGATTATCACCAACAGTTCATTGTGCAGACAGATGCCTCCAATACAGGTATAGGTGCAGTCCTTAGTCAACTGGATGAGAAAGGTAGGGAGCACCCCATTTGCTTCATCAGTAGGAAACTGAAGGAATCAGAAACAAGGTGGGCAACCATAGAGCGTGAATGTTTTGCCATTGTGCGGTCTTTGAAGAAGTTTAGACCAGACTTGTGTGGATCTACTTTTGTGACTCAAACTGACCACCAACCCTTGAGATGGTTAATGCAAATGAAAGGGGAAAACCCAAAACTTCTGAGATGGTCAATCTACCTGCAAGGGTTTGATTTCACAATTGAGCACAGAGCAGGATGTCACCACCAAAATGCTGATGGTCTCTCTCGAATGTTTTTAACCGACTAGAGGTAGAGATTCATCCAGGAGTGGATTAAATCATCCTGTCCCTTAGTTGGGGGGTGCGAGTGTTAGGGAGAATTCTCCAGAATGGCTAATTTCCCTTACCTACTGAGTCCCTCAGCAGCTTTGCTGGATTTCTAGGATTTATTTTTTTCAGCTGGTAAGAGTGTGAGACTTTTTTCCCACTCTTACATGTGTTTTGCTGTGTGTGTTCAACATTTTCGTGTTCATACAGTGTGGAGCCTCCACAGGCATCATCTTTTTACTGTGTGTTGCACACCACCTTCAGTGCAGTGACACAGGGTTGTCTTTTGGACTTCCCAACTCAGACTCCATTTTCTGGGACTGACTATTGTCTCCCAGAACATGTAAAGTTGCCATTGACTTTATTAGTCTTTTTAACTCCACAGACCCAGTACAAACCATCTTACATGGAGTACTGGAAAGGGTTATTACTTATTCCTTTTTGTCTGTTTCTCTTGGAGCATTGTTTCGCTGTCACGACCCGTGACCCAGAAACCCACTGGCATGGTCACAGGGTTCATTTGGGTTCATTTGGGGCCCCAAGGGCCTTGCATTATCATCATGGACTATCCTGGAGTCAGTCCTGGCGCCTTTGGCGCCAGGCTCATGTTCAGATTGGGACTTTACCTTGAAGGGACTACTTTTTCTGTAAAGGCTTGCAGCCAACATGGAGGCACCCATACAGTCTAGTTCCTAAGAACCAGACTGTGCGGTGCAGTGTTTTAGGGTGTGGTAGCCCTGACTACTTTACCTGGACTACTTTACAGAGGGCTATATAAGACACCCCAGCTACAGAACGTGCTTTGCGTTATTCTGCAGCCAGCAGCGTGACGCTCATCGTGTCCAGAGACCAGCACCCGGCGATCCTTGAATAGCGGAACTGCAGAGGAGACAAAAGAAAATCATTAGCAGTCTCTGCTTACCTGCAACTTTCCATCTATCGATTCCTGCTGCTCGCGGTCTTCCATCCAGTTGGCAGCATCTTCAGGACACCAGGCACGCACCGGAACGAAGCACCTGGAGGGAGAGAGAAAGAAGGACAATGTTAAACAGATTACTCAGGCATTCATGACAGTAATCACAAAATCTTCACCTGGCTGGGCATTTCTTGACTGGTTACGCTCCGGAAATCTTCACACGCCCAGAAAGACCATCGCGACCTGAAAAGGAATAAAGAATACAGGTAAGCAAGAAAAGACATTACAGCGCTGCACTTTACGCTTAACCTACCATCCATCATACTCTCCTGCGTCCCTCATTGTGGCTGGAGCCTGATCAAAGTAGCGCACCCTCCAAACCTCCATGCACCTAAGGGGGAACAAACAAGAAAAGACATTAATAGCAGTAAAGGAAGGTAAGGACATTTAAAGACTGTTATAACCAGACTTACCTCCTTAAAGACACTTGAATGGGTTAGCACCAGTGAAGTTAACTCGGTCGCTTCAACCAGCAGGAAACTTCACGCCCCTGCACAGAAGGCAAGGAGGAGAGCACGCCGGACATCATAACAAGGTGAGGAGTGGGCCATCAGGTCGAGTCCAGGGGGCTGGTGGGAGGAAACGAATATGTTCCTAAGTCCAGTCCTCCTGTGTTTTCAGGCCAACCGCCATAGAAGGCATTGTCCAGAATTGGGAATGTCCAGGATGAATCTGTGATCCAGTATAAACGACTGGAACTCAATGTGATAATACACAAAGTGCTGTTCTAAATGATTTAGAGACAATTATACAGTCACAAAAACAAAACATAATCCCACATTGATGGACATGTATATAAAAGACACAAAGAAATCAATGCTTCCAATATGCATTGTTTAGATGGAAATATCGTCGACACAATGGTGTTTCTGCCTAAAGGGAGCTGTAGAGTGCAGCTGTGTGAGCAGGCCTTCATCAGGACTTGTGGGAACCTAGAAGGTGGTCCTGGGGTCTCTATCTAAAAACAAACAAATGGGGAATTGTCAGTGGAACTGTGACCTCTAGATAAAATGAATAATTCAACAAAGCTCTCACAAGATGCTGGAGGAATACTCCTTACGTTAGGAGCCTAAAATCTTACCTAAGATTTATCCAATGCAATGATATGCTTAAATATCCGTCATGAGTCAAGATATCTGGGGGGCACTAAATGCGTCATGAAGGAACAGGACTTCGACCTGTAAAGACATATAGATAAGACTGTGATATTACTATACAGAAAAAACTTACATCGTGATCACTGAATGCACAATGCAGGAAATACAAAATAAAATAAAAATGGAGGAGTCTTACCTAGACAGGTTTAATTCTGCCCATAAAAGTGGAATGAACCACTATATAGCGTGTTTTCACGGTCAGAGATGTCCAAAAAAGGCTCAACTCTATGAAAAAAACGACAGAAAAGAGTAATAGTAAATGTTCATTGTCGCCCTATATAGTGTACGAATGTTCAAAGTATGAGGCACTCAACAATTGAAAAATTCAATGGAGGCCAAACCATTACAATATATATAAAATGGCAACCATGGTTACTTACGAAGGTATGCGCAAAATTGGGCTGAACTCAACGGCAGGGCATCTCAGTGCGCGAGCGTGACCGGAGTGGAAGCGTCTCGCTGGGGATCGCGAGCAAGAAAAAGCGATGCGTTTAAATACGCAAACGTTGTTCGGGTGAGGGAACGTCCCGAGGGATCGTGGGTAATAACAACTCGAAAAACTCTCCGGTTGGTCAAAAAAGGCGCTTCAATAGTGGAGCGTCATTCAACAGTGGACCAATAAAACTTAAGGTATTACCAGAACCTGTATGTAGGAGGGACCTCGTAAAGTAAGTCAACACCCCCGCCGGTGACGCGTGAGCGGTCGCACGGGGAAAGGGTGCATGTGAGTGAAATCATTCCGGAGCTCATCCAGCATGTCAAGAGATCTAGACATAAGACAATAAATGGACGGGTGGGTACATACTATGCTTGTTAAATGCCGCTGAAGTTTATGTTAGGGTCACAATAAATGGAACATAAAAACAAACATAAACCTTGTAAAATAGCAACATTGAATTGAACAAGATGTAGCAAATGGTGACCCAGTTCACGTTCATTGATAAACGAGGTGCAACTACATTATAGAAAATTGAAAATGGATTTTGTAGCAGACATCAATATTGAGATAGTACTATATATATTGACGTGATGCTGTGTATAAGCAAGCATAAACTCTTTGTCTCATAAGACTATCATTACATTCGATTTGCAAATCCCAAATGACACGAAAGAATGATACATATAGTGTAGAAAACAATGAAACACCGGTGTGGCCTGAACATACATATTCTATTATTATGGTACGTTTTGCACATCAAAGAGGCTGCAACAGTCTACAGGGAGAGCCATGAGTTTATTGGCTAAAGAAATGTTTCCACTCCACAGCAATGTTAAGCCCTGATTTCACAGTGTCGAGTTGATGAACTAGTTGTTGTTCCAACCTGGTTAGAGCGCCATCTCTGTCGCCCCCTCTTTTTTGGGGGGTAAGTTGTTGGATAATGGTCCAGGTTAAATCATCATTGGAATGCCCTAGTCGATTAAAATGGTCGACCAGAGGTTTGTCCTGGATTTTGTTTTTGATACATGATCTGTGCTCTGAGATCCGTTGTTTAACCGGTCTGATAGTTTTGCCTATGTATAACATGTGGCATGGACAGAAAATTGCGTAAATTACAAACTTGCTATTGCAATTGGTATGAGTTTGTAGAGTACGGTGATAGCCCTTATAAACAAAGGTCTTGGTTGGGCTTGTGTATCGGCATGCTATGCAGGCGCCGCATCGATAATGGCCCACAACATTCGGAAGGTCCCACAGTGTGTTAGATGTTTTAGTGTCCTCGATGTAAGTGTGGACCAATGAATCTCTTAGGTTCTTATTTTTCTTAAAGGCAAAAATGGGTTTCTTATCAAGAGTGCCTTTATTCCTGATCAAATGCCAATGTTTATTAATGGTTTGTTTAATAAGGTTGCTTAATGGACTGTAGGTGGTGACACATACCAATCTATTGGTTTCAGTTTTATCTTTGGGGGTAAGACATATAGTTCTGTCAGTGTTCAGAGCCCTCTTTCTCGCCTGTTTCACAGATTTTTTTGGGTATCCTCTTTCCTTGAGTCGTAGTTGTAGTCCATCTGCATGTTGTTCATATTTTTCTTTACTGGAGCAATTTCGTCTAATTCTCAGGAACTGACCATAAGGCAGATTGTATCTCAAGCCCTGGGGATGGTAACTGGAAAAATGCAATAGAGTATTGCGGTCAGTTGGTTTTCTGTAGAGTTCAGTTTGGAGACTATTGCCTGATCTATAGATGTGTAAATCAAGGAAATCTACCTCCTGATAACTCCAATTAATGGTGTTATGATGTCCGGCGTGCTCTCCTCCTTGCCTTCTGTGCAGGGGCGTGAAGTTTCCTGCTGGTTGAAGCGACCGAGTTAACTTCACTGGTGCTAACCCATTCAAGTGTCTTTAAGGAGGTAAGTCTGGTTATAACAGTCTTTTATCTATATGTCTTTACTGTATAATTGTCTCTAAATCATTTAGAACAGCACTTTGTGTATTATCACATTGAGTTCCAGTCGTTTATACTGGATCACAGATTCATCCTGGACATTCCCAATTCTGGACAATGCCTTCTATGGCGGTTGGCCTGAAAACACAGGAGGACTGGACTTAGGAACATATTCGTTTCCTCCCACCAGCCCCCTGGACTCGACCTGATGGCCCACTCCTCACCTTGTTATGATGTCCGGCGTGCTCTCCTCCTTGCCTTCTGTGCAGGGGCGTGAAGTTTCCTGCTGGTTGAAGCGACCGAGTTAACTTCACTGGTGCTAACCCATTCAAGTGTCTTTAAGGAGGTAAGTCTGGTTATAACAGTCTTTTATCTATATGTCTTTACAGGTCGAAGTCCTGTTCCTTCATGACGCATTTAGTGCCCCCCAGATATCTTGACTCATGACGGATATTTAAGCATATCATTGCATTGGATAAATCTTAGGTAAGATTTTAGGCTCCTAACGTAAGGAGTATTCCTCCAGCATCTTGTGAGAGCTTTGTTGAATTATTCATTTTATCTAGAGGTCACAGTTCCACTGACAATTCCCCATTTGTTTGTTTTTAGATAGAGACCCCAGGACCACCTTCTAGGTTCCCACAAGTCCTGATGAAGGCCTGCTCACACAGCTGCACTCTACAGCTCCCTTTAGGCCGAAACACCATTGTGTCGACGATATTTCCATCTAAACAATGCATATTGGAAGCATTGATTTCTTTGTGTCTTTTATATACATGTCCATCAATGTGGGATTATGTTTTGTTTTTGTGACTGTATAATTGTCTCTAAATCATTTAGAACAGCACTTTGTGTATTATCACATTGAGTTCCTTTGTGTATTATCACATTGAGTTCCAGTCGTTTATACTGGATCACATTCATTTTGTATTGTTGTGTCTATAATATATCCTGGTTACTCTATCCCCATTAATACTATTCATTTGTTATTAAAAATATACATTTATTGTGTAAAAAGGACTGCAGTATCATCAATTGTTGTTTTTCGGTATTTTTGGAACTGTCTTTCTGACCTCCCACCCTGAAATTTTTGGTTTAGTATATTCAAGTATTCCCACCTGGGTTTTTCAGGGTTTTGCCAGGTGCCCTGTACCTAATCTAGTCTAAGTACAGCCCTTGGCTGTAGGGCATTTCTTCATTTAGACAATCGCGACCACATAAGGAAAACACCGTCCTTTCAATAAAAATTAAATATGGACAAAGTAAATGTCGTGTCTTACACCGACGAATATTTTCAAAAATTACTAGGCGTTACACCAGCCTTTGGATCACAAGAAGGAGTTCTTGCACAAGGATCCAACAAAGATGAATACGATGGTATAAACCAACGTAAGAAAAAGCTAATACGGACAGAAATGCATGGCATTTTCATGCTGGAATACCTCAGATCGGGGATCATCCCAGATGGTTTACAGGTAAAAAATATACCTAGAGTATTCATTGACAACCCTAAGTTCAAGAAGAACTTTAGTGGTGTAGGAAATAAATGCAGTAGGGATTGGATCATCCTAATTATAGATACTGCCCGAGAGGAATGTAGAAAACAAGGTGATGAGTTACTCGAACTAGAGAAAAAATTCACAGAAAATGCAGCAATACAAGATGCAAAGCAGAAACTAGAAAAATTGGAAGAAGAAATTGCAAAATTCAAACAAATCACCATTGACAGAAAGATTCAAAAGTTCAGAAAGGACTTGAGCGGCTATGCCGAAGAAAAAACCTACCCTTATCTACGGGAAACCTATTATACGGAATTACAACAACAACAACCTGGCAATCCGTATAGGCGCAATAAGTCTGTCAATTTTTCTGCTAGCTCCGCCTCCTCCAGTAGCAGTGACCCGAGCCTCTCGGGCGGAAGTTCCACCAGCATTCCACCTCAACAACCTTTTTTTCCCCGGGGTGCACAACGGGGGCGCCCCAAGAGACGATCCCACCAACAAGGGCAATATATGAGAACTCGACAGTGGTACTCAAACCAACCATGAGACAACAAATTCCTGTTTTTAATCTTTCCTCACGAATACTTACTCCATCGGAAGAAACTTTGTTGGAAAAAGGCTTATCTTTTGTCACTTCCGCACGAGCTAACCCCTTCCAAGCTGAAATGGAGCTGAAGAGATTCTTTCGGAACCTTCGATTGAAATATTTCTTTGAAATATATTTACCAGACCATCAAGAGACCATACCAGAGAACAATGAAAAACCTGAGAACACCACTGGGTTTAAACCGAAATCAGTCTTTATGCCTCCACCACATGCTATACCGGCCGAATTTGAAACCTTTGAGAATTTAGTTTTCAAAAGTCTAAAAGAAGGTTTATCCAAAAAAAACCACTATCAGGATAATCTCTCCCGAGATGAAAGAAAATCTTTAGCAGACCTTCACAAAGATCTATCCATCACGCTAAAGCCTGCTGACAAAGGAGGAGGCATTGTCATTATGGCAACTACAGACTACAATAACGAATGTCAGCGTCTCCTTTCTGATGCTACCTCATACAAACCTCTCAGAAGGGACCCCACCACTAGACTCCAAGAAGAGATTATCAACCTTACCAAACATGCGGAGCAAGAAGGCTGGATCTGCGAGGGAGAACGTCAATTTCTTAATAAAACACATCCAAGGATCCCAGCTTTTTACATTTTACCAAAGATCCACAAAAATCCCAGGCAACCACCAGGTAGACCGATCGTCTCTGCCTGTGATTCTCTATTGGAACCTTTGTCCCTCTACACAGATTTCTTCCTTAAACCGTTTGTAACCAAGATGCCATCCTACATCAAGGATTCAACAAACGTGATATTGATATTACAAGATCTTGAATTACCACAGCATTGTATACTGGCCACTTTGGACGTAGAAGCCCTGTATACTTCCATTCCACAAATGGAGGGCTTAGAGGCTCTCAAGGCCTGCCTAAATAGAAGGACAGACATCATCTCTACACCCACAGATTTCATCCTTGAATGTGTACGTCTGGCCATGTCAGAGAATTTTTTCCTCTTCAAGGAACAACTATACCAACAAATCAAAGGCGTCAGTATGGGGGCCACTTTTGCTCCGGATGTCGCTAACCTGTATATGGCACAATATGAAACAGACCATGTATACCATGATTGTAATCCGTACAAGCCTCTCATACTTTTATGGCGACGATACATAGATGACATTCTACTCATTTGGACTGGCACAGAAATCGAGTTGAATTTGTTCCATCTATGGCTAAATCAACGCAATGGATATATTCGGTTCACCATTAATTGGAGTTATCAGGAGGTAGATTTCCTTGATTTACACATCTATAGATCAGGCAATAGTCTCCAAACTGAACTCTACAGAAAACCAACTGACCGCAATACTCTATTGCATTTTTCCAGTTACCATCCCCAGGGCTTGAGATACAATCTGCCTTATGGTCAGTTCCTGAGAATTAGACGAAATTGCTCCAGTAAAGAAAAATATGAACAACATGCAGATGGACTACAACTACGACTCAAGGAAAGAGGATACCCAAAAAAATCTGTGAAACAGGCGAGAAAGAGGGCTCTGAACACTGACAGAACTATATGTCTTACCCCCAAAGATAAAACTGAAACGAATAGATTGGTATGTGTCACCACCTACAGTCCATTAAGCAACCTTATTAAACAAACCATTAATAAACATTGGCATTTGATCAGGAATAAAGGCACTCTTGATAAGAAACCCATTTTTGCCTTTAAGAAAAATAAGAACCTAAGAGATTCATTGGTCCACACTTACATCGAGGACACTAAAACATCTAACACACTGTGGGACCTTCCGAATGTTGTGGGCCATTATCGATGCGGCGCCTGCATAGCATGCCGATACACAATCCCAACCAAGACCTTTGTTTATAAGGGCTATCACCGTACTCTACAAACTCATACCAATTGCAATAGCAAGTTTGTAATTTACGCAATTTTCTGTCCATGCCACATGTTATACATAGGCAAAACTATCAGACCGGTTAAACAACGGATCTCAGAGCACAGATCATGTATCAAAAACAAAATCCAGGACAAACCTCTGGTCGACCATTTTAATCGACTAGGGCATTCCAATGATGATTTAACCTGGACCATTATCCAACAACTTACCCCCCAAAAAAGAGGGGGCGACAGAGATGGCGCTCTAACCAGGTTGGAACAACAACTAGTTCATCAACTCGACACTGTGAAATCAGGGCTTAACATTGCTGTGGAGTGGAAACATTTCTTTAGCCAATAAACTCATGGCTCTCCCTGTAGACTGTTGCAGCCTCTTTGATGTGCAAAACGTACCATAATAATAGAATATGTATGTTCAGGCCACACCGGTGTTTCATTGTTTTCTACACTATATGTATCATTCTTTCGTGTCATTTGGGATTTGCAAATCGAATGTAATGATAGTCTTATGAGACAAAGAGTTTATGCTTGCTTATACACAGCATCAAGTCAATATATATAGTACTATCTCAATATTGATGTCTGCTACAAAATCCATTTTCAATTTTCTATAATGTAGTTGCACCTCGTTTATCAATGAACGTGAACTGGGTCACCATTTGCTACATCTTGTTCAATTCAATGTTGCTATTTTACAAGGTTTATGTTTGTTTTTATGTTCCATTTATTGTGACCCTAACATAAACTTCAGCGGCATTTAACAAGCATAGTATGTACCCACCCGTCCATTTATTGTCTTATGTCTAGATCTCTTGACATGCTGGATGAGCTCCGGAATGATTTCACTCACATGCACCCTTTCCCCGTGCGACCGCTCACGCGTCACCGGCGGGGGTGTTGACTTACTTTACGAGGTCCCTCCTACATACAGGTTCTGGTAATACCTTAAGTTTTATTGGTCCACTGTTGAATGACGCTCCACTATTGAAGCGCCTTTTTTGACCAACCGGAGAGTTTGTCGAGTTGTTATTACCCACGATCCCTCGGGACGTTCCCTCACCCGAACAACGTTTGCGTATTTAAACGCATCGCTTTTTCTTGCTCGCGATCCCCAGCGAGACGCTTCCACTCCGGTCACGCTCGCGCACTGAGATGCCCTGCCGTTGAGTTCAGCCCAATTTTGCGCATACCTTCGTAAGTAACCATGGTTGCCATTTTATATATATTGTAATGGTTTGGCCTCCATTGAATTTTTCAATTGTTGAGTGCCTCATACTTTGAACATTCGTACACTATATAGGGCGACAATGAACATTTACTATTACTCTTTTCTGTCGTTTTTTTCATAGAGTTGAGCCTTTTTTGGACATCTCTGACCGTGAAAACACGCTATATAGTGGTTCATTCCACTTTTATGGGCAGAATTAAACCTGTCTAGGTAAGACTCCTCCATTTTTATTTTATTTTGTATTTCCTGCATTGTGCATTCAGTGATCACGATGTAAGTTTTTTCTGTATAGTAATATCACAGTCTTATCTATATGTCTTTACAGGTCGAAGTCCTGTTCCTTCATGACGCATTTAGTGCCCCCCAGATATCTTGACTCATGACGGATATTTAAGCATATCATTGCATTGGATAAATCTTAGGTAAGATTTTAGGCTCCTAACGTAAGGAGTATTCCTCCAGCATCTTGTGAGAGCTTTGTTGAATTATTCATTTTATCTAGAGGTCACAGTTCCACTGACAATTCCCCATTTGTTTGTTTTTAGATAGAGACCCCAGGACCACCTTCTAGGTTCCCACAAGTCCTGATGAAGGCCTGCTCACACAGCTGCACTCTACAGCTCCCTTTAGGCCGAAACACCATTGTGTCGACGATATTTCCATCTAAACAATGCATATTGGAAGCATTGATTTCTTTGTGTCTTTTATATACATGTCCATCAATGTGGGATTATGTTTTGTTTTTGTGACTGTATAATTGTCTCTAAATCATTTAGAACAGCACTTTGTGTATTATCACATTGAGTTCCAGTCGTTTATACTGGATCACATTCATTTTGTATTGTTGTGTCTATAATATATCCTGGTTACTCTATCCCCATTAATACTATTCATTTGTTATTAAAAATATACATTTATTGTGTAAAAAGGACTGCAGTATCATCAATTGTTGTTTTTCGGTATTTTTGGAACTGTCTTTCTGACCTCCCACCCTGAAATTTTTGGTTTAGTATATTCAAGTATTCCCACCTGGGTTTTTCAGGGCTTTGCCAGGTGCCCTGTACCTAATCTAGTCTAAGTACAGCCCTTGGCTGTAGGGCATTTCTTCATTTAGACAATCGCGACCACATAAGGAAAACACCGTCCTTTCAATAAAAATTAAATATGGACAAAGTAAATGTCGTGTCTTACACCGACGAATATTTTCAAAAATTACTAGGCGTTACACCAGCCTTTGGATCACAAGAAGGAGTTCTTGCACAAGGATCCAACAAAGATGAATACGATGGTATAAACCAACGTAAGAAAAAGCTAATACGGACAGAAATGCATGGCATTTTCATGCTGGAATACCTCAGATCGGGGATCATCCCAGATGGTTTACAGGTAAAAAATATACCTAGAGTATTCATTGACAACCCTAAGTTCAAGAAGAACTTTAGTGGTGTAGGAAATAAATGCAGTAGGGATTGGATCATCCTAATTATAGATACTGCCCGAGAGGAATGTAGAAAACAAGGTGATGAGTTACTCGAACTAGAGAAAAAATTCACAGAAAATGCAGCAATACAAGATGCAAAGCAGAAACTAGAAAAATTGGAAGAAGAAATTGCAAAATTCAAACAAATCACCATTGACAGAAAGATTCAAAAGTTCAGAAAGGACTTGAGCGGCTATGCCGAAGAAAAAACCTACCCTTATCTACGGGAAACCTATTATACGGAATTACAACAACAACAACCTGGCAATCCGTATAGGCGCAATAAGTCTGTCAATTTTTCTGCTAGCTCCGCCTCCTCCAGTAGCAGTGACCCGAGCCTCTCGGGCGGAAGTTCCACCAGCATTCCACCTCAACAACCTTTTTTTCCCCGGGGTGCACAACGGGGGCGCCCCAAGAGACGATCCCACCAACAAGGGCAATATATGAGAACTCGACAGTGGTACTCAAACCAACCATGAGACAACAAATTCCTGTTTTTAATCTTTCCTCACGAATACTTACTCCATCGGAAGAAACTTTGTTGGAAAAAGGCTTATCTTTTGTCCCTTCCGCACGAGCTAACCCCTTCCAAGCTGAAATGGAGCTGAAGAGATTCTTTCGGAACCTTCGATTGAAATATTTCTTTGAAATATATTTACCAGACCATCAAGAGACCATACCAGAGAACAATGAAAAACCTGAGAACACCACTGGGTTTAAACCGAAATCAGTCTTTATGCCTCCACCACATGCTATACCGGCCGAATTTGAAACCTTTGAGAATTTAGTTTTCAAAAGTCTAAAAGAAGGTTTATCCAAAAAAAAACACTATCAGGATAATCTCTCCCGAGATGAAAGAAAATCTTTAGCAGACCTTCACAAAGATCTATCCATCACGCTAAAACCTGCTGACAAAGGAGGAGGCATTGTCATTATGGCAACTACAGACTACAATAACGAATGTCAGCGTCTCCTTTCTGATGCTACCTCATACAAACCTCTCAGAAGGGACCCCACCACTAGACTCCAAGAAGAGATTATCAACCTTACCAAACATGCGGAGCAAGAAGGCTGGATCTGCGAGGGAGAACGTCAATTTCTTAATAAAACACATCCAAGGATCCCAGCTTTTTACATTTTACCAAAGATCCACAAAAATCCCAGGCAACCACCAGGTAGACCGATCGTCTCTGCCTGTGATTCTCTATTGGAACCTTTGTCCCTCTACACAGATTTCTTCCTTAAACCGTTTGTAACCAAGATGCCATCCTACATCAAGGATTCAACAAACGTGATATTGATATTACAAGATCTTGAATTACCACAGCATTGTATACTGGCCACTTTGGACGTAGAAGCCCTGTATACTTCCATTCCACAAATGGAGGGCTTAGAGGCTCTCAAGGCCTGCCTAAATAGAAGGACAGACATCATCTCTACACCCACAGATTTCATCCTTGAATGTGTACGTCTGGCCATGTCAGAGAATTTTTTCCTCTTCAAGGAACAACTATACCAACAAATCAAAGGCGTCAGTATGGGGGCCACTTTTGCTCCGGATGTCGCTAACCTGTATATGGCACAATATGAAACAGACCATGTATACCATGATTGTAATCCGTACAAGCCTCTCATACTTTTATGGCGACGATACATAGATGACATTCTACTCATTTGGACTGGCACAGAAATCGAGTTGAATTTGTTCCATCTATGGCTAAATCAACGCAATGGATATATTCGGTTCACCATTAATTGGAGTTATCAGGAGGTAGATTTCCTTGATTTACACATCTATAGATCAGGCAATAGTCTCCAAACTGAACTCTACAGAAAACCAACTGACCGCAATACTCTATTGCATTTTTCCAGTTACCATCCCCAGGGCTTGAGATACAATCTGCCTTATGGTCAGTTCCTGAGAATTAGACGAAATTGCTCCAGTAAAGAAAAATATGAACAACATGCAGATGGACTACAACTACGACTCAAGGAAAGAGGATACCCAAAAAAATCTGTGAAACAGGCGAGAAAGAGGGCTCTGAACACTGACAGAACTATATGTCTTACCCCCAAAGATAAAACTGAAACGAATAGATTGGTATGTGTCACCACCTACAGTCCATTAAGCAACCTTATTAAACAAACCATTAATAAACATTGGCATTTGATCAGGAATAAAGGCACTCTTGATAAGAAACCCATTTTTGCCTTTAAGAAAAATAAGAACCTAAGAGATTCATTGGTCCACACTTACATCGAGGACACTAAAACATCTAACACACTGTGGGACCTTCCGAATGTTGTGGGGCATTATCGATGCGGCGCCTGCATAGCATGCCGATACACAAGCCCAACCAAGACCTTTGTTTATAAGGGCTATCACCGTACTCTACAAACTCATACCAATTGCAATAGCAAGTTTGTAATTTACGCAATTTTCTGTCCATGCCACATGTTATACATAGGCAAAACTATCAGACCGGTTAAACAACGGATCTCAGAGCACAGATCATGTATCAAAAACAAAATCCAGGACAAACCTCTGGTCGACCATTTTAATCGACTAGGGCATTCCAATGATGATTTAACCTGGACCATTATCCAACAACTTACCCCCCAAAAAAGAGGGGGCGACAGAGATGGCGCTCTAACCAGGTTGGAACAACAACTAGTTCATCAACTCGACACTGTGAAATCAGGGCTTAACATTGCTGTGGAGTGGAAACATTTCTTTAGCCAATAAACTCATGGCTCTCCCTGTAGACTGTTGCAGCCTCTTTGATGTGCAAAACGTACCATAATAATAGAATATGTATGTTCAGGCCACACCGGTGTTTCATTGTTTTCTACACTATATGTATCATTCTTTCGTGTCATTTGGGATTTGCAAATCGAATGTAATGATAGTCTTATGAGACAAAGAGTTTATGCTTGCTTATACACAGCATCACGTCAATATATATAGTACTATCTCAATATTGATGTCTGCTACAAAATCCATTTTCAATTTTCTATAATGTAGTTGCACCTCGTTTATCAATGAACGTGAACTGGGTCACCATTTGCTACATCTTGTTCAATTCAATGTTGCTATTTTACAAGGTTTATGTTTGTTTTTATGTTCCATTTATTGTGACCCTAACATAAACTTCAGCGGCATTTAACAAGCATAGTATGTACCCACCCGTCCATTTATTGTCTTATGTCTAGATCTCTTGACATGCTGGATGAGCTCCGGAATGATTTCACTCACATGCACCCTTTCCCCGTGCGACCGCTCACGCGTCACCGGCGGGGGTGTTGACTTACTTTACGAGGTCCCTCCTACATACAGGTTCTGGTAATACCTTAAGTTTTATTGGTCCACTGTTGAATGACGCTCCACTATTGAAGCGCCTTTTTTGACCAACCGGAGAGTTTGTCGAGTTGTTATTACCCACGATCCCTCGGGACGTTCCCTCACCCGAACAACGTTTGCGTATTTAAACGCATCGCTTTTTCTTGCTCGCGATCCCCAGCGAGACGCTTCCACTCCGGTCACGCTCGCGCACTGAGATGCCCTGCCGTTGAGTTCAGCCCAATTTTGCGCATACCTTCGTAAGTAACCATGGTTGCCATTTTATATATATTGTAATGGTTTGGCCTCCATTGAATTTTTCAATTGTTGAGTGCCTCATACTTTGAACATTCGTACACTATATAGGGCGACAATGAACATTTACTATTACTCTTTTCTGTCGTTTTTTTCATAGAGTTGAGCCTTTTTTGGACATCTCTGACCGTGAAAACACGCTATATAGTGGTTCATTCCACTTTTATGGGCAGAATTAAACCTGTCTAGGTAAGACTCCTCCATTTTTATTTTATTTTGTATTTCCTGCATTGTGCATTCAGTGATCACGATGTAAGTTTTTTCTGTATAGTAATATCACAGTCTTATCTATATGTCTTTACAGGTCGAAGTCCTGTTCCTTCATGACGCATTTAGTGCCCCCCAGATATCTTGACTCATGACGGATATTTAAGCATATCATTGCATTGGATAAATCTTAGGTAAGATTTTAGGCTCCTAACGTAAGGAGTATTCCTCCAGCATCTTGTGAGAGCTTTGTTGAATTATTCATTTTATCTAGAGGTCACAGTTCCACTGACAATTCCCCATTTGTTTGTTTTTAGATAGAGACCCCAGGACCACCTTCTAGGTTCCCACAAGTCCTGATGAAGGCCTGCTCACACAGCTGCACTCTACAGCTCCCTTTAGGCCGAAACACCATTGTGTCGACGATATTTCCATCTAAACAATGCATATTGGAAGCATTGATTTCTTTGTGTCTTTTATATACATGTCCATCAATGTGGGATTATGTTTTGTTTTTGTGACTGTATAATTGTCTCTAAATCATTTAGAACAGCACTTTGTGTATTATCACATTGAGTTCCAGTCGTTTATACTGGATCACATTCATTTTGTATTGTTGTGTCTATAATATATCCTGGTTACTCTATCCCCATTAATACTATTCATTTGTTATTAAAAATATACATTTATTGTGTAAAAAGGACTGCAGTATCATCAATTGTTGTTTTTCGGTATTTTTGGAACTGTCTTTCTGACCTCCCACCCTGAAATTTTTGGTTTAGTATATTCAAGTATTCCCACCTGGGTTTTTCAGGGTTTTGCCAGGTGCCCTGTACCTAATCCAGGATGAATCTGGCAACCAGGGCATAAGGGCGTCCCCGTGGATACCAGGCGAGCGTAACATTCGCCCCCTTTTCATCAAGACTTGGCTGGTGGCAGTGGTAACTACCCTATTTTTCCTACCGCGGTTATCTTAAATAACCTTGGTATTGTTTTAAGCTATCTTGGTAGCCTTGAAACTAAAGCCGCTAGACCATATATTTTATTTTGCATTATTATGTTTTATTTCAGTTGTGGGTGGGTTTAGTCACCATTTCTTTTTGAAAATGTCTTTCTCATGTTTTACTCTGCGCGCCAAACCAGGTTTGGTTCCTTTGTTCACCGGCTTCTCGCGGGCTTCAGAGCAGAAGCCCTCCTTAGGCACCTGTATGTCTGTGGGGGACAGGATGTGAGGGAGGGGTTTAGGACTGCCTGCACAGGGTCTCCTTGGAGACCCATGTCACACTCTGAACTGATTGGCTGTGGTGTCTGTCCCGGCGGGACAGCCACCCTGCTGTGTGATTGACAGCTAGGCTGTGTGAATGAGGAAAAACTGCATAAAAAGCAGGTCTCTGGGCCTGGAAAGGAAGAGTCACCACTGGAACGAAAGAACCGATGAGGAGCTGGCGGAAGGGGACCCCTACCATGAACTGAACCGCCCAGTGAAGCCCTGCTGCAGGTCCGAATCCTCAAACTCCAACGACAGAGAAGATCCTCGAGGAATCTTCTTCCCCTGAGCTGGTGGGATCAACCAGTTTGCCCAAACTGCAAGCCAGGACTCCCTCCTCTGGTCCAATTTGCTATACAGAGCTACAGTGGGCCGGATAGCCAGGAAGGTTGGACCCTGCTTGGGTTTTAAGGAGTGCACCTTTTATTTGTTGCTTTGCTCTGTTGCTGGTTTCTTCCCTGGCCAGTGCAGGACCCTCCAGTCTTCCAACTTCATGTCAGTCCAACAGTTGCTTCAGGAACCGTGAGCCTGCAGGAACTGCCAGAAACGTCCGCCTCAGCTACAGCTTCTTCTCCATTTAAAGGTACTGTGCAAATCTGGTTGTTCGTTTCGTTCAGCCACGGTGAAAGTGTGTGAAATCTTTCTCCAATCTGAGGGCTTGTCCTTCTCCACTCTTTAAACTAACTTTTCTGTCGACCAACTTCGTTCGGAACTCTTGGCAAAGATTTAACCGCAAATTACCCTGAGCTGTGTGATCTTGAGCAAAAGACTTTTGTCCTATTGAATTTGGCCCTAAGCCTTTTTTGATTTGATTCCATCACTGCAGTTCATCTTTCTAGATTGCCCTGCTTTCTTACCTGTTTGTCCTGTTCAATTTCTGCCTAACTTTGTCTTTCCCTCCCTTTTTAATTTCCTGAGTGCCATTTTGTTACCACTTCATTTGTGAGTTTAACTTGTCTGGAACCTATTGGGAGTGTTTTGGTGTATTAAGAGTGTGATTTTTAAACTGCTTTACTTTAGCGAAATGTTCTACAACTGATGTGTAAATAAATGTATACTCTTTTACTCAGCAACCTTGAGTCAGTGTTTGTTTGAATCATAGTAATTGCTGTCCTTTGTGTAACTATTGATACTGCTCACTTTACTCTTGAGATAAGTCTGGCTGCTCAGCCATCACTAGCACTTTTACTGTGTAGTACAGGCTTGTACCAAAGGTGAATTTGTACTGTCACTTGTAGTCTTAATTGTGGTTGTGTTCCCAAAGTGTACTGCATATAATTCTGCCTAACACCACATAACCCATAAACACTAGCTTGTGACTAGTGGTATCCATTTTGTCCTCTAATATTGGGGGCACACACAGTGGCACTGCACCCTCCCAGTTCATAACACGGATAGCAAAGGAGAGGGAACCTAAAGCCCTCTCACCCACTGATCTTTCCCACTCTTAGAGGAGATAGAATCAACTGCCCATGTTATCTCCATGTCGCCCTCAGAAAAAGTAAGCAACATCCTCAAAAGCGCTGCCCCATGCATACTCCTTTCAGCAGATGTTATGCTAGAGCTCGGGAAATAAGCTTTGAATGGAAAAAAAAACCTCTCTTCGTTTACATGCAACCTTATAAATTGGGTGATAACTCTGATACTAACCAGAGACAATTCTGAAATAGATCATACAATGTGAGCATATGGTGGTCTGAGGCCAGCGACGACTCTGGGCCTGATGTATACAGATATGCACTGCAGCACACGAGAATATGGCCATGGGTATTTGAGCATTGCACTTGCTACCTTACACCTGATTCACACAGTCTGAAACTGGGGAACAGTCTGGAGCTGCCTGGAGCATTTCTGAGGTGCACTTAAGCAGCACACCTCTGTGAATCCCATTTGCATGTGAGCATTTCAAAGATGCTGCGGGCATCTCCAGATGCGATCCAGGTCAACGCTGTGTGTATCAGCTGCAAAGTAGCAGATACAGATCAGGTGCCCATGTCATGTCCTGATACGCTCCATTGTAAATCTTTATGATTCAAGCCCTAGACATTTAGAAACAATATAGGTTTGCAATGCTCAGAAAATAAGTTGTATTCCTAACAATGTAAGATCCTACGTACAATGTCTTTGTAGGAAGCAGACCTGTTTTCATATAACTCTGCCCTTTTGCTATAAGGTGCGCACTGGTGGGTTATTGCTCGTTGTTAAAGGGCCATTTGCACGTATACATTTACCAATCAGAAACATGCCTTATCTGTACTTAAACATTATAATGCGTTATCTGATCAATAGCTTGCTATTTGTCGCCATCTAGTGTCCGAGTGATGTATTGGAATGTATAATCTGACTATTTTGTTCACGCTTTACACGTTTCATAATCCAATGTAACATCCAGAAAAAGAAACAATAAAACAAAGAAAGGGAAATAAAAACAAGATAGAAGAAAAATAAAGAAACCCACATATTTTGCATTTCTCTCATCAACCTTGAGTTTCTAAGATGGCCGTGGGTATCATGTTGGGCTCTACAACAAAGCTCCGTTAATAGCATCAACGTTTCTAGTAGTGTGGAAGGGTCAATAAGATTCGGGTCCTGTGGATGGTGCAGTGAGTGTTGAAACACCCCATTGTATTCCCCATATACTGAAGTACAGCTGCCACCTTCCGAGGGGAACCTGGACATCCATATATTGAGCAGCATGCATGGAGCCCTACAGGTAGGCATTGTACCGCAATATGGCTTTGCCGGTTGCATCTGTAAAATTGGAGGGCATTGGCAGCATTTTGGATTTGACCAGCATATTGGTTAAACATTGTCAATCCACATTTACATTATATTATGTTGCTTATTCATACTTCAAGCACCATCGATACTATGCATGCATTGATGGCTGAGATCCTCCATTGTACTTTTGGTGCATGTTGGGGTTAGGTGGGGGAGCTGTGCCGGCTTCCTCAGAATGGTCTTTTGGTTTATGAAAGACAGCTTTTGGATTCGACCTAATATGCCCTTTCACCCCCAGCATGCCATATATTTCAAACGGAGAGAGTAGTTACACAGGTGGAAATGCACCTACATTGAATAGTCATGGATCACATGCAGAATGTCAATATCAGTGCCTGTCAGCGCTGCTGCTGTTGGAATAATACTGTTGTGAATTTCAACCATTCGCTAAATTCAGTCGGGCCACTTATTTCAACACAGACGGTGTGCACCAGTTTAAAATGATGCTAAAGTGAGAGCATGGTGTATATGTGTGAGTTAGGATATTAGTACTGATGTGTGGCATTCAGGGTAAACTATAGAGGGGGATGATTTGGGGTTTAGCATAGCATAGTGCAGTGTAGAGTGTTAACAACCTTAACTACTAACACCACCTACACTAACTAATGATATTCCGGCTCACATTTGTAATTTTGCTTGGTCAGAGCGGGTTTGTTTAAGCCACACCCTGCTGTAGGTTGTAAATGCACAAACTCACAGTGTAATGTTGGCTTAGGAAATAAATACAAACATTGAAAGCTGAACAGCAGTGTCCCTTGTGGACGTTAGATTCAGAGCACAATGAGGTGGCAGAATGTGCACTTGAAAGAACTATTGAATTGGTTAAACTGGTGCAGGCCAGGAAGTAGAGGAAGTAATGTTGCACTGTTCATCCGAGCTCTGTGAAATATTTAACAGTGCTGTCCAAAGGCCATTCTAGGAAAAGCCAGGAAAGGCTGGAAAGATGCTGGGGGGTGTTGGCCAAAAGATGGGTGGTGATTGACCGGAGGCATCCCGTGACATCTCGATAGAATGCATGAACATGGGTGGTGAAATACTAAAGAATATGTATGAACCTATAAGCAGAGGGGAAGGAAAAAGAGCGTTAAAGCTGGGGGGAAGAGGGCAAAAAGGGCTGGCCACAGAAGGAGCAAGGATAGCGAGAGGAGAGGAAGAAGAAACATGATTTTTAAGGAGTTCTGATCGAGTGATGACTGAGCTGAGCTGGGCTGGGAACTGTACTTGCTGCAGAGGAGGGAGACGGGTGATTGAGAGACAACTCACTGTAATCCCAGAGGCAGCTGCAGTGAGAAGAAAGAGTGTCCATCCGGGCAGACAGAATCATCAGGCACTAAACTCCTGGTGAGTATAGTTGAAAGAGAAAGGAAACAAAATAATTAATTAGAGCAAACTGATGGTCTAATTAGTGAAATGCCAAATTAGATCACTAAAGGGGGAACACCATTGCTTCTTTGGGCATTTGCAGCACTGCTAACATTTATCAGTCATACTTTCAAGGTTGTGTATAAAAATGCATGTGGTCTTCCAAGTTTGCTAAGGAGTGGGTAGTTTCACTGGACGCGAAAGAGAAATCTTTGACTGCGAAAGAGAAATCTTTGCCTTGGGTGGGGAATGTTACGGAAGTTTATACCAATATAACTGTGATTTTCAATGCACTGACAGATTATGAAAACTGTATTTTTGACATGCTGTGTTTAGATATTTCTTCCTGCTTATTGCATGTGTTCAACAAAATGTGATTCTGCTGTCTTTCACTACACATTTTATTTTATTCTGGTTTGTGGAATGAATACAAAGGGCCTGGGGGCATACTTGTGAAAGCATGTGTGCATGCGTTTATCGTGGCTTGTTCATTTTGTGATATGTGGTGAAGTCTGCTGTATCTGGTATAGTCGATAAGAAAACCTAGTGTACTTACTGGAGTGCTAACCCTGACATTTCACCAGCCAAAGACACCACATAAAACCATAGCAATAAACAGGTGACCAATGAACCTATTCCCTACCCTGCAGCAAACAAAAATCCTAACAGGGGACTGTACTTCACCACCTATTTAAAGACTTTGTGCACCTTTTGTGACTGCTTTCAGTATACTGCGATGTGCTGCTATTGGTTTACAAATCAGTGACATGGCGGGATATGGCAATTTTCTTCTTAAATTGGAAACACAATCCCTAGCTTGGTGACCGTATGTCTTCTATTGGTAGCCTATCAGCAAAGAGACAGTACTCATATTACATTATGCAGGGATTTTGCCCTATGCAGCGATGCGGTTACTTAAGCAGCACTGCCCTAAGGCGTTTTATACTATATCTGCGTCTGAATTTGCTTCCGGTGTCACAGCATGCCGGCGCATGGCCTAAAATCCCACGTGAGCAAAGGCTTTGTTGATTTTGCAAGGGGCCAGCTGAGTCTGCCACACACATACGTGCACGCTTTACTTGTTTTAAACCATTTTACATAAAGGGTTATAGAAATTTCTGCTCCTCGCCTGTCAGTATTTTTACTAACCAATTTTCGGCCGCCATTTGTTCGGCCGAATCATTGGTCATTGTGGCAGCTGCTCTACATGTCTGGGAGTAGATTTCCCCCAAATCGGTAGAAATATGAAACAAGATTTTAACAATTGTTATATTTTTTGCTTAAGTATATTGAATGGTGTTTTCTTACATTTGTGCATGCATGTTTTATGTGATGAGCAATACATGTTTTCTGATGTATAATTGTATTGTTACACAGTGTGTTTTATTTTTCTCAATATGCAAAAGGCTAGAAATATTAGCAATATGCATGTAATAACAAAAAGTTACAAATAAAAGTATACTGCCACAGTTTGAGGAAGAATTACTTAATTTCTTAAGGCAATATGGTGGATTTTTCAAAAACAAAGCAATGGCAGTGTTGGAGTCCCTCTGTTTCCCTGAAGTGTGTTTTGTGAGTTTGGTGGTGAAGGAAAAAAGTGGTGGTAACAGAATGACTGCCCCATTTACTGCACCACCAAATTCTGGTTTTGAGGTAAAATGAATGAAAAACATCCACAAATAATGGCATTACCACATACAGAATTACCCCAATTGAATTATTTACTTAGAATTCTTTTAAAGCGCCTTATGCCCGCAGTCCTCAAAGTGCTAACAAACACCAAAAAACAAACAATACATACATACATTGTACTAACAGAAGGGAAATAAGAGCATTAAAAAAAACAGCAATATAAGAAAAACCATGAAGGCAAGAAGACCCAACAAAGGGCTTCAAACATTTTCCAGTGACTCAACAAAGTTAAACCACTAGTACAAAGATGGAAGAGCCCATAGGCAGAAATGTCCATGGTCTCAAAAAGAGGGGATTGGTACTGGCACCTCACCCTATCACAATACAGTCCCTATTGTCTTGGGCACACCAATCGTCCAGTTAAATTCGACACAGAAATTTCAAATCAGTACAACGGACAACCCCTGACCCAGATGTTGCGAGTAGCTAGGCAAGAAGTTGATGGAATGGATTGATATGAGTCTCCAGCATGGGAAGTAACACCACCTTGGAATCTAGCAGACTTAACACAAGTTCAGAGGCAGTGACAGGGTCAACAACCTCTCTCTGTCCATTTCATATATTTTCTCCTGCTCCTTTTACAGAATCATTCTTTGCTCTTATTACTGTTCTGTAGTCATCCAAGTCTAAATATTACACCAACCTCATCCCTCTTCTTCTCTCAACTGCACTTGCTATCCAGTACCCCACTGTCATGACCTACAGAACGTGCCTCTTTTGGACTTCCTGGTCCTTTTCTCAATGGGCCTTGCACTCCCTGGTACTCCCAACATGGCCGTCCAGCGTGAAACACCTTCCTTGCTCTACACGTTAGACGTAGTGTGTTCTATTAATAGACCACGCCCCCCGTGGCTCCGCGCGGCTCAATGCTATTACGAAGTAGCGACCAGACATGTGCTCTGTAGCTCGCAGTATTGTTATCCTTGGTTCTTTCCCAACCAACCCCATTCCTAGCCCTTTTCCTTCTTTCTTGCTTCCTGGACTTGCGTGCTGAGTAGCGCACTCTCTCATATTCCCGGATTCCTGGATCGTTGCATCTTGGAACTTTGAACGCAAGTTGGAGTCGGAAGAGACTCGTGCACCCTTATTCAAGACCCGATCCGTCGGCAAGAAGGCATCGACCAAGAAATCCAGCAAAGATCGGACTCAGGTGAGAAGGGGGGAACTCCTTGACAGTTTGAGACGCCACCCGACCGAACTCTATATGGACATGGAAGCGGCCGTCCAGGACCTGATGCGTGGCATGCAAGAGCTATCAACCCAGGTACAGAATCTAAAGGCGGAAAACGCCGCTCTCAAACAATTAGTTCTATCCTGTGATTCTGCCACAAAAGAAAGTGTCTTGCTGGGCGGCATAGTGGACAAATACGATGGGTCGGCAAAAACCCTTCGTGGATTCCTGGATTCATGTTTGGTCCAATTTACCTTTAAACCCTACTACTTTTCGACTCCCAGGGCTAAGGTGGGTTTCATAATTGCTCACCTTTCAGGAAATGCCTTAACCTGGGCTACGCCCCTCGTTAATTCCGGCGATGCTCTCCTAGATGACTATGATGGGTTCATACAGGCCCTTAAAACCATGCTTGACCGCCCAGAGCAGGTCTATAGTGCCCAGGAATGCCTGTTAGACTTCCAGCAGGGATCCCAGGATATGCTCACCTATGTAACCCAATTCAAGCAATTAGTCAAGGAAGCTGATTGGTCCCCTGAGGCGAGTTTTACCCTTTTCAGGAGAGGACTGAATGAGGAGATTAAGGATGAGTTGGCCAGAGTGGCTCGCCCAAACTCATTCCAGGCACTAATGGACCTTGCCATGCAAATAGACTTTTGCATCCAGGAAAGGAAGGCAGAGAAGAAGAAATCCAGAAGAAATCCTTCAAAGTGTCCTTTGCATGCACCACCAAGACGGACACAAACCCAGGCTCAGTCACTGAACCAGAACCCATGCAGATAGGAGCCTTCCGTGGACCTATATCCCCGCAAGAAAGGATGAGAAGGATTCATACGGGGTTGTGCATGTATTGTGCCTCAGACAAACACTTGGTTAGGGAGTGTCCTCTAGCCCCTCCTCGGCGTTTGGGAAATGGCAGCTCCCGATCATAGATGGAGCAGAGCTTCGGGAGAGAGATGTTTGCTCCACATCAGTTCCATCCTTGAACTCTCCTGGACAAAACAATTTGGTGATACTACAGGCCTTCCTATCGCCCTCCAAGATCAAGACCTATTCCATTCTGGCCTTGGTAGACTCCGGAGCTATGGGAATTTTCATTGATCAAAATTGGGTTGTTAGTCATCGTATTCAATACGAAACACGAAGCACCATGCAGCCGGTGGAAGCAATCGACGGAAGACCCCTCACTTCAGGACCCATAAGCCTGCAGACAAAAGAGATCCAGCTTTCTATAAACCATCACCAAAAGCGGATTAGATTCGACATCATTAAATCAGCTCATTACCCCATGGTATTGGGTATGCCCTGGTTACAGAAGCACAATCCGTATATCAATTGGTCAGCAGGATCACTATTCCTAGGCTCAGAGTTTTGTATGTCTCACTGTCTATTTCTGGATCCCTCCTTGACACCCCCTAAAGAACCACCAAGAGATCAGTAATCACCACGCATGGTTTCCAATATCATACAAGTCCCTGAGGCCTATCAGGGATATGCTGATGTATTTTCAACTGCCATAGTCCAGGCCTTACCCCCTCACAGACCTGAAGACTGTGCCATAGGTACAGATCCCTCAGCAGTGATTCCCTTCGGCAGAATGTTCATCCTTTCCGAATCAGAAAAAAAGGCCCTCCGAGAATACCTGGATACCAACCTTGAAAATGGCACTATAAGACCTTCAAAATCTCCAGCGGGTGCTTTGTTGTTCTTTGTTACCAAGAAGGACACCAAGGAACTCAGACCTTGCCTCGACTATCATGGCTTAAACCAATGCACCCTCAAAGATCGGTACCCACTGCCCTTGATTTCGGATATCCTGGAAGTTGTGAGAGGCGCCGTAATATTCACAAAGTTGGATCTCCAGGGTGCCTATCATTTGATCCGTGTCCGGGAAAGAGGCGAATGGAAAACAGCCTTTAGAACACCCTTTGGTCACTATGAATATCTAGTCATGCCCTTTGGACTAGCTAATGCCCCCGCAGTTTTTCAACGTTTCATGGATAGGGTGTTTTCTGACATGTTATTCCTCTTCATCATTGTCTATCTGGACGACATATTGATCTTTTCCAAGGATCTTCTAAAGCATGAAGAACATGTAAGGGCAGTATTACAACGACTCCGTGAACACAAACTTTTAGCCAAACCCGAAAAATGTTTGCTTCACGTTACTTCTGTTCACTACCTAGGATTCATCCTTAGCCCAGAAGGAATTGGTATGGACCCTTCAAAGGTAAAGGCCATACTGGCATGGGCCGCTCCCACGTCCGTGAAACAATTCAATCCTTCCTGGGGCTTGCCAACTTCTACCGGAAGTTCACATCCACCTTTTCCGAGATCGTTCAGCCAATGGTTGCTCTCTTGAAGAAGGACACCCCCTTTATCTGGTCTACACCACATGATAAGGCATTCCAACGTTTAAAGGCAGAGTTCACGCAAGCCCGCATCTTGGCCCAACCCGACATAAATCAACCATTCCTAGTGGAAACGGATGCCTCTAACTATGCCATGGGAGCGGTCTTGAAGCCTGAATTTGAGGATAAACTGGAACACCCCATTGCTTACCTTTCACGAACCCTGACTCCCAGTGAGACACACTACTCCGTCCTGGAAAAGGAACTGTTAGCCAACCGCCAAGCCTTCACTGAATGGCAACATCTACTTCTGGGTGCTAGATATCCAGTTCAGGTCCGCACGGACCATCAGAATCTTCAAATTCTACAGTCATTGGAGTGTAGGAACAGTCGTCAGGCGCGTTGGGCCTACTTCTTTGTCCAGTACCAGTTCCATTTCACTCATGTTCCCGGATCACAAAACCTGATTGCTGATGCCTTATCTCGACGTCCTGACTATGTAGCTACTGAAGATAGGCCCTATCCTAAGATGTTTCCCCACACGATCTTTGTAGCTCAAACAGTCAATCTCCTGGAAGAAATTCGAGTGCAAACCCAATCCCCTGATCTCTGGAAGGATATTTCAAGGAAGAATCAATGGAACCTAAGAGTCAAGGAAGGATATTTATTCAAGGACAATGCATTGGTCATTCCTACACAGAAATTACAACAAAGAATAATAAACGTCTGTCATGATACCCTTCACTCCGGACATCGTGGCATAACCAACACCCTCCGCCTCATACAATGACAGTTTTGGTGGCCTGGAATGAAGACCAACGTACAGCAGTACATCAAAGCTTGTACTATCTGTAGTCAAAATAAACATGATAACAAGAGACCGGCGGGTCTTCTACTGCAACCTACACTGCCAACAAGGCCATGGGAATTCATTGCTACGGACTTCATTATGGAATTACCACCTTCCCGAGGATACACGACCATCATGGTTACCATTGACTTGTTCACTCATATGGCTTATTTTACACCCCTGTATAAGCTACCATCCTCGTCCGAACTTGCTGGAATCTTCCTGGAACACATATTCCATCTGCATGGACTTCCTTCCAAGATCATATCTGATCAAGGACCTCAATACGTTTCACAATTCTGGAAACATCTCTGTCACATTTTGGGAATCCAACGCGCCCTCTCATCAGGTTATCATCCCCAAACTAACGGGGCCACAGAACGTGCTAATCAGACCCTGGAACAGTATCTTCGATGTTCTGCCACCAAGGTTCAGGATGACTGGTCGCTCCTGATACCCATGGCTGAATTCGCCTACAACAATTCCGATCATTCAGCACTTAAGACCTGTCCCTTTTATTGTAGCCAAGGTTTCCATCCATCAGTTCTACCCTCAGTTCTCCCTCATCCTACACCGGTACCTACTGTCGACTCCTGGATCGTAAACCTCATCAACGTACACCAGGAGGCCAAAGAAAACTTAGTGAAGGCCAGAACACAGACTAAGAGGTATGCAGATTCCAAAAGAAGACCAGGGCCTTCTTATGCAATTGGTGATCAAGTCTGGTTGTCCTCTAAATTATTACCCCGACATCTATGACCAAACAAATTGGCCCCTCGGTGCTATGGTCCATTTCCCATCAAGGAAATTATAAATCCAGTCTCATGCCGGATCAAACTACCAGACTCCTGGAAGAAAATTCACCCAGTTTTTCACACATCCTTATTAAAACCCTACATCCAATCCTCCCGGAAATCCTGCAGACCCCCTCTTCTGCTGGTCGACAACCAACTGGAATATGAAGTGTCCCGAATTTGCGACTCCAGTTATAATCGGGGTAAGCTTATATACCTGGTTGAATGGAAGGGATATCCTCCTAGTAAAGTACCTGGGAACCACTTTCTAATCTCAAGAGCCCTTGACTGCTCAGAAGATTTCACCTCATACACCCTGCAAACCTGGAGGAACGGGTCTTCGGAGGAGGCATACTGTCATGACCTACAGAACGCGCCCCTTTTGGACGTCCTGGTCATTGTCTCAACAGGGCTTGCACTCCCTGGTACTCCCAACATGGCCGTCCAGCATGAAACACCTTCCTCGCTCTACACGTTGGACGTAGCGTGTTCTATTAATAGACCACGCCCCCGGCGGCTCCGCGCATCTCAATGCTATTGCGAAGTAGCGACCAGACATGTGCTCCGTAGCTCGCTGTATTGTTATCCTTGGTTCTTTCCCAACCAACCTCATTCCTAGCTCTTTTCCTTCTTTCTTGCTTCCTGGACTTGTGTGCTGAGTAGCGCACACTCTTATATTCCCGGATTCCTGGATTGTTGCATCCTGGAATTTTGAACGCACGCTCATGTCGGAAGAGACTCGTGCAGCCTTATTGAAGACCCGATCCGTCCGCAAGAAGGCATCGACCAAGAAATCCAGCAAAGATCGGACTCAGGTGAGAAGGGGGGAACTCCTTGACACCCACAGTGTCTTCTTTCTCATGATTTTGAGGGGATGAGTTTGAACGGCAGAAAATGTGGTGATGCCAGAAGCATCTCTGACTTGAAGATGTCTCAAGCTTCTTTGAGATACATTTGAGCAAACGTGTGTCAAGGCCATCTTAGATGATCGAGTTATCTTCAGAATTGCTCTAGTTCTCTGCTTTGTCAATGGGGTCTACGAAGCAGATGCAAATCTGAAATGGTCATGTGTACACCCATGAATTAAAGGTGGGGGATTTTGTTAATCTCCCTGATTTTCATCAAGAGGAACTGGGCTGAGGAAATCCCCGCACTCAAGAACAGAGAAGTCCAACAATATAACAAAGTTCAACTGCTTTATTAGAGAGCTCTCATTCAAGGGTTCACCAATGGACAATACAGCAATTCTCCACAACTTCTTCCAACAATCTGAATCATATCAGCCCTTTTTGTTACTGTATGACATCACAAAATAATGATATATCAAAAAACCTAAAATGGAGCAGGATTGGTTAGTAAGGTCAACTATGTATATGATATATCGGGTGTTAGTTCAGGGATTGGACAGGCATCTCTGTTGGTTCCTCCTCTAACCACACTCTAAATGTTTCAACTACGATATCTCAGGTTAGTGTACTGCAATTGGGCAGTGCAACATAGTGTGAGCTTAACATGAAAGGTGAGAAAGGATTGGCCAGAGAGTGCCTTCTCAGCCTTGGCGCTCTGGAAAGTCACCAGCTAAGTGCAACTATTCAAGGTAGTGAGAAAGACCTTAAAGGTGATGCATGTTCCTGATAAGGTACCATCTCCAATCATCTATGCCTTGAGTCTGAACATTTAATATTTGAACCTTGTATTTCTTTTGTATCATTATCTGGGTCAAGAGGCAGTAGAATAGCTACTTTTACAAGCGGATTCCATAGGTGCTAATAAACATTGAATTGTGATCTTATTAGAATTCATTGCACACAATTTGTATTTCAAATACCAGAAACAACACTACCTCCAAATGTCAGGGACCTCTATGGGTGCCAGTATGGCCCCTGTATAGGCTAACAGCTTCATACACAGGTTCAAAACCACTCATATTATAAATCACCCTGTTTGGCACAAGTACTTAGAAAAGTGAGTCAGGTATATTGATGATATATTTGCCATTTGGCATGGTACCTGGGATACACTGCAAGATTAGCTTACTTTTATAAATCAGATTGACCCTTGCATCCAATTTACAGCTGAAATTGGAACACCTAATGTACACTTTTTGGATGTAGAGGTGAAGTTCACTAATAACAACATAGTGACCACACTGTTTACCAAACCCACAGACAGTAATAATCTTTTACATTGGATGAGTTTCCATCCTCAGAATACAGTGAAAAAAGTGCTGTATGGGCAGCTGTTAAGAATTAAAAGAATTGTCAGTGATGAAGAGAAATGCCAAATTGATTTCAACAAAATGGTGAAAAAATGTAAAGATAGGGGTTATCCGATGAATCACCTGGATTCAGCTGTAGAGACAACTTTGAGTCTGTCCAGAGTGACTCTACTCCAAATGAGACCCACAAAAGTCACTCTACTGTTAGTGTTTGTGTCTAAATTATGTTTACAGATTAATACGGTGAAACAAATTGTCAATAAACATTGGGATATACTGAGGAATGATGTCAGAACCAAAGATTTATTTCCCGAACGACCAGTGTTTTCCTATCAGAGGAGTGAGAATCTGAGAAACAAGCGAGTCAGCAAAAGAGATAAGGTACCCATGAGCAACAGACAAGAAGGACACTTATCCATGCCTAAGCTGTGGCAATTGTAAAAGCATGACAAAGGTTATGTATGTCTTCCATCCCCATGCCGGGGAACGAATACAACTAAAGAACTTTGCAACCTGCTCTTCTGAGAATGTCGTCTATTGTATTAGGTGTCCTTGCTTCATGTACTACGTGGGAGAGATCAAAAGAAGGGTGAATGTAAAGTGGAAAGAGCATAAGTCTTGTATGAGAACCAACAATCAGCACTCATCAGTGGCACGACATTTTATTGAACATGGCCACACTATTGCGCAAATGAAATTCCAGATCCTGGAGGTTCTCAACACAAAAGAATTCCGAGGTGACATTGCAAGGAGAAGAGCGCAAAGAGAGGTGTTTTGGGTTCACAGACTGAAATCCTTGGTGCCCAACAGCATGATCGAAGAACTGAATTTACATTGTTTTCTATGAACAAGATCTCTGTGTGCACCATACACATGATTGCATATGGAATTGCACGATTTTTGCAAGCTTGTTTCTTTTTGAATTTCTTTATCCTTTCCATGTCGGTACTCTGCTATGTATAAACAAATACCATGTTTGAAGTTGTGCACAGATACAGTCTGGTATTAATACTGATCGTTAGGAATCCAGAATATTTTTTATTTGGTTGTCATCAATTGGGTTAACGTACCCTTCATCTGTGGTTTATGATAGGCCGACTGTTGATGTTCATCCTATTCTTTCATTTTCCTACCTTTTCATTTTTTTACTTATTCTTCCATTTCCTTTCTTTTCATTTCTATTAATTACGTTGACTGTCCACAATTTGAAATGGAGGCAAGTTTGGCTTTTTGTCAAACTTTAGTTAGGGTTCTAATCAGCACGTAGTTAGTAATTTATATATTCCCCCTGATGCATTAATCTGTAGCACATTGGCATTTTAAGTTTGTACCATTGACAACACGCACAGTATAGAGTTATCCAACCATTGGCTGGTCTGAATGAAGATGTAATATACCTTTAAGAGTTAGTGGGTGTATGCGACGCTAAACGCACATATCACACGCCTGAGTGATGCTAGTCGATCCATAGAGTCACGAGTTAGGAGGTCAAGTGTCTTCCCTTTTCTCTGAAATACTCAGAGAGAGATTGGAGGCTACACGCGTATTGATCAGGTACGATATGAAGATTAGAGAGTGGGAAGTAAGATGGGGTCACCACTAGCAGAATATTAGATCATTGGGCGAGATGGCATTGCAGTATTTGACAGGGGCTTGTCTGTATTTTTCCACTAGATTTGTGTTTGTAACCAATACCTACACAACACAAAGCACAGCCACATGGATTTGTATATGCCTTTCTACTGTGTCATTTGGACACATATTGATCCTCGATTTGAAGCAAGGTAGGAAAAGGTACCAAGATTGAGGTTGCCATTCTACGTATTGGATTTTTTATGCTATGAGAGTACGATAATGATCTTAATGGCCATCTGTTGCTTAAAATGATTACCACAGCCGTTATAAGAAACACTGTGAACTTGATGTAGTGTTAATCGAGATCTACCTTTTTCTAACTTTCCATCTTTATTTGCTTTTTTGTTTTTTAGTTTTTTTGCTTTTTGTTTCCTGTTCCTTGTCTTGGTCTTTTTCATGTGTCCTTTGCTGATTTTTTCATGGGTTACCTAATTCAACTAATTTACTTCATGATTGTCTCTGTGAATTGCTGCATGTGAAATGCATTGTTCACGTTTGTTTTAACAAATGGAATTGGACCTCAATATCATGGACATTAATGTGATAACAAGTGATTATTGTTGTAAAATGTGTTAATATGATTTTTAACACGATTCAGTCATTTTTTGTTTCCTGTACATGTATGGCCCGGTTGACTGGCCATAGTACTGTTTGCATTGTATGTAGAGCTATTAGCCCTGATGATGGACACAGAGTCAGAAATGTATTATTGTAATTTGTAGCTATTTCTGGCAGAGGATGCTTATTGTAGTCGTGAGTATTGATTGTAGTTTAAAGTTAATTTAAAAATAGGGGTTGTATTACCTTGAATTGAATGTTCATCTAGCCTTTGCACTATATCGAGGGTGTACAACCTGCACCAAAGGTGTTCTGGCCTTGGTCCACAGTATTTCTTATGTATCACTCTGCCTTCAGTTGGATGGGAAAAACTGCCCATGTCTGGCTCGAATAAAGAGGCTTTGTTGCTCAGGTCTTGATAACGTGTGCAGGGAACACAGATTTGACTTTCTCCTGACTGTATTTATGAGGATGTTTGGCTTTTGCTCATGCAGGTGTCCTATCTCGTCTGCTAATATGAAACCTTTCCCTTTCAGTGTCCTTGGTAAGGCTCTGCACAATAACTGCACTGAAAGCATGGTCTTCACGTCTCTACAAAATCAGCACATCTGCCTTGCTCTGTAATCTCGGATCCTTTCAGCATCTCCCATTCTCTCCAATGTGCTTGTTGCCTCCATTTTGATTTAAATGGCTGCCCATGTTGCGTTTAGCGTCAGCAAGCAGGTAAAATGTATGTGTATTCGAAGTGCGTGTGTGTCCTATATCTAAGTGAGTCATAAGCATATTTTTCTTCTCCTCTTGTGTTTGAAAGTGCTAACCTCACAGACTGCGCTCTAGCAATCTTTGTATCACGTGTGTTGCACCACACTTAAGTATGTACTTTAACTCAAAAAAGTGCAAACTGGCGCATACTTTGGATTGAACTAGAACCAATTTAGCTTCTACTTAACACAAGGGCAGGATTGTGTGCATTTAGTTAAACAGATAGTACTGTATTGCTTGAGAGTATGTTTTAACGATTCAAGAGAATACAAATTGAATGCTCGAGAGAGCAAATAGCATTAAATACCTAACGGTTTGATGACCGTGGGTTTGTGCAGTTGCTGCTTTTGGTCTGAGATTAAGTGAATGCTCTCTTCATCTACAAGTTTTGTAGCTTCTAATCCAAAATAGTAGTTCAGGCCTGAAACTTGGTTTGCTGCAAAGTAGTAAACACAGATATATACAATTTTGTGGAAACTGAATATAATTAATATTCAATTGTATACAGATAGCTAAAAAATTATTAGACCTGCAATAGCTTTTACCTGAGTCAAAGTTGCCGTTCTGTGTGATAAATTGTAACCGCCATTGATAATGCAGCAAATTTATACCCTCTTCTGTGATAATGCCGTAATCTAAAGTAAATTTAAGCATAGTAAAAGGAAGCGGGTCATTCCCAGGGCTATTCTTGGTTTTAAAACTATCACATTGAACAGTTTTAAGAAAGCGCACATTAGTGCATAATCTATTCGTGGCATACCAGCTGGAGTCAGAAGTTAGATGTGTAATGCTGAACGCCGTCGGGCAGAACTGCTGCATCGAAAGAATGAGTTGGTAACTATGACAACGTGAGTTACCTCTTAGTCAGGTGCACATCACGTGTCCTAAATTGCTAGGAGACCAAAGCGTGTCTGGAAATTGAAGGAGTGGAAAGTAAAGGCAAATTGGTTGCCTACGAGTATTCCATAACTGAAACGCACGGTGTGTTTAGAAATGTCATGCTAGTTGGTAAGCTAATCTTGCCCATGTCAGTCTGGTCGGAGGGAAACACATTGTATCATAGTCAAAATTGTAAGGATACATTTTAGATATTATTCACTCATGCCTGTGTCCCTTTGTCTGCTTTTGTTTCTACATCTAACATGATTTTCATCCCTGTAGTCTTCTTTGTGTTCTTTTTGCACTGTGCTGTAGCTACTCTAATAACACAGAATTCAAGTAGTACTAGTACTAAGGCAGCTATGAGTACCTTCAGTATGCTAGCCATCCACGTTGGTATCCAGGAAAAAATGCATGACAGCCAATCTTCATCTTCTCCTGCTGATAGTTGCATTATTGCATTTCTGATCATCCCATTCTCTCTGTCGTGGGAGCATATATAAGGTGCAACAAAAAGGCTCGATCTTTGTGTACACGCCTCCCTCCACAGCTGTCAGAAGATGCACAATGTATCTGTTCTGTAAGGTCATCAGTCTGACAGCTCTCAGTTGTTCTTTGATGGGGTTGAACCCCTTCACTGTCTAATTTATTTTCAGCAACAGACCTTTAGCTGAACAGTCTCAGCTTTGGTGGTATCGCATCCAGTGCGTCTTCCATTTTTGATGATATGTGGTTCCCCTCTTTACTCTTGTCAGCTCCACATATCTCTCCTTCCTCTGGTGTGCAGCTATTGTGGGGAACCCTTCCACTGGTGTGTTTAGCTGCTCTATGGAGCATATTCTTCCCCATTAGGGTGGAAGTTGCATGTATGCCTTGGACCCGCAGGCCCAGTAGTAATCCATTAATACTGCTGTGCCGACCTTCATTCCTGGTATCTTCACTGTTCTCTTGCAACCTTTATTTTCCCCAACCTTTACAGTAACATAATTCTGGAAACACAAGGAAGCACTTTCAAGTGTTATACTTGTCCTAGGATCAGCTTAATTTTCTACCCATGTGAGCAGCTTTGCACTTGCTGCCCATTCCTTCAGACAGTCATTGTTTTCCTTCTGTACCATTTCTACTGGAACCATTAGGAGTGCATGTGCTTTGCTCCCCATCATCTCCTCCATCCATCGTTCACCTTTGTACACTTGTCTGTACAGCAGTAACTGAGGCGAGGTGTCTCCTAGCATCCTGGCAGTACTCCTATCTCTTTGTTCCCTGTGTTTGGACATTGCAGCTCCTTTTGAGTAACTGTCCCCACTTCTCCTTTATTTGGGCTACCTGTAACATATTCAATTGTCTTGTCTGAGCTCCAGTAGTCATCTTATCATTGCCTGAGTCTTTCTGTTACTTATCTTGTCTTCTGTGACATCCATCGCAGTGTGGCCCATTTCCCTTGGAATCCACCCTTTATGGTGCAGAGCGCTAAGTGCATAAGGCACTGTGTTCTGGCTGCTCAAACGTCTGTGGCTAGGAATATTCTGGATGCCCTCATGGCGTAGGGGATGAGATAACACATGTAGCAGTTTTGCTTTGTTGCCTTTTTCCCCACCTTGACAATATGCTGCTACCAAACGTTATTGGACATATGGGCTAAATCTGCTAAATAGGCATTTATATGTTCAAAATCTATGTCTCTGCTTTGCTTGTGTCTTTTTAATTATTGGGCAACACTGGTGACGTGTACATGTATAACTTCAGTGATCGAAGGATAAAGGAATTGGTTAACATAGGCTTCAACGTGCGTGTGAGACAATACAACCTTTTGAAATGCAAAGAGAGCAACGAGCTAGAGAGAGCAGAATGCAGAAAATGACAACACAATTGCTTTATCTGTGATTTCCATGTCTTGTAAAGCAGTACGCCCCCTGTTTTGTTAATGAATTCCATACAACCGCTTACCGAAAATTTTAAAGTTCATGGTTATAACTCGTTTGAATAATCAAGCTCTCCTGCAGTACTACTGAACAATGCAGCAAGAATAGTACTTTTGGGCTGTTGAGCAATGCAATATAAGGTGTGTACCCTCTTGTTAGTGCTGGATAAGTTTGAGCAATATAGAAGATAAAAGCATAAAAGACGTTTTTCCTTGTTATCATTTGTCTGAAGGTTACTATAAATTGATAGGTGTTTCTTAAAACTTTGTGCAGGCATATAGTTCTTGGGCTAAAGGTCCGTTCCAAGCTTTCACAATGATTAGCTAGTGTGTGGAAAAGACAGGCAGCCTCATTATAGGTCTGCCAGTCTGGTAATAAATTGCCACAGTGATATGCCCATGGTAATTATGAAATGGACACTGGCTATGGCCACAGTAATATTCCCATATATTTTAGCGACTATCGAAGTGTCCACAGTGTTTGTGACATAGTTAAAATATATTGATCTGTCCATGGCCTGTTACCATTCCCCCAAGAATCTGGGCACTGGCCATAGCCACAGTATGCCAACAGTAATATGACCACAGTAATTATGGTCATGGTGATATGCCTTACCATAATTATCTAATGTATATGAATATTTAAAAATAATAATCTGGTTATTGAGCTTACAAATTTTACTAAGTTTGATACTGGGCATGTACATTTAGTTGGAAGTGGTAGGGAGCCTATAATGTGTATTTCTTTCTCTTTTTGATTTTAAAAGAAGTACTATGGTACTATTGATGTATTATGTCATGATAACCATGATGGAATGTTTTTAGTGTATTTTAATTAAGAGATAACCCTTTTGTGTGTTTCTATGTTTAAAGTAGTTAGATACTGTGAAGGTTCAGAAATGTAAGCTGACAACTTTGTGAAGGTTATTCATAAAATGCCATTTTATTAACTTAAAAGGCTTTGATAAATGCCTCACTATCCCAACTTAAAGAGAATGTACCGTCCTCTCAAAATAACTAAAGGAAACACACTATCAAAAGGTATCTGTATCTCACACTTATGCATACAATAAACAGGACATTTATGCCAATCAAAATATAGCAAAATTACAGTTATATCAAACACATGTTTAATAAATGTTTCTCCTTGTGACCTCGCTAATGTTCCCTTCCCCAGATTCAAAGCAGGATTTTTGTATCCACAGTTCAAAATCAGAAAGTTCCCTTTTATAACACAGTTCTTCTTGCTTCAACAAGTCTCTCAATGGGTTTTCCCAATAGTTCCAACAGAAATAACAAATCTGTATTTTCCACTGATAACAAAAGGTTCAATACAACTTCTTCAGAACCAAAACACTTCCACAGTTCCTTAATGGCAAAAGAAATAGCTTTGTCAGGATGATGCAACAATGATTCACAATTTAAGGTAGTGGCTTTGCCACTTCTTCTCCTCCACAGTCTTTAACCACAGCACATTACTTCAATATCTTCCATGTAGTCCACTCACCTGCCAGGTCTAACACTAGAAGGTCCATTGCCCTGCTATACTCGCCTGCCATGACCGTAAACTTCTAAATCTACTGCAAATTCTTCTGTGGTAAAGTTCATTTGGCAACAACTTAACAAAGTCTTTTGACTTTCAACAACTTTAGAAAAAAAACACTTCTTCTGAAAAGACATGAACCACATTGGTGCTTTTTATGCCACATGAAACACAGATTTTGCTCTTCTCCTTAATGCTAACAGAAGGGCATCTTGTCTGCCACACTTGTCACCCCACTCTTACATCAACCAAATGGTGATGATGTTTTTTTTATCAACCTCGCTCTTCTTGTGTCTGGGCAATGCTTCTTTGGGATTTTTCTTAATTATTGCCTCTTCCCTTTGGTGACAATAGAATCGACAATTGTTCTTCTTAACGGCCTTATTTGGGTTGAGGCCAATATTGGTTGCTGTCAAGATCTTTTCCTATTGCCTTCTTTTGGCTTTGGCAATCGTGTTTTTTATCACCTTAGTATTACAATTTTCTCCAATGTTCTTATTCTGCCACGTAAGCTGATAAGCCTTATTTTGGTATGCAAAGTTAGGACCAATCCTTCACTTCTGCCTCTTAACATTAGTTCAGTACTCAAATTTAGAAGCACAGGCCAACAGGCGATCACAGAGCCTTCCGGGATCACATTCAACTAGTGAACTCACCGGGTTCTGCATACGCATCTGCTCGCTCCACTGCCTTTGTGTCTTCTTCTGTCTCTGTTTCCCGCTCCAATGTACGCCGCTTTCTCCTGTTCCCTGCAGCCTGCGCTCGTATGGAAAAAAAGTGGTCCTTTCCCAGAAGTGCTCCGGTGCTTGCCTGCCACTGGAGCACACTTCACTTTGGGGAAAGCATTCAAAATTAATGTTTCCTGCTGTGCAGCCGCTGCACATGAGATTTTCAGGGGGAACATCCTCTGTAACACTGCTTCCCACCTTGCAATCTCTGCAGACACAGTGCTTGAGGGCAGAGACCCTCACAAAACTGGTATCCACTTTCGAGTACGCTGTGGCTCAGGCATCTCTGTGCCCCTCAATCTCGGCTGCTGCTGTAATGTCGAGTCACAAACAGTACTCCACCCTCTGCTCCTTCTGCTACTACTAATACAACAACTGCAACCAATAAAACAACAACCAATGGCCTGCACCTGAGGGAGCTTTTTATACTCCTTAGTCCCTCTCAGTTGTGGCTCATTGAAATCATTAGACTGAGTCTGGCAGTCTAATGCCTCCATATCTCTCTTCCTCGTCCCATTACTTAGGGCATTAATTAGCTTCTTCTTTTACAATCTCCATTTTACAATAAGTCATTAATAATATAGGGTATCTGGGAAGGTTCATAACGGTTTAATCCCATTCCTCCTGACCTGTTCTCCCCTCCATGTGATCCTCCCCCAGAACACCACCCCAAGGATCAGGATCAGGAAGCATCTGCCTTTCCCTGGCCACATGGGAAGGGTCCCAGGCCAGGTTTACTGTGGGAATCACTGCTGGTTCATCACAATTCCCATTGGCATATTCAAACTTCCTTTTAATCTAAGTGTGATTTCTCAGTTAACTTCAATGAGCAAATTTGAGTTTAAGGAATTTTAACTAGGCATTTATTAGTTTAGCTCATAACCTATGTATGTGAGTAATGTAAGCGTTGTTACATTCAAACCAATCAATTTCATTTTTCACATATGCAGTATAGTGGCCTGAAGTGGTTTTGGCACCGGTGTGGTAGATTATCCCTACTGTTGTGAAGGCTTTCTTGGCAAGGGATACTTGATCATCTGTAAAGTTAGTGAGTTTACAGTTATTTTTCGGTACCATCTGCATTTTACCTTAAAAGCATTAATATGGAACATTGGGCATGTTAATCTATTTGTCTGCTTGATTAATATCTGAATTGCAAAAAAAACATAATATTCTATGATTTGCATTTTGGAGAAGTTGGTGAAATGGAATGGATTCACAATTTGGTATAGATACATACACAAATCGTTCATTAGGGTTGAGCTTGTTACGCTCACCTGGTGTCCACGGGGGCGTTGATCTGGACCGGCCTGATGTTACTTCTTCCAGTGATAGTCGGAGCGCCGAGATGACGGAGTGGACCGGGCCACCCAGCTTGGTCTGTGTGGCTCGTATGAATACTCTTCTGTAATGCAGAAAGGGGAATTAACCACCTGTGAGGTTTAAGCTTAACCCCACCTTCTCCCCATGAATTACTTTGGGACTCCTTTAGATTCTCACCTGATAATCTGGAAAGATGAACTCTCCATCCTGCTTCAAGTGCAGGGGTGCGTAGATGACCAGTTGCCTCACTGGTGTGGGAAGTTGGCGAGTTGCAGACCGAGTTGACTCCGTAGAAGTAATAGTTATAAGAGTTCAAAACGTCTGGAATTCACTCTGTCCAATTCCCCTAGGTTTCCCTTATGGATCTGGAAAGAGTTCACGTGGCAACCAGAGATGCGCAGGTAAGTGTTTATTAAGGCTGTCCGGAATAAAGAGGGAAGCTTGCTCTAATCTGTGGTCTTTTTCCGTTTCAGGCATCCATTCGGAGGAAGATCCGTGGATTGAAACGTTTACCGCAACCGGGTAAGTCTGTAGCGGAATGTTTCCCCATAGGGGCCGGGGTGCGGCGGATATGCGGAAAAGGTCGCGCCGACCCGAGATTAGGTGAGTATCCCCGGTGATCTCAAGTAAGTCTTAATATTTGCCTTTGTTGCCCTTGATAACTCTCTGTTGCTCACCTTATTGTTTTTATGTCCATAGGTGATGAAGAGCGGCCGCGGACTGAAGATGAGCGTGATGGAATGCTGAAAATGGCAACAGGTGAGTTCAGCGCGACGTTGCAGGAGGCGCGGCAAGAGTGACTAATGGATTCTTACTTCCAGGTCCAAGTCGGGAAGATGCAGGATTCATGTGAGTATGAATAAACTCTTGCTCTAACCTTTCCTTCTGTTTTCCTTGCAGGGTTCAGGAGCTCCGGAGTGTAGACGGGCGTGGCAGAAGACTGGAAGCTGCTGCAGGCACGGTGAGCATTACGCTGCTACTGCAGAATAACGCGAAGCACGTGTGGCTGTCCGGGCGTGGCTTAAATGGCTTTGGAAGAAGTCCCAGGTAAGTATTCTTCCACTGCCCCACCCAGGTAAGAAAATAGTCCCTTCATTAAAGTAGTCCCTCCTAAGCCTCATTTGGCTTAGGTCTTCATGCAGCATGGTCTGCATCAGGTGAGTAAGCAGCATGGTCTGCTTTAGGTAAGTTCTCATAAATGAGCCTGGCGCCTATGGCGCCAGGACTGACTTTGTTCTTATGAGCCTGGCGCCAAAAGCGCCAGGACTGCACCCAAACAGCCCCTAACTGGGGCTTTTGGGCATGCTCCAAATGGCGTGATGCCTGCTTCCGGGGCTGCTGGGTCTGGTCTGGATTCCCGGGGGCAGGCATCATGACAGCACTCCCCCTCAAGGCCCCTCCCAAAGTCGTTCCTCTCCTTGGCCGTGGTTTGTCTGGAAATTCCCGGTGGAACCTCTTCACCAAACGAGGTGCATGTACGTGGTCACTAGGTTCCCAAGACCTTTCCTGCGGACCATAACCTTTCCAGTCAATTAGGTAAAAGAGTTTCAATCTCACTCTTTTTGAGTCCAAAATATTCTTGATTTCATATTCGGGTTCTCCGTCTATGAGGATAGGTTCAGGTGGGTCGGTTAGCCTAGTTCCTGGTTGCACTGGTTTCAAAAGAGACACGTGGAAGACGGAATGGATTCGCATATGAGCAGGTAGTTCCAACTCGACAGCCACCGGGTAAATAATGGTTTTGATGGAGTAAGGCCCCAAGTACCTGGGATTAAAGGTCCGTTTTCCTTTGAGAGGAATGTGCTTAGTAGATAACCATACTTGGTCCCCTATCTGGTAGTGTGGTGCTTCTCTTCTAAGCTGATCAGCGTTTTTCTTGTATTTTTCCTTGGCCTTTCGTAAATGTTCTGTTGCTTCCTTAAAGGTTTGAGTAATGACTGTGTGAAGATGATCTACTGCAGGCATCTCTAAATGCTGGGGTGAATCCAACTCCGAGGTTCGGGGATGATGTCCGTATATGGTAAAAAAGGGACTGTGCCCAATTCCTGAGTGTACTGAATTATTGTACGCATATTCAGCGATCCATAGGGTGTCCTTCCAATTGCCTTCAGACTGATGTAGCATACAGCGTAAATATTGTTCGAGAGTCTGGTTAGTTCTCTCTGTTTGGTCGTCGGTCTGGGGGTGGTGGCTAGTGGAAAGCCTGACATCTATTTGTGACAGTTGGCAGCATTTTTTCCAGAAATGCGAGATGAATTGACTTCCTCAGTCTGAAATTAACACAGATGGAAAACCGTGTAGACGAACGATGTTTTCAAGGAATTCCTTGGCCAGGGTTGAGGCTGAGGGTATCCCTTTCAAGGGAATAAAGTGGGCCATCTTAGAAAAAAGGTCCACTATTACTAGGATAGTATTGAAACCATTACACGGGGGTAGATCCGTGATAAAGTCTAATAACAGGGTGTGCCAAGGAATCGGTGGGATGTCCATAGGCTGTAATAGCCCAGCTGGTTTTCTTTTTTGACTTTTGTTTTGGGCGCAGATGCCACAAGATAGGACAAATGACTTAATATCTTTTCGCCAGGTGGGCCACCAGAATTGTTTCTTGATTTTAGCTTCGGTCTTTGTAATTCCGGGGTGTCCCTCTAGTAACGTATCATGATAATGGGAGATGATTAGTTCTGGTAGTTCTTTTTGTGGTAGAAATAGACGTCCTCGGTAATATGGTACTTCATTGGTGATGCTGAAATCTGGGCCTTTCTTGGCCCAATCTTGTAGGGCTTAAGGATCAAAGAGCTGCCGGACAATCCCTTGAATGTCTTCCAGTGTCTGTACTGAAGTTATACCAAGAATTCTCTGGTCAGGGATTATGGGTACAGGTTCCAGGGTCACTTCAGTCTCTCCCATTCCAATTTGGGATAAGGCGTCCGCTTTCCCATTTTTACAACCGGGCCGATAAGTTATTACAAAATCAAATTCGGCAAAAAACAATGCCCAACGGAGTTGACGTGAAGACTGGGCTTTGGCTGTTTTTAGATATTGTAAATTTCGATGATCGGTGATAACTGTGATGGTGTGCCTGGCTCCGAGTAGATAGTGTCGCCAAGCTTTGAAGGCGGACTTGATAGCTAACAGCTCCTTATCAGTAATGGCATAGTTTAATTCAGGAGCCGAGAACTTTTTTGACCAAAAGGCCACTGGGTGAATCTGGTTTGTTTCGGGATCTTTTTGAGAAAGGACGGCTCCCATTGCTAAACTGGATGCATCAGTCTCCACTATGTACGGGAGTTCAGGACGTGGGTGTCTTAGGATCGGTGCAGATGTGAATTTGGCCTTTAATTCTTGAAAGGCGCTTTCAGCTTCGTCTGTCCATACAAAGCGTTTGTTTTTTCTCAAGAGTGCTGTGATGGGATGAACAATCTGCGAAAAGTCTGTAATAAATCTGCAGTAGAAGTTGGCAAAACCAAGCATGCTCTGTACCCCTTTGACAGAGCTTGGCGAAGGCCATTTGAGAATTGCGTCCACTTTTCGTGTATCCATCCTGATTCCTCCCGGGGTTAAAAGGAATCCTAGAAATTCCACTTCAGTAGTGTGGAAAACGCATTTCTCCAATTTGGCATATAGTTTGTACTGGCGTAGCTTTTCTAACACTGCTCGGACGTGCTTGATATGATCAGATTCTGATGAGGAGTATACTAAGATGTCATCAATATAAACGACGACACAAACATCGATAAGTTCTCTAAGGACATCGTTCATGAAGAACTGGAAGGCTGCCGGCGCGTTGCATAATCCAAAAGGCATCACTTGGTACTCAAATAATCCATACTTCGTGCGAAAAGCAGTTTTCCACTCGTCGCCTTCTTTGACACGTACCAAATGATACGCCCCCCGGAGGCCTAGTTTAGTATATATGCGGGCTTCTTTTACTTGGTCAAGTAATTCCGGAATTAAAGGCAACAGATACCGATTTTTAATGGTTATTTGGTTTAGTGCGCGATAGTCTATGCACGTTCTGAGGTCGCCTTCCTTTTTTGGCACGAAGAACAAAGCAGAAGATGCTGGGGATTTAGATGGGCAAATAAAACCGTTAGCAAGGTATTGGTCCAGGTATTGACATAAATGAAGATTTTCGGGCTCCGTAAGGGCATAGATCCTGCTGCAGGGAGGTTGTGCGCTGGTATGAGGTCTATTTGACAGTCATATGATCTGTGTGGGGGCAAGGTATTTGCCTGTTCTTTTTGGAAGACATCTTGAAACTCTAGATACTCTGTAGGTAATTGTATGGTAGCTGGAGTTACTGAAGCCAGGACCGTGTTCTGAGATTTTCTTGGGTAACAGGTGTGCGCACATTCTGGGAAGGTAATTCTCTTCTCTCGCCAATCGATACTAGGATTATGTTTTTCCAACCAAGGTATCCCTAGTATTACTTGAAACTGCGGAGCCTTGATTAAATCAAACACCAAAGTCTCTCGGTGCCCATCCTGCACCAGCAATGTCATTTCTGTGGTGGAGTGAGTTACGGGGCCTGAGGCAATTTCCGTTCCATCAACTGTGGTAATGACATCTAGAGTGGGTTTCTGGGTGAGAGGCAGGTTCATCCTGGAAGCCAGTTCACTGTCCACGTAGTTTCCTATGGCTCCGCTATCTACGTGCGCTTTTACCGCGTGCATCCGAGATGGCTGTTCCGGATCTATGAGGATCATTGGAATGGTGAAATGCGAGGTCTGAGAGTCCTTCTTCGAGCTCGGCAAGCGGACCTCTACGCTTGTCGGGCGGGATCGTTTCCCGAGTCAGAGTTTTTATCTGCAGCCCCCACCACCTTTTTGGGCGGTTTTATGGGGCAGTTCAGCAAAAAATGACCTGAATTCCCGCAATATAGGCATAGCTGCATTTGTCGCCTTCTATCTCTTTCTTTCTGAGTTAAGGGTCCTCTCACCCTTCCGATTTGCATGGGTTCTGAAGTCTCTGCCCCTTTGGGGCTGGTATGAGTTCTGACCAAGACTCTGTTTTCAAACCTGGCTTTATCGGCCTTCCTATTTTGAAGTCTATGATCAAGTTGGACCACCAAATTTATATATTCGGTACAATCTTGAGGCGGGTTCACGATCTGGGCCAAGACATCTTTGAGTTCTCCTCGAAGCCCTTGATGGAACAAAGTGATTCTTTTTACTTCTGGCCATTCAGTTTCCACTATTAATCTGTTAAAGGTTGCAATGTAGGAAAGAAGATCCTGATTCCCCTGTCGTAGGGATAAGAGTTCGTTATCCAGGGCCTGACCCTGGGAGTGTCGAGCAAATAGTCTTTCCATGCTTGTTTGAAATCCCTGGAAATCCCGAAGAATGGGGTCATCTTGATTAACTAGAGGAATGGACCAGTCTGCTGCGCTGCCGCTGAGGTATGACAGCACAAAGGCTACCTTGGCTTGATCATTCGGAAAGGCTGCAGGTCTGCATAAGAAGTATAAGCGGCACTGATTCATGAATATGGCAAACCTTTTTGGGTCTCCGGTAAAACGTTCGGGTGGAGCCAATGGAACGGCCCCTGGTAAGTGTATTTGAACAGGGTTGCTCAATGACACAAGAGCTGGACCTGCCCCGAGGCCAGGCAGTGGCGTTTGCCCAGCTTGATTTTGCAAGAACTGTCTGGCTAGATCATCCGTTCGCTCTCTCGAAACTATCAGCTCCCTCCTAAGGGCATTAGTTTCCTGGCGGGCGGCATGCACTTCAGCCCTTAGCTCCCCTAATAATTGGGCTAATTGATCCGTCTCTGAGGTCTCCATAACGCCCAGGTGGCTTGTTGTGGGTAGGCTTCGCGTTCTGTTACGCTCACCTGGTGTCCACGGGGGCGTTGATCTGGACCGGCCTGATGTTACTTCTTCCAGTGATACTCGGAGCGCCGAGATGACGAGTGGACCGGGCCACCCAGCTTGGTCTGTGTGGCTCGTATGAATACTCTTCTGTAATGCAGAAAGGGGAATTAACCACCTGTGAGGTTTAAGCTTAACCCCACCTTCTCCCCATGAATTACTTTGGGACTCCTTTAGATTCTCACCTGATAATCTGGAAAGATGAACTCTCCATCCTGCTTCAAGTGCAGGGGCGCGTAGATGACCAGTTGCCTCACTGGTGTGGGAAGTTGGCGAGTTGCAGACCGAGTTGACTCCGTAGAGGTAATAGTTATAAGAGTTCAAAACGTCTGGAATTCACTCTGTCCAATTCCCCTAGGTTGCCCTTATGGATCTGGAAAGAGTTCACGTGGCAACCAGAGATGGGCAGGTAAGTGTTTATTAAGGCTGTTCGGAATAAAGAGGGAAGCTTGCTCTAATCTGTGGTCTTTTTCTGTTTCAGGCATCCATTCGGAGGAAGATCCGTGGATTGAAGCGTTTACTGCAACCGGGTAAGTCTGTAGCGGAATGTTTCCCCATAGGGGCCGGGGTGCGGCGGATATGCGGAAAAGGTTGCGCCGACCCGAGATTAGGTGAGTATCCCCGGTGATCTCAAGTAAGTCTTAATATTTGCCTTTGTTGCCCTTGATAACTCTCTGTTGCTCACCTTATTGTTTTTATGTCCATAGGTGATGAAGAGCGGCCGCGGACTGAAGATGAGCGTGATGGAATGCTGAAAATGGCAACAGGTGAGTTCAGCGTGGCATTGCAGGAGGCGCGGCAAGAGCGACTAATGGATTCTTACTTCCAGGTCCAAGTCGGGAAGATGCAGGATTCAGGTGAGTATGAATAAACTCTTGCTCTAACCTTTCCTTCTGTTTTCCTTGCAGGGTTCAGGAGCTCCGGAGTGTAGACCTGCGTGGCAGAAGACTGGAAGCTGCTGCAGGCACGGTGAGCATTACGCTGCTACTGCAGAATAACGCGAAGCACCTGTGGCTGTCCGGGCGTGGCTTAAATAGCTTTGGAAGAAGTCCCAGGTAAGTATTCTTTCACTGCCCCACCCAGGTAAGAAAATAGTCCCTTCTTTAAAGTAGTCCCTCCTAAGCCTCATTTGGCTTAGGTCTTCATGCAGCATGGTCTGCATCAGGTGAGTAAGCAGCATGATCTGCTTTAGGTAAGTTCTCATAAATGAGCCTGGCGCCTATGGCGCCAGGACTGACTTTGTTCTTATGAGCCTGGCGCGAAGGCGCCAGGACTGCACCCAAACAGCCCCTAACTGGGGCTTTTGGGCATGCTCCAAATGGCGTGATGCCTGCTTCCGGGGCTGCTGGGCCTGGTCTGGTTTCCTGGGGGCAGGCATCATGACAGACCTTGTGAAACATGGTTGCAGAGAGTGCATGTATGTTTCCATGCAATCGAAATCTGTAAGATTTAATATATAGGTATGTTCTTTGTTTCCAGTACTTCTAGTAAGTACATTCGGAATTCCTGATGATCTTCCTGTGTGTTTCTGGTGAATTTACTATTCCTGCACAGTGGTCCAATTCCTGTCTCATACCTGAGACACTGGAGGTATTGTCTGGGTTATAAGTGGAATTTCTGTGTAGGACAATGATTTTAAAACACAACTGGTCTGAGGTGTTTAAGTAAATATGGTCCACAATTGGTGGTCATTGTAAGAGAAGAGTCATTGCTACATTGGCATAGCAATTTACTCCAGTTGTTTTTCTGAATATAAAAGGACCAGAGAATTGTGCCTCTGCTTCGCTCGATGGTTGTGAAGTTGTTTTTCTTTTCTTTATTGGGATTGTGGGCAGATTAGCTATAGGTTCTTTTTCTATTACTTGTCTTTTGAAAGGTTTCTATTTTTGAGGTACACAGTATATATCCAGATGTGGAGTGTACAGTGCATGCAACCTGTTGTATTCTAGGATGCAAGGAATGTCAGCATTGACTTCCTTTATTCAAAGTTAACTAAGGATAGATCATTGGGAGTATGGAGTAATGACAGATGCTATATAACTCATTCCCTCTTTGAAGAGTGTGCTGTCAATGTCAATAAGTGCATGGTCGAGGGTTAGACCTTGTGACTTGTGAATAGTGACAGCAGGTTACCAGTCAAATGGTCGAAAACATTTGGTCGACAGACAATTTGGTCGACACCATTTGGTCGAATGCCAAATGGTCGAATTTTTTTTTTTTTTTTTTTTTTTACCCATTTTTTGGTTTTTTTTGGGGGGGTCCCCCCCCCAACCCCCTTTTTTTTCTTTTTTCTTTTTTTTCCCCACACGAAAACCCACAAAACACATATATATAAAAAAAAAAAAATTCGACCATTTGGCATTTGACCAAATTGCGTCGACCAAATTGCAGTCGACCAAATTGCAGTCGACCAGTTGACTGGACACCGTGACAGCATGAGGAAGAGACAGCGATAGTTGTCCTCTGCATACATACATGTCATTGAAAAGAAGGAAACATGCTGTTTTATGGGGGATTCATTTTAGGTTCTGCAAGTTTGTCAACATGGATGATGACAACTAGATATTGTTCTCACCTGGATATGTTTTGAAGCCAACAACTGTACCAGTTTCTCCACTGACTAAACCTTGTTCTATGTCAAGTTTATGTATTAGTATCTCTCTGCAGTGTAGACAGAGAGTTAACAGTTATTTTAAATCCAGCTGTGTTGAAGATACATTTCTCTCTGCTATTTAGTAATGCTGTTGGTCGTTGACACATAGTGTGTGTCATAACATGCACTTCTAGTTTCTCTGTGGAGCTGATATGCACTATGGATTTTCATTGAATTGGCTACAGCTTGCAAGGGTTATCATTAGGCTGATGTATTTTTGATTTTGCTGAGTTCATTGCTCCATCACATCAGGGCAGATGTGTTTTGTCCATACAGCTAATGGATTAGTCTACATTTTAAGGAGGACGTCTTAAGTAAGCAGACCAGTTGTAATGCTTTTAAAAATGTGAGCCTATGTTCGATCTGCAGACTGTCAAATGTTTTTTGGTTAGTTCTCTGTAGCAAAAATGACACCACAGATTGCCATTGTCAATGCTGCTAAGTGTCTTACAGCATTCTTTGTGTTCTAATGTTTTTAATATGGGTTGGCCTTTCATTGGTATTAACTGTAAGAGTCTCCAAAAACGATAACATGTTTTCCCACAGACAGTTCTTTGTAACCAACCAGTTAGGGCTTTCTGAATTCTTAGATGAATTAAAGCCAGCAGGTTGGGAACCAGGCTTACTTCATCTACTGGAAGGACATTCATTTGTGGTAGAATTCTTCATACTTCAGTTGCAGCTTCTGCTGGTAATCTGTAATAGTCTCATTTGTTTTGATGTTCTACTGGGAGGACAAGTGGTCAGTGTAAAGTTACACCTTCTATTTCACAAGCAGCTAGACCTGTGAGGGCCATTACAACAGATGAAAGGTTGTTCTTTGTTACTACTTCTAGAACTTTCTCACTGTTTTAATTAAGAAGGTCTTATGCCAGAACCAGCTTCACCACTTACAAACAAGAGAAGAGGTTTGCAATTTTTAAAACTGCAAGTTTTACTTTCATGTTTTAGTCCATGTTCAATTTCTTCAGTGACTTCTAGGTAATTGGTACATTTTTAATCATTTAGCTGTAACTTGAGCAGTGACACTCTTCTTTAGATTGTTTGGATTGATACATGATGTTTTCTTCCTCAGTCATCAATATTTCTGCTTCATTTAGAATGAGTTGTTCTCCAAGTGGTTCTTGGCTTCCTATAAGAGAAGGTTCACTGCCTTCAGGAGTGTCTTTCTCTAGTATAAGTAATGCTTCTTCTTGTTGTTGGTGTGCATTGTCCAACATTTCTTTGTAGTGTTTAAAATTGTCATTTGTTTTACTGCTTTCATTTGCCTAGAATGCAGCTTTGAATGTGTCATGGTCACTTAACAATTCTTCCTCTTTTCTCCAAGGTTTGAATAGTTGCAGTAGGATCATGTAATACCGTTCTCTGTGCTTAGGAGATTTAAATGAAAACTTTAAATGGTTCATTAGACTGGGTTTGGTAAGCCTTACTATGGTTCCTTCAAAATTTAAGACAGAATATTTGTCAGTTGTCTCATAAGGCATAGCATTATTTTTGTAGGAATAGTTTTAGGCTATGTCATATAGGCAGAGGTTTTCCAAAGGAGTACTTCTGTTTGGATAGTTTGTGTCAATCAAATAGTTGTTTAAAATATCTTGGTTGTTGGGATCATTTGTGGCTATTGCTTCAATGTATTGATAGGGTGCAAGTACTCTTATTTGTGATGAAGCTGGATAATGTTTTCAGATTTCCCAAATGAGGCTGTACCTGTTAAATAATCTGCAGCTTTGTAGGACCCACATTCTCTATGTGACAGCATTTTGATACCAAAGCTGTACAATTTTTGTGGCAGAGTTTTGTCGGATGAAATATCACCCCACATGTCTTTTAGCTCAGTCTACTCAGCTTTGGTGAGATAGGCTCTGACATACCTTGCACCAACAGTTGAATTTTCTGCAATGTATTGAATGTCTATATTTGATTTCCCCAAGAGGGTAATTATTTGATTGTAATCATTGATGTACTTAGATGCCTCATCTCTTTTAATGTTGTATGTGTTTTTGGGAGATTTGCCTTTTACACTGAGCCTAACAGAATACATGGAACTATTTATTTGACCTTTGGTGCAAACTGGTCTAGGGAAGCCAAAGCGACATTTGGTGTAGTATTTTTCTTTGTTTCTATTTCGACGTTGGCAGTATTTGCAATGCTTATGTCTTTAGAAGCATACGATTTCTGTCTGGAGGTCACTGTGTTTGTCTTCTGAAGGGATGTCAAAGGTAATATAGTGTTCAACCAATTGTAAAACGTGGGCATCACTTGCATTGGCAAATTTTTTGTATATATTATATATACAAAAGCATGTGGATGTGTGGTGCTCCTATGGATTAATATACTTTTCTCTTAAAAGAAGTGTTATTCTCCTCCGAATGGAGGAGAGTTTTTATTACAAATGATGTGCAGCACTGCAATGAAACAATGGTGAAAGTATCTTGATACATTGACAGGATCAAGAGAACATAATTCCTCTGAACATTGTATGTCTATTCCTTCTTCATGTTGGTTTGCAGTGCATAGGAAGCCATGCAAGTCATCCCATGTCATCCCATGTGTCAGGGGGCAGATGAATATGTCATCCATACCTTCTGCTCCACCCCTGGCCCAATACCGCACACGTGAGAAATGACACTCACTAAGACAACCGTACCACCCTTATCCCAGGCAGGTACAGCAAGCTACGGAAACAAACTAAACTGAATATGGCAAAAGTAGTCAAATAAGCACCATAACAATACACATGCATGCATTAGACAGGAAGCAAATGTGCACTCAAAATGATGAACATGTACAATAGGTAATATATGCATTTATACATGAAGAATAATAACATAGCATCCACTAGACATGAAGAGCACTAACATAACGATATATAATCTGAATGCAACATGAAAGACACACGAATACTGCTCACTAACATAGAACAACAGTTATAATGGGGCAGCCATCTTCTCCAAAGTGGAAGCCACAGCACACTTTTAAATAAACAAAGGTTCCAACACGTCTAGAGAATAAAAAATGCTAAATCCACAGAAATACAGAGCTGTGCAGAGCTCAGTCAGTAGCTAATAAACAGAGCTAAGGACACACTGAAATACGGGAGGATAGGAACAGCTGAGCAAAGGCATGAGATGGTAATTCTCAAGATGCAAGAGTGCACTGACTAATTTGTTGAAGTTTATACAAAACACAACTGACCTTTGTTAGCCAGGTGCAGTAAAACTATGAGTGATAGGACTCATGAAGAATAACTCAATACTGTCTCCGGTGGCAAGAGACAACACAACACAACACTTACATTAATATTAGCTAAATTTTCAATAAATACTAAATACATCTATCTCAAACACAGTACCATCACACATGACCCACAACTGGAAAATATTGTCTATTCATTGGAAACAAGCACAGATAAGACACCTGCCGTACCCCCTACATGTACACACAGATACAAGACATTGCACAAGGCCAAGTACAAAGCGATCACGGTGGCTCATGTACTTTTTTGAATGGAAGAAAAGCAATCAATTGACCTCTCTCCCCATACTCTCAATCGGGCTCATGTCTTGATGGCCTGTCAATTGTCCAAGATTGGTTGGCAGAAAGCCAACCTATCAGAGTCCCTGATGTTATGCCATCCATAAAGTTATGTGCCGGCCAATCCCTTGTCGTAGAAATGACATAGTTTAACCTTTTCAATATAGGGGTGGTCTCAGGAGGAGACATCAGACAAGTATAACCCAATTAGATATTTGAACCCTAAAGAGTGTATATGTATCCCCCACCTCTAACCAATCCCCATTCCTCATAGGTTTTTGTAACCTGATGAAATGGGATGCTGCCAATTATGACAAAGTTGTACTACTTAAATCATTGTTTTTAATGGATGCGCCAAAAGTGGTGAGATTTGAATGTTTTTATGCTGTCCATGCTTTATTTAACTGATGATAAAGCTGAATTGTGCCTTACACTTTGTCAACTTCATCATTGAGTCTGGTTTGGATTGGCTCCAGGTCCTCGGGGCTATTAAGGAAATGTTTGGGCCGTCTTAACACATGCATATTCTGCACAATTTAAAGTGACAAACCAAGTTGGTGGGCCTAGTTTCCTTAACATACGATGTATATCACTGTGACGGCGGAACCAGTATTCTCTGGTACCACGCACATTTGCCAAGAGATTTGTCATATTTGACTGTAAAACGTTATCTTTGTCTTTTATCTTTTGAAGGAGTAGCTGACATGTTTAAGAAATGAGAGGCTGTTTTTAGTGTGTGTGCCATTTTGCCAGTATTTTGGGTCTTCAGAATACATTCGTAAAGAACGATATTCTGATGCACTGATTTGTGGGCGTCTCTCATAGTATCTTCCTCCTTTACCTGTAGGAAAGGGAAGCGGAAAACAAAGTGCTTCTACACTTTTCTCCCATATGCTCCTTGAAGACCCCTTGGCTTGATGCATTTGATATGTTTCTAAGGCATTTTCCATAGTGTCTCTGGAATGCAGTGAGTGAATTGTATACTGGTCTAAAATGTTGTGCGCAGCAACAGGATCAACAAGTTCGAATTGGCCAGTTTGTGATGTATCATCAAATATTTGGTTGCTTTCTTTTAAGTTTTCCTCTATGTTTATATCTCTGTAGTATTGATTGTTTTCTTTAAGTCATTCTAGAGCCTGTTTAACTTTGTTTAAGTCAACTAGTTGTTGTCAATTTGTTTTTGTCTTGTTGGCACCTATTCACTAGTTCAATGAAAGATTATTATACTGGTTGCCCTACTCCAAGAGTTTCTACATTTTCGTTAAAGTCTAATGGTAAATGTACTACTTTGCCACAAATGCCTTTGAGTAATTACAATGGGGGCAATTTGGCAGTTTTGGGTTGGAGATGTATTATACCTTGGAATGAGTGCACTGTCTAAATTGCAATGTTCTCATAGAGGTTAACTTGTTGGAAATATTTTGGAAGTGATAATACGTATACAAGTATATAAGTTGTTATTGATAGCCTGTGATGGCATTTGTTTATGATCAAGCTTAGTATTGCAGTGTGTGCAAACTATTAAGGGGTTAGTTATTTTGTATTTATTTGTTGCTGTTAGATGTAAAGCTAATTGGAACCATTGAGATTCCTCATTGTGTTCTATTTTGTAGGCCACATCTACTATTTGTGTACTCTTTTTATAAAAAAGCTCTGTGACAACAGATGAATACTTTGAGCCTCATTATAACCCTGCCTGTCCGGTAATTAAATGCTGGCGAGGTAACCAGTCTTACCTCCAGCAACGAGTCGGAGGTAACTAAGGCCCCGACCAGCATAAAACAGCCACTATTTGTGGAACCGGTATGGCAAATCGCCCCAAGGAGTCCTATGGGGGGAATTTGGATTTACTGCCTTTCCGCCACCTGTAATATTCCAGTAATATTTTGCCAGGATGCCAGCAAACTTATAATGAGGCTCTTTGTCTAGAATTCCAGCAAATGTGTTTTTAAACTTTGCTATTTCTTTCTTGTATGTGTTTATAAGGAGTTTACAGTTAGAAATTTGTCGGTGGATGTTTTACAAACAAACTGTGTTTTTTAAGTCTACTTCCGTTCCAAAATAATTACGTTGTATCTGTTCTATTTGTCTAAGGGGTTTTTCGGCTATTCCATTTAGGAGATTGTTATTTGATTGTTGGAGTTCTAAAGCAGGAATGTTTGCATTGAACAATCTATGGACAGGGTTTTGCATTGCAGAATGGTTTGTGAGCCCATAGTTTGTGAAGTTTTAATTCTAATTTTATCTTTTAGTGTAACATACTGATTGAGGAATTCTCATAAAAATGTGAATGAATTTTGGCACACATTGCATAGTGAGCTGCATGTCCGTGTGTACACTGGGCAAGTTGTTTGAACAAAGGGAGTATTTGTTTCAAAGTTTGTTGGGGAAGATTTTCTGTTAAGGTGCCTGATATCTCGAGCTCACTTCGTCCCTACATCACCACATTGATAACCAGCTCTCTTTCAGAAAGGCCCTGAATATTTGCCTATTCCCTACTATGACCTGAAACTCTCTTCCTCAGATCATTTCTATCACCATGGCCTCATTCACAAGCACCAGCCTCACTCTCATTGAAATACCAATAAGTCACATGTGCAGCAGATGCCAGCTTTTGTCGCAGCATCCCGCCCTACACACATCAATCACCGACATTATCTTATACACAAACCCAAAGGTGGATGCTGGCTGTTGTCGTGGCAGCCCACCCTGCCAACTCAACCCCAGACCACTCTGTGCACACAATCACACATCAGCCCCTGTGCCTCCTTCAATCTGACTGGTGAGCTCAAACTATCGGTATACAACACCAGACGGACTGATTGTAACATGAACATTAGCAATGTAAAGTTTCAGGACAGATGTTCAGGACATGAAATATGCACTTTGGTTCCCGTTCTTACATCCAACGTGGCTGCACACTAAGAGGACCCATACTGGTAGCCCTTCTCATGTCAACTATCTAAGTGGATTGCTAAAAAAACACTAAAAATGTCCAGTTAGATGGAATGTTTGGGGAAGGAAAGTGGTGCAGCTAGATGGATTTTTGAGGGTAGGAAATGTAACACACTCAGATGGATTTCTGGGGGTAGGAATCGTAACACACTTAGATTCATTGTTAGGGGTAGAAAATATTCCGCAAAAAAGATGTATTTTGGGGGCAGGAAATGTGCTGCACTGAGATGGATTCTTGGGGGGTAGGAATCATGACACACTTAGATGGACCTTTGAGGGTAGAAATTGGGACGCACTTAGATGGATTTTGGGGGTAGGAAATGTGATGCACTGAAATGAATTTTGGGGGCAGGAAATGTGACACACTTAGATGGATTGATGGGATAGGAAATGTGGTGCACTTAGATGGACTTTGGGGAGTAGGAAATGTGGCACACTTGATGGATTTCGGGTGGTAGGACTGCCCAGGGGGGTTTACCTAGATATGCGGGCCTTGGGAGTGGACCTGAGAGTTTCTTAATATGAGCCTGCTAATACGCTTGCAATACCTGTAAGGACGGCCATAGGGTTGTACCATGATATGCGGGCAGCCTGATATTGCAAATAGAAGAAAGCACATGCAGGTTGTCACTTTTGTTGCACTTAGAGCATTAACGCCTTAGAATGTTTATCCTGCCCATGATGCTCGCAGATATATTTGGATTACCCTTGATTGAATTTATAACTGCTTAGGTTAGCCATTGTAAACCACAGTGGTTATGTGCAGGTATCCTTGACATCACACTTAGTAGACTCCTTTGGTTAGCGTTTATAGAACTTGGAAGATATGCAGTAAGACTATAAAAATAACTTGTCTATTGCACTTAAAGAACCCCATTATTCTAGTTTCTATGGTAGCCTGTCTGTGCCGGCTAAAAGATGCTCTAAGGCAGCCAGAATAGTGCACTTGGTAAACTTGAGGAGAGCCTGTCTACAGTACCTAGAAAATTCTAGGAAGGTAGCTAGCTTTGTCTTCCCCACAGACGATCGGAAGACACAATGACATCAAAGATAAACTCCATTTGAGCTCAAGGCATGTATAAACGTACCATTTTGGTGGACAACTACCCAAGGCACAGCTATCCATCCACACACTTTAGAATGCAGCTACATCAATGGCTAATTCACTCTAGCTAGTCACACAACTGCTTCGCACTGAAACACCAGACTTGCCTCAACATCTCTGCCACTAGAATACAGCAGCAACCTACGACACATGTTTGGTGTAGCTGAGAACATATCAAGTCTCCTGCACTAGCGCACTATCCTGACTTCCCTCAGCACCGGTCCATATACTGGAGCCTAGCCAGCCCTTCAAAGACCTAATTTTAGCCAAATGTGCACACACATCTTAAGCCTCCTATGCTATGAGAACATTCCCATAGCTGAACTTCTGTCCCTGAGGGCTTCATATCACAAAGTGCTTTGAGGACAAACAAATGGGAAAAGGTCTGCTATAAATGACTGCTACAATACAAGGCAATACAAGGTTTCTGTACAAGGTTTCTTTTGTTCTTGTTTATGCGCTTCTTCATTGAAGTATAGTTCTGTACTGCTGGTGTGAAACCATTCATCTTTGCAGAAGTTAGAAAAGGTATTTATATTGATCTTGCACATGTTTACAAGTTGCCTTTGTAGTTTGATGATACATTTAGTTAGTGGTTTGATTCTGTTTAAAACTAATTTAAAGTATGTTCTCTAAAGTTTAAATGTGCTGTCAATCAGAGCTTCAAGCAACATTTTTCACTGTTAGTTTTTTAAAGTGCAGAATATTACTTTTCAGATTTTTTTATGAGATTGGTAAGAATTCTTTGTGTAAAATTGACTTTTTGAAGGTTTGGCTGTGGCTATGTCAACATAGGTTGGTATAGTTTCAGGCTGATGTTGAAGTATAATTTCCTTACTACATATTTCTTTACTTTTATTTTTGGAAGGAGGTTGATTACTGTTTTTAGTGCCGACTGTTTTAGTTTGCTTGAATGGGGTTACCAGTTTTTCGGTTTGAATGTTTTCTATACAATATTTGAGTGAAGGGTGACTATATGACTTCTCTTTCTTTTTATCTACTCTATACTGCCTTTGTTTTCAATAGAGTTGACTTTTATTAGGCATTGTGATGTATCTGTTTGAAAAAAGAAAGTGTATATGTTAAAGTTATAGAAGGTGTATGTGGATGTTATTGTACAGAGGAGAGGGTTCTGTGGGTGTATATGTAGAGGTTTGATAAAGAGTGTTGTGTGATTGTGTAGTGGGATGTGGAAGATGAATGGATAGATAATAGGCGGTATGGAGTGAAATATTTGTAGAGCTGGTACACATGTGGTGTAGTGGCATGAGGAAGAGGGAGGTGAAAATGAATGACATTAATGTGTTTTCAGTAATGAATAGTATGAAGAAGTTGGGAATGGTGGAAGGAATGTGATTTGATTTGAGCAATTGCACGAGGATAGTGATATGTAGGAATGCATGAATGAATTGCAGCTAGTGAAGGTTGAGGAGAGAAAGTGGTGGGGTTAGTGGACAATGGACTGGTGGTGTATTGAATAGGGAGGAATTTTGTGATGGGCTGGGAAACAGTGTGACTGCTACAATGGAATGAGTAAGAGCGTAATATAATAGTGTACAGTTGAAAAGATTTGTTTTAGGGTAATACAAAGTAAAATTATGTAATTACAAGTAATGTGACATACATAATATATTAATACATTTACCCTGCAGAAGGGGAAGGGTTTCCTTTCTTCTGTAGGTGTCTTTGGCAATCTGCCTTTTTTCTGTAAACATAAAATACGTGTAGTTGGTGTATGTGATAATATTGAACTGGTTTAGGTAGTAGGGATATAGATAAAAGGGATGTTCATTGAGGAAGGTGGGTTTGCACATTTTTCTGCAATAATGCTAATTGCATTTGTTGTAAGCAGGTGGCATATATGGGCGCTGAATCTGGTAACACTGTCTCTAAAATACTGTAGCGTTACATGTAGGGAAAGTGGTTGCATTTTAGGAATGCCTTTTTTAACAACATTTTAGTAAAAAGCACACAATGTATAGGTGTATGAGAACCACCAATATTTTTCCATTTCTGTAAAGGTAAAGAAAATGCACTGGGTGAAGACTGTTATGTTACTACTAACTGGAACTTGATATAAGTAGGTGGACAATGTTTGCACTATATGGAATGTGACAGCACTGCTTGTATGGAAACCCGATGCCTTTAGGATTTCATCTTATTAGCAGCACTCTATTAAAAGGAACATAAATGCATAGGTTCATCAGGAACCCCACGTTGTATCCTTTGTACAAGTAAGGACAATGCATTTGCAACATATGTGTACCATAGTGTTAATTGGTAATTGATGTGAGCA